>NC_056739.1:1669116089-1669476089 GCF_019279795.1 Protopterus annectens
CCTTGCATCATGTGATATGACTGTGTGGATCAAGAAACAGGCTGTGGCCTGCTTCTCATCTTGAGCTTGGTACTAACATAGGTTCAGAGGTTCATAGGTAGGTACTAGGCTATTGGCCCTAGGGCCTATATAAGCCTAGCCAAAAAGGTACCCTGGCTTTCGCCGCCCAAGAAAATTATTTTCCTGAGTCCCTGTAAAGCAGAGCCACAGAAGTGATCCCCAGGGTGAATTTCCTATTACCCATCCAATCATCAAGATTTTTCTTGAAGATGCCAATGAGGAGCTCTGTTTGACGTAGATAGGTAGTCTGTTCCAGAGTATGGAAAGTCTCTGGGACAGGAATCTATCCCTCCAGCATGTTCTGTTTATTGTGGTGACAAGGTTTAGGTCCCTAGAGCATGTAGCTCAGAGAGATTGGGATTTCTTTAAGTGGAGCATGTTCAACAGCTCTGGGTTTGACATCGCTTTGGATGTTAGACAGTGATCGCCTCTGAGTAGGTGATATGCGCTAGAGTAAAGCTGGAGTTTTTTGAGATGGTCTGTGTAGGGCATCTGTTTGAGACCAGTAATCCTCTTTTTGAGATATTTCTGTGGCCTTTTCAGTTGTTGTAGATGTCTTTTGAGGTACATACCTAAAGGGGCATTGACTTCTGGTAAGAGTAAAAGAATAGGAGCTTTGTATCCCAGTAGAGTGTGGCTTTGGTGAGACCAGACAGGCACCATCAATGTAGGGCACTCCCATCTTTTCAGCATTCTTCATAAGATAATTGTTTGTTTTAAGTACGCACTGCTTGATTATTGTCTAACTGCAGAATAACTGTGTAAATATATCATCTTTACCTTCACAGCATGTAGGCATTAGTTTCCCTTCCAGTGTTTACCTGTGCTCTGTACAAACACAGATATCTTGGGTGACATTTTCCTTGCAAACCACGATGGAATCAACTGCAATACCAAGCTGCACACAGGATAACCAGCATGCAGTGAGAAGCACTGTCCCCAGAAGTCTCAGTAGTCTGATATTTAACGCCATGAAAATAATTATCATGGAAATGATAATTAAAGATGTAGTACATCTACAGACACTGGACAACATCCAGTTTGGTTTTGTCAAGGGCAGATCATGCAAGTCCTACCTGGTGGACCTCACTGAGTGGTAAGCAAAGATGGATGAAGGGAATATGATTCAATCCACCTACCATGGCCTGACAATGCATTTGTCACTATGAGGCCATCAGGCTTTGTTGACAAACTGTAGAGGTTAGTTACAAACTTGTATGTCTGCTAGTGGATAACCAAGTGGCTGACAGATATTATCCAGGACAACAGCACTGGGGTGTCTGCCACTACAATGAGGCCAGTCACCAGTGGACTCCACACAAATCATTCCTGGGACTGCTCCTTCTAGGCATTTACTTCTCTGCAATCATGGCCACAGTCATTGGCCTTTGTCTGAGGCAGATGACTGCAAATTAGGAACTTCCATTGAATCCCACACTGATTATTCAGTTATCCAGGATGGGCTGACATTCAGTTGTTGTCACAGGCATGGACACACTAAATGCCAAGGAATGCACAATACTATCTCGTGGGGAGTCATCCACCCCTGGTATTGACCACACACCTACAACAATTGACCCAGTAGTCAGGGACTTATGGGGACATAGATAGTGATCTAGCCACTAGCTGTCATGGGTTAGTAATATTTGGGGATTCATTCAATGTTGCACAACCTATAAACAAAGTTATAGCATATAAATCTGATAAAGTCATTGTTCCACCATATTCGGCAGTCATCACACCTATCATTGAGCACAATGCTACATTTGGTATGTAACTAAGCAGGTTTATCTGACAAATGTAACATCCACAGAGGTTCCACAGTAAACCAATACACAGTGTTTATAACATTCCCTATATAGACCACGTCAGGGCCATAACTCTCTATTCTGTCCCCCACATGCTTTGGAGGGGAGATATATGCCTGACATGCAGGGAGGTGTCAGACCCACACTGTGTACCTCCTGCATATCCAAGAAAGGAATAGCATAAGAATTACCTGCCCTACACACATACACCTTGACTGTGGTATAAATAGGACATACTAGAGAGACAGGTATGTAGCCTACCGAGTACACCCAATATGTAACAGACACCCCATCCATGTGAAGTAGAGTTCTGGCCTACTGCAAATTATGTGGAATTTACATGAGAGGATGGGGAACACGACAATGACAACTGCTTTAGAATAAATGTCTCTAATGGACACAACAGAACCATATGTCGTTCATCTCACACATCCTGGTTTGTACATGTCTCAGTTCCCAAAACCCTGCTTACACTTATCAAAGGTATCAGACCTTGTCAGCATTTAGGGATGCATGGATAGGCTGAAAGAAGCCCTTGTTTTTGTTAGCCTATTATGCACATATGTACCTATGGAGCCATGCACCTATACTCTGTTGCTCTTCTGATTGACATTTGTCTTCTGTGCAGTCATTTCATCCTGTGCTCTGATATTGATGGGTGTGTTGTAGATGTGCACCAATAGGTGTGTCCTACACAATCCTAAAAGTGAAAAGTAAACATTTCCATGAGACACCTTTCATTGTGTGACTGCACAGCCATTGCAAGAACATGCAACATACGCAAAATAATGTGGTTTACTCATTACAAATTGCAGTGTACAATATCTGTAACTGACCAGTACAAGTAGCATGTGAAAGGCAACAATGGATGAAACAAATACATCTTCATTTAGACAGTCACCCTGTGCCTTAGACACATAGCTTCATTTCCCTGCATTGATGAGAAAGATGACAGGGATGTTGCATGGATATCATAACTTGTTCAGGGTGTTGTATGGGGTTGCAGGAGACCAAGCCTGACCCAATAGGTTGGCAAGTGTGTGTGTGTATGTGTGTGTGTGTGTGTGTGTGTGTGTGTGTGTGTATGTGCGTGTGTGTCAGTCATAAAGGAAATTAGGCAAGATGGACCATGTAAATGCGGTGTTGTGTCTGTAGTTGACCTGAATGTGACAGTGTTGTGTGAGTGTCTGTGGGAACACAGCCAATCTCAGTGTTAGTTCTACATGTCTGTATGTTGTACAGCTTTGAGTCATGCATGGTAGAGCTGAAAGTTCATAATCTCTACTCCAAAACATGAGAACTGGCTCTGCCAGGGGTTGCACTGGCACCTCCATGCACAAGGACTGATGCTGGGCTACTATCTGAGGGTAACTTCTGTCTACTGTGACCATGTCCTTCATGGGATTGCCCAGGACCATGAGCTAATGGCCTGTCATATCTTGGTGTGGACAGCACAATCCCCTCTGGAGTGCTGGATGTACTGCCACTATGGGAGTGTGATTGTGCATGGCCACATGGACTCTCAGCAAATGTAGTTGCTGACCTACATCCATGAGTCTGAAGCTTAACTCCAGCTACGTGTTCCATCACCGACAATGTGTGTTCCAAGACAAATAGTGTGCGAGCTGTCTCAGACCAATGTCTTTCCACTGTGTCAGTCAACCTATCCAGGGTGTCAGCAATGTGGTGAAGGCAGTCACAGATGTCAGACTGTGCTGCATCCATGACCCTGAGCATTTTTCTGGAGTTCCTTTCAAAATGTGCCTGTGCCTCCGCGACAGCCCTAAACATATGCCAAGTGACATGCGATGAGACACCTGCAACAGGTGGTGAAGGGACAGCAGGCCTCCTATGAGCACCCCATTCATTCCACCCAAGAAATTCCTAATGGTGATGTTAACACTCACTGCAACCACAGTAGTCACATTTCCCTGTTCAATGTCCCCACCCTGTGACTGTCCAATATCTGTGGCCTCAGGGGACTGGGTATGTGTAGACATACTGACTGTGCACTATGATAATGAGGGCAGATGAAGGAGGTAAACCTCTGTGACAGATTCCGCCCCTGTAACCCCCAGCTAAGTGTCACTTTGGCCATCATTATCATCAGAGTCTGAAGAGACACTGACATCAGGTTGTGAAGAGGACAAAGACCAACCTGCCAGGTCACTTGTGATATAAAGGGAAAATCATCACATTAATACCTGAACTACTATGCTCTGCAGTATTATGTTGCAATATATGTTAAGCTGTATACACTGTGTCACCCTTACAGTCTTGTATAACCCACAATTTGATATAGTAGGACATGAGAACATAATTTTCTAACCCAAATCTGTAATTATTTGAAAATAACATATCTTTAAACTAGAGTCTCATCAGCAAAACATAAATTATAAACACTGTCGACATTCTGGAGAACTCTGCACAATTTACTGGTATGGCCATCATTACTGTGTCTGGCAATATAGTGATGTATTCCTATACCAGAGTCCAAGGTTACATTCCCATTTGTCTATTACATATCTTTATCACATTTGTCATGCTGTGGGATGACAGCAGGCTTAAACACCTTGGGATGATGGTAAATCTACATAACAAGTATTATGTTTTTCTTACCAGCAGCAGAAGCAGCATGGCTTGGTGGGTTCCTATTCTGGTCTGTACATGCTGAGGGAGGTTGGAAATAGCACATGTTACAGTATAACATTTGCGATGTCCAACCATTAATATAGCTGCTATGTTAACAGGTATGTTGTGTTAACAGTGTCTGCTTAAACTAGCCCTTTTTTAACCCCATGAAAATTGGACATAGGACAGTGGTAAAATGATGTAAACCTGACACACTAAGTGCTACAGTATTCCAATGCAGATTGAAATAAGCATACCTGGATGCTCCTCTTGTGTGGAAACGATGGCACCCACATCCATGACATATGGTGTGATGGATATCTGGGAGCTGTCCTGTTTTGCAAGGATCACCAGGAATTCCTCAGTGGCTGACAGAGGTTGTTCTTCTGCAGGCCCAGCAACAGCTTGTGCACTTTAACAGATTTTTAGCTGAATTTCAACTGTCACCCAGTGAAAGTGGTGACAACAACTTAAGTGCATTTTCAAGCCTCATTGGAAAATTAAGTGCATCCAAGGATACAAAAAATTAGAATGGAGAGTCATGTACTTGGGTGTACAGTATGTAGAGATACAGAAATAAAGGAAGGCTATCAGTATTCCCCACTTGATTACACATCTCATATGCAACAGTGTGCAAAACATACAAAGGGTGTGGAACCAACTAGGATAGTATCAATAGTGACCTACTCCTGTTTGTGCCATGACAGATACTCACATATGATCACACATCCAACACAGGAGTCCACTTGTAGTTTGGCCCATAGCAGGAACCCCTCCCCCATAACATATATATGAAATACAATGCCAAACAAATAACTGAGTAGTATTACAACTGATACCAAAGAAAGTTATCCAGAAGATCGGTGTCCCTGTTTACAAGACATTATACCCTTGCTGTAGTCTACATCCTATGTAGGTGTTACACAGCTACAGATCAATGGCATGGCATCTGTACAGTTCTAAGAAAGGCTTACTGATGTAATCCCCATTCCCCCAAATATAAGCAAACATATGCATCATGTTAGAAACAAAATGCTTACATAGCTGATGGTGTACAATATTAATATGTTGAAAGATGCAGATATTTAATTGTTGTGTTAATGAGTTCACCATAGAAAGTAACTGTCATATATAATGGTTCCTCTAGCCAGGAGTTTCCCTTCTTAAGATGGTTCTTATTAGCAGGTGATTGCCACTGAACCAATCTGTCATTCGGGAATGCTAATTGCAGCATACACAGCTCATCTGCAGTATAATCAGGCAAGCCCATGCAACTATTGAACAAGATATAAGGCCTCAATGTAGAACCCATACCCTTTCTCATATGTTAGGATGGAAAATAACTGGGGTAAATATACTACATCAGCATAGAGAGAATGTTTGTAGTAGATACTTTTTACATATAGATGTGTGTTCTACAGGCTGCAGCTGCTGCAGGCAATAAACATAGTCAGACAGGCTGCAGAATGTGGAGGAAAACAACACTTGTGATTAACAGTGTGACCTGTGGCAGCCGTGGTGTACAGCTAGAGCCTGACTGACAGAACCCATCCCACAGGAAATTGAGGTAATTGAGGTATGTGTTTAAGTAAGTATGGTAGCCAAAGGTATCATTAACAGAGTAAAAGGCAACATGGTTGTTGTTTCCTAGAACAAGGTAGGGAGTACATTTATCATTATGTCAACTATTTGGACAACTGCCAATCCATGTGCTATGTTATGGTAGTCATCTGGAACGTGTGTGCTTGCAACCCTTGTGTCTAGCACAACTTTCATATGTGTTTGTTACTTGTGCAGGTTATCTGTAATATCAGTAGCAAATCATTGTGTGCTGCAGTCTGCTATTACTGGGCCTCATTTGAATTACATACTTCAAAATGCTCTGTGAATGCATAATAATGCATGACCTGACACTATGCATTTTCTAGTGTTGTAATGGGAATATGTTAACTGTGTTCCTATCTGTAGGCCTTTGATTTCCATCATTGAAAAGCATACATTCCATCTGTACTGCTTTGGGTGAATAAGTAGATGATGAAACAGTCGTGCACATCAGAATTCATAATGGTGATGTACACATACATGTATTTTAAATGCTAGACACCACTGGATTTGAACCCAGGACCATAAACAAATGTTTTCAAAGCATTTAACAAACTAAACTACTGAGTCATTGCTACAGCTGGTGTATTTTTCAATATATAATTGCACTCTTACATGCTGTTAGATACCTCATTTACATCCATTATTATGTGTATATCTTTATAGGGATGAATGTCTCCAACAGAGTCCCAGTTAAACACCTACTTTTCCATTTATGTTTTAGCAGGTATATTTTTAAATGTTGCAGATATAATTACACAGTCACCTGTATTAGATACCTCACTTACATCCATTATTATGTGTCTGGCTTTATAGTGATGTATTCCTATACCAGAGTCCAAGTTACATTCCCATTTTTCTATTACTCTTTTATCAAATTTGCATGATGTGGCGCAATGTGCAGCATTGCTTAAACACACTTAATGATGGTAAAATGGCAAGTATTATGTTTTTCTTAGAATACCTCTGTTGATAGCTGTATGGCTTGGTGGGTTGCTGCTCTGGTCTGTAGGTGTGATGGCCCTAGGTTGGAAATAAGATGCAGGTGTACTTTTTGCATGTGATTAATATAGCTCAATTTCAGTGTTGTGCAGTGTCGCTTAAACTATTTTTTAAAGAAATGAAAAATTAGGAGATAGGACAGTGGTGAAATGGAGTGTAAACAGGGAGAAAAACATAGTGAAAGGCAGGAAGGTATATGCAGGAAGGGTGTAGGAAAGAACCATAGCTATCCATTTCTTGTACAGCAACAGCTGTGCACTTTAACAGATTTTTAGCTGAATTTCAACTGTCACCTCCAGAGAGAGTGGTGACAACAACTTAAGTGCATTGTCAAGCCAATTGGACCAAATTAAGTGCATCCAATGGATACATGTGGAATGGAGAGTTATGTATGGGACTATATATATGTATATATATATATATATATATATATACTGGGACAGGTGCCCATTTTCTTTTTTTTAATGTGAGAGTGGAATGTTGCAGAAGGTACATAGTTTTGTGGTGAGGTTAAGTTGGGAAGGAGAGGAAGCTTTTGCAAGACAAGACAGACAAGACAGCAGACAGGGTTGGTGTGCAACACAAGAGGGGGGTGAACACCATGATTGAGGATGGTGTTGTGGTATCCCATTCCCATGGATATCAGACACGGTAGCAATGTGACTCAAGTCCTCACCCATGGGACTTTCGGCAGTGCACCTTCACTGCTCCTTTGGAGGCAGTGGTTGATGCCATGCCTGGAGTGAGGCTGCCCCATCAGGATGGACAGCATGCTCTCCATATAGAGTAGGCATGCAGCAACAGTTTGGCACAGCAGCCCATGCACCATGCCTGGCAATTCATCATGGATGACATAAGCACCCCTTTCACTTCTACTTCCAGAGGGGGGAACAACCCAAGCCTGTGGTGTGGAACTACCTGATGGAGCAGGTAATTGCAGAAGCAGCAGAGGGGGTACCACCAGGCTGTGGCCTAGACTTTCTGGTCCCTGGTGCCATGGCCAGGAGGATCCAAGGTTGGTGGATCACCTGGAACTGGCCTCCATTGTCATGCTGTAGGAAATTAAATATAAACATTAGGTAAAAATAAACCTAACCAAACAAATGTAATTAATAACATAATAGAAAATAATAATGAGCAATGGAAAGAAATAGAAAGGAATATAATGAGGAACGCAACAATAAGCAAATGAAAGTATTTTAACAGCAAAGCAATACTAAATTATACATAAGGCCAACATAAGAGGTAATTACAAATATTATATTAATATCAAATCATAATAATAAATATAATTAATAAATTAAAGAAGAGAAGGGGTGGGGTGAGAGAGAAAAAAATAACATTAGTAACTTTGCAGATAATACAATTACACAGACTACTACATATGTCAGATTTGAGTTGTGAGAATAGTGACTGCTAATATTGTATAGATGATGTTGCACGTACATAGCCCTCAAACTGTAAGCATGGGACATTATGGACCAAGCCCTACCAAATGGTGGTAGAAAGGCACAACTATGGGGAACATTTTACACAGTATGCTCATACATTAGTAGCAAGGTGTTCTTATAACAGATTTGCCATTAAATTACATTCCAAGTAATGTCATATAGCTGCAAATCAAGAACCAGACATATGGGGAAGTAGTCATTATATTCTGCAACAATTGTGACAATTGAGAGGTATGTTCGTGTACACCAATTATACTAGACAACTTGTCATTTCTCAGTTGGCTACTAATGGATTAGAACCTACAAGCAGTGGCTACAGGAATAATGTGAACTTTATTTGAATATAATGAATTTTCAAAACACCATCTCCTTTAAGGCTTTTATTGCAACATTTTCTGTGAAATCGTACATTTACACACATGCAAAGCTGTGTGAGGTATCAGATTGGAAACCAAAAGCAGTGACCACAAGAATAATGAACAGTTTATTTGAAAACATTAGTTATCAAATCACCATCTCCTTTTACACTGTATTGCTCAATGTTGATTGACATCTGGTAATTACACACATGTGTGGCTGTGTAGGATGTCTGTTAACCTAATCGTATACCCTGCTCACGTACTGAATGCTATCTACAGCATATTATCAGAACTGATGCTTGCTCCTTAATCTGGTTATTACACTACATTTATTTCTGACATTTGTTGCTGCGTTATTTATTAGTTAATATGTAACAATTCACTGGTGTCAGATTAGAACACACATGTAGGGAATACAGGAATAATGAACACTTTTTTTGAAGAGATTACTTATCAAAGCACAATCTCCTTTTAAATTTTATTGATAATGTTTCTTAAAATTTGGCATTAAGACACATGGATAGCTGTCCAGGACTTCAGTTAACTTACCCTTGTACCATGTTCATTTACTGACTGGAATATACAGCATTATTTCAGACAAAATGAGCAGAACACAGGCCTGAACCTTACTCTGGTATTGCACTACATTTATTACTGACATTTGTAGTTGCATTCTTTATTACATGTAACAATTAACTGGTGTCAGATTAGAATACACATTCAGTGAATACAGGAAGAATGAACACTATTTAAAAACATTACTTATCAAAGCACCACAAAGTATTCTATAGCTATGTCAAGAATCTCGATGGCAACATGCAGATCTGCTCTGAGTTACAGCACAACGGCACGAAAATTACAGAACCAACTGATATTGCCAACATCCTGGCAGATAGGTTCAGTGCAAACTTTACTCCCCCCCCCCTCACCCCCTAAAGGGCCCATAACTATACAGGAAGAATGCAGAGTCCCTGTAATCACAACTACGCAGGTAAAAGCTGCACTCTCTAAAGCCAAAAACACAGCATCCATGGGACCGGACAACATCCCAGGCTGTGTTTTCACAAACTTCAGAACGAACTGACTCCCCACTTAAACACCATGTTCAATAATAGCCTTGCATCAGGCTTTGTGCCCACTGAATGGCACAAAGCAACAGTTATCCCACTCCACAAAGGAGGAGCCACCACTGATCCTGGGAACTATCGACCTATTAGCCTGACGAGCCTGGTCTGCAAGGCCATGGAATGTATCATCATGGAACTCATAAACAAAGACATTGGTAACCTCCAAACTCTGGATCCCACCCAGTTCAGGTTTGTGAAAGGCAGATCATGCCTCCTGAAATTGATCGACTTTTTTGAGGCAGTCACCAAAGCCGTAGATGAGGGTAAGGTGGTTCACACAGCCTATCTTGACCTCGCCAAGGCTTTCAACACCATCCCCCATTCTGGAATTATAGCTAAACTCACTAAACTAGGTATAAATCCCTACATCACAAGATGGGTTGCCAACTGGCTCACTGACAGAACCCACACTGTAAAAGTTGCAGACTCCAAATCTGAACTCAAAGCAGTGACAAGTGGAGTACCACAGGGTTCCGTCCTGCGATCTCTCCTGTTTGGTTTGTACTTCTCTGAAGTACAGGCTAACACAGAAGGCCTCTGGCTAATGAAGTTCACAGATGACTGCAAACTAGAATCCATAGTCAAGTTCCCAAATGATGTGGACATCCTGCAGAAGGGCCTCGCTGAGACAGATGCCTGGTGTCAGAGCCATGACCTCAAGCTCAATGCCAAAAAGTACAGTGTCATCCCCTTTGGTAAAAACTCTGTACCCATGAACTACCACATAAGCAGCAATCTACTTAACACCGAATGTGTGATAAGAGACCTTGGGACCCAGATGGACAGTAGTCTCTCCTTTGATAGTCACATTGCTACAGTAGTCAGAAAGTCCTTCTACGTGGCACACCTCATCATAAATGGGTTCTCATCCAGGAAAAAAGAGGTCATTGTCCCCCTCTACTCATCACTCATTAGACCCATTATAGAGTACAATGCCCCTTTCAGAATGTACCTCACAAGACATCTGCAGCAGCTGGAAAGGCCACAGATGTACCTCACAGAGAGGATTACTGGCCTCAAACAAATGCCCTATACTGACCACCTCAAAAAACTCCAGCTTTACTCCATAACATATCGCCTACTCCGAGGTGATCTCTGCCTAACATATAAAGCTATGTCAAACCCAGAGCTGTTGGACATGCTACACCTAAAGAAATCCCAATTCCTCCAAGCTACATGCTCTAGGGGCCTAAACCTTGTCACCACAATAAACAGGACATGCTGGAGGGATAGATTCCTGTCCTAGAAACTTCCCATACTCTGGAACACGCTACCCATCTATGTCAAGCAAAGTTCTTCATTAGCACTCTTCAAGAAAAATCTTGTTGAGTGGATGAAAATAGGAAATACACCCCGGGGATCACTTCTGTGCCTCTGCTCGATAGTGGGACAGGAAAATATCTTTCTTGGGTGGTGTAAGCCAGAGAACCTTGTTGGCTAGGCTTACATAGGACCTTGGGCTGATAGCCTAGTACCTACCTATGAACCTATGAACCATCACCCTTTAAAATGTATTGATTAACGTTGCATCAACTCTGGCATATAGACCATTGATAGCTGTCTAGGACTTCTGTTAACTAACTCATATACCCTGATCATTTATTGAGTGCAACTTACAGCATATTTCAGACATGAGCAGACCAGAACAGTGACTCTTAATCTGGGTAGACCCCAACATTAACTGATGGCTGGAATCTATGCTACACAGTACTGCATGCTTACTTGCTTTAATTTGCTTTACCATTTCAGGTATGTAATAACACATTAACAAAAATGTAAGGTGTACCAGGTATGTAATACCTGACTGTTAAGACTGCAAAATTTGTATTTACTTTATTGTATTATTAAGTTATGCATTAAATTCTTACTTTGATGATTTTCCTACATACCAAAGATTGCCTCATCCTGGCCAAGTGCTTTGCATGGGACTGGACATTGCAAGCCATCTCTGCAGCTGTGGTAAGGGAAACAAACCATTAGCATACCAGTTTTGTACACATTCAGCTTGTATATTTATAAATTACTGGGAAACATACTTACATATCTGTGGGGTGTGCCCAGCCCTAGCCTCTTGGATCCAGGTGTCCAAGGATCCCCTTTTCTACACTTCAGGTTATCGTAGGAGTAACAACACTGCTCACCTCTGTGGGGGATACCAGTAGCACTGCTCAGGTCCCTGGCCAAATGATCCCAACCCTCAGACTTACACTCTGAGCTCTGGTAGCCACCCTGCAGCAGCCATTTATTTAATTGATTTATTCCATAATGACATACCAGGAGTCCAACAAAAACTCTGGACTCCTGCACTCCCCACTTTTGCACACGAAATTTCACTCCCTCACCTACAGCAGAAGCCATATAGCCACAGCCAAGGTAAGACTCCAAAGAATGATGTGAAATTCCCATCTATTGGGCTTTATATAGGTTGCATTCCTGTCCTTGCACATCATACTGTAACATTGAAAAAAGAGCTATGTCGCTTAGCATTGTGCAAACTTGCACAAACCATGTTTAAGCAAAGCATACCAATGCACAAACTGGAAAGGTGCTGCTTAGCATTATACAGCCTTTCTAAATGTAACATTTTTTTTAATTTAAACTAAACAGATGTTTCAGTCACCTGACACATTTTCACAGCATTTAATGTAAAAAGTATGACTGCTCAGGACTCAAACCTGGGACCTGCTACACTGGAAGTCATTAATCAATGTATCTAGCTAATGGGATAGTGATAGGAACTTGTATATCTTCACATATACTACAAAGGTGCCTGTAAGCATAGAGCAGCTCAGGGGCACAGGGTTTGTGTGTTGCTTAGCAATGCAGAACTACAACAATTGAATACATCAGGCTTCTATTTTTAGATGTATAGTGGATATCTACTGCATATGTGATCAAATTTAAGCTTAGCTAAGCATAGCTAAGCAATGCAGCACACCATGCAAAGCAGCATATAAACAGAAAAAAAATTGCAATTTAGTGAAGTTAAATCTGTTGTACACCTTTCAGTCCAGGTTTATGGGCTGAAATGTCTTGTGATGTGCTTACCAGCTGTCCAGAATTTTTCTGGACAGTCCACAATTAAGGGACTGCTGGTTAAGTGTTGCTTATATAGATTTACTATCAGTGTTACTTTGATTTCCCTTGGCAGAGCGCCATAATTAATATGCATGGTGTGCTGCCAAGGAGGAACCATGACCACGTACATGGTTACATTCCATGTAGGCTCTACATGGACCATACATGGAGTTTATTGAATACTCGGGGTTGCTGATTTCAATGTTCTGGAATATTGAGTTAGAATTTTTTATAACTGAACTTCTGCTGCAGTCCTCTAAAATGTTTCCTTGTGTACACAGGCACATGTTCCTTATTTATTTATTTAATTATATTTATTTATTGACATTTGGTGACCGGGAAAGTCTGACTGGGTCAGAAACCCATTTTCAATGGAGGCTCCGGGAGAAAATCTCCAACATTGTTTAAAACACAATAGCAATAAACATATATCTTCAAAATAAAGACAACATTAAACAGATGCAAGAGGCACAGTAGGAAGTAGAGTATGTGCATATTAATTTACATTTTGGATATTTTTACAATAAGTATATAATAGGCATTAGAATAAAAACACATAACATTTTATGGTTTTGGAGAGGAGATGTCAGTAATCTGAAAAAAGTGAATGTGAAAGGATAAAGTGGGTAGAAGTAGAAATAAAGTTAAAGGTGGGGTAAGTTATAAGAAGATTATGAGATGTGTTATATTATGAAATTCAAGAAGTAATGAGAAGGAGGCCTATGGTATATGATTTGTAAAAAGACTAGTTAAACATTAGTAAAACTATTATTAAAGCAAAAATAATATTTTTGGAATATTTGAATTATTATTTTAAGTGTTAATGATCTGATTATTTTATAGGCTAATTTTAGTCATGAGTATATTCTTATCTCTTTTTTTCTGTGTCTTAATAAGGTAAGGATTAGTTCTGATCAAGTTTGTGAAGTAAAGTGAACAAAAGCACTGGACTATTAAAAATTAAATTTGTTTTTTTCACTCCTGATTTGGTGTGACTACTGGCATTATTTCTTCTGGGTGGTTCTGCTATATCTTTATCTGCACTAACTGGCATAGTCCAACATACATGTCAGGAAACTTCCTGCAAGTTAATCCAGAGATTTTACCAGTACCAGTAAATAGGTGTCTCTTAATTAAAATTTAGAGAGCCAACAAGGCAACCTACATAAAAGAAAAATGTTTCTTTTTCTTTTCATTTTGAATAATTGGACAAATGAAACATTTACATATTAATACACCTGTTTTAAATTGTGTTATTCAAACAGTCATAGTCTGGTTATATTTATATTTTAGTAAATCATTTAAAAATTAATTTGAATTTATCCAAAAGATAAATATTATTTTCACTGTATTTTTTTTTTACTGAGGTGTAGGTTCACAGGTAAGCAATGGATTAACTGTTCTTGTGGACCATTTTTTGTTTAGCCATGTCCTTTTTGAAGGTGAAAATCAAACCCTGTGCTTAGTGACTATGAGGTAAACATCTGAACTATTATACCAATGCCCAATCTCCTCTTATTCAGCTTGTTAATTGTAATAAGTAACAGGGAAGCAGGTATCACAGTTTACTAGATTGGAGGTTGTACTATTTTTTGTAAAAGTCTCATAATTTGTTTTTGGATGGGATGTTGTGTTATCCTCTGTAAAAACCTCATAACCAGTTGACTGAATTATGTTGTGGTTATTTTCTCCATATGGGGGGCTTGAAATCAACTGATTTATCCGGATACTTTGCAGTTTGCTGATGGAAGTAATGAATCTTTAAAATTTCAAACTGGATTTTAATACAGGTTTATTCAGACTGTTAAGTAAATCACTGCTTTAGCTTTTATTGCATTTATGCCTTTCTTTCATTTTGAACAAAATTATTTCAGTAATAACTGTACAGTATAATGGAACCCAAATACCTTACATGTGAAACATCTCTGTTACCACATGGTTGTAGCAGCTAAGACAACTAAATTTGGGATTCTACTTCTCACACCTGTGTCTTCGCATGTTTTCTACCATTAAACTATGGCTATGCATTACTGTCGAACATGGGGAGGCAGCAGGGTACAGTCCTTGAATCTGACTGCTTTTGGTGGCGGGTATGGTGAATTGTATTTACGAAAATAGATTCCATATTCCTGTGCAATATTTTGGTCTCCTTCTTCATAAAATTGTAGCCAGCCATCCCTATAAGGAGCTACAACCCTCTGCATTCCAACTGACAAACAACTTCTACCTCAACCCCACCTTTCATGGTTGTGACAGGTGTATATCCCTTTCTCACCAAAATAAATCTCCACCTGTCATGTTTGTAATGCAGCCTATCCCTGTCTCACCTTAGCAAAAGCATTTAGTGCTACAAAGACTTTGTAACACATCATCCAGTAGACCTTGACTTAATATTTACCCATTCTGGTAGTGATCACACCCATCCAAAATCCTCACACATCCTCTTTGATGAGTCATGGCTAAAGAAAATACATGATTATTGTAGGTGTTAATCTAAGCATAATGCGCTACTCTCCCACCGCAGTCTCTCTGGTATAACCAGTTAACAATGAAATAAATAACAAAATAAACATAGAACATCAATGGCCATTGTTTACTCATACCTATTTAGTTAATGATTTTTTTCTTCTGCCTACTCTGTGCTGGCCTGTCAGAGTTAATCAGTTATGCTAGTGATGCATTTTCTACTCAACAGTGCATTATGTAAAAGATGTCTTCTCCCAAATCAGTAGCAACTTTTCAGTCTCTCCTAACTTATCCTTCTTGATAGCAATCCATTTTTAGCTAAGATTCTATATTAGTTATTAGGCAATAAAAGATAAACTCCAAAAAATAAAATACATACTGTACCCTACCTAATAGGTTGCCATGATGGTCAATAGTCATTAAATATAAGTGAAACAAAAGCTATAAACAGATTTGCATGCACAAGCACGTGTGTGTGTGTGTGTGTGTGTGTGTGTGTGTGTCTCTTTCTTTGTCTATATGTATATCTATATATATTTATATATATATATATATATATATATCTATATATATATATATATATATATATATATATATATATATATATACACACACACACACACACACACACACACACACACACACACACACACACACACACACAGACACACAGACACACACAGACATATATATGCATGCATATACAACAGATATGCATGCTGACATGAATTCAATGTGGTGTGAGTGTACTATCATTTAGCACATTTCACATGTGCTTATATATTGTACACTCCAAAGGGAATACTGGAATTAGCTATGAAATCCAACACATTTTGGTATATATACCCGCCTAATGGTATAGACAGAGAGTGTCCAGCTTTACTACATGAGATATGCCTTCTAATAAAGCAGAGAAAACTGAGTACTGGTTTTAGGGAATATGGCAATAATAGTCATTTGCTTACCAGGTAGGCCAACTGGACACACTCCCTTTCAAGGGCAACCCAGGAGTAATTACTGTTTAAGTAACTTACTCATGGTCATACAACAGGCAAAGGAGGGATGAGGTAGTTAAACCCTATAACAATTCAACTACAGGTCACAGACTTAAGCCGCTGCACAAATTGCTAGACACTGATTAAGATGATGAGTAGAGAGAAACTGAGTCACATTCCCAGAACATGAAGTGGGAGTAGCCACAACACATCTATGCTTATGGGGAAGAGCAGAAGGAGAATGGGTCAGCTACTCTGAGTTCCACAGAGGTAGCTCATTTTACTACATATGCGTGCTATTGCATACTGTACGTCACTTGCCTTGGTGGCACTGAATGGGTGCAACTGAGAAGAACAAGTCAATGCCTGAAAAAAATATTCTTGTCACAGAATAAATGAGTTGTCCCATCCACTCATGACTTTTAACTTAATGTGGCAAGTGATGAGGAAAATTAATAAGGGCAATCCTCATTGACTAGAAACAGCCTTGCTAGGAGTTGACATAAAAGTTAACCATTACAATAAAATATCCAAAACAAAATAGATAGAATCTAACACACTCAGTCGATATGTGTTTGTACCCTTAATTCACTGCATTTCTGCATTTTTGGCTATCTGTCAACTGTTTCAGCCCTGTTCATTACAGAGTAGTTAAACAAATGAGGTTGTGCCTAAGATAATTACAAACTCTAGCTAACGTTCTACAATAGTTTATTTCAGAATTCCAATTTGATGGCTGTTTGAAGAAAAAACATTTAGAAATACCATACATTTGGTTCAGTCTGCTGAGTATAACAAGTCTAGCCAATAACTAGAAGTCAGGGTCAAAGTCTAGACCTTTTATCTGTGTGGTCAAGACTTTAATCATTATGCACCACCCCTTGCATAAATGTATTAGTGTGTGTGCCACCCTTTTGTATTTACTAATACAAGATTTCCATACCTTTCAGCTTTTCAGATTTTCCTAGTATGTCCAGATTTTTGCCTCCTATTTTTGTTCTTTTCCTCATAAAATCTGTGGTTTTCTGGTAAATCAGTGAAAAATCAAAGTCATTAAATAAGAACAGACATTTGTGTTTCAGACTTCGTATCTCTCAGCAAATGCATGCTAATGTGAATTATGTTATTCTAGCAACTTTCTAAGTTTATAAGAGCAACAATGAACTCATTACAGCCGAGTGACATCTCCAGGCGTTTCTGCAGTTACACCCTACTGCTCCTCTAGGTGTCAAATATTGCCTGTTCATATTTGCATTAATAATTCCAAAACCATGTTACATACAAGGTATCAGAAAATTTTATCTTGAAGCATACATGATAGCAAACACAATTGTATTGATATATGACCTCTGTCAATGGGTATTTGTTTAAAATGTAAGGTGATAACATCAATTGTTAAATGCTGAAGCCACGCCCACTAGGAGTTAAAGGTACACACTCAAAAGAGCTCTACTGGAAGGAATGAGTTAAAATCTGTCCCTATTTTTGGACCTTTATCCCACATTATTTTTGACATTGTCCAGATTTCTTCAGATAAGAGGTTGTGAGGTATGAGGATGTCCTATATCCATTCTATCACTTATCTTCTTTTACCAATCCTACCCCAAGTCAGCAGTAATACTGATCTTAGTTATCCCCATCAGCAGCAGCAATATCAACATCGCATCCAAATTCAATGTTAGGAGAAAGGAAATAAGTGTACTGTAAAATATGAGAACACACGGAGAGTCAGGACAAGAAACAAAGTCAACTCAATATGGTGAACACAATATGTACAAATGTGTGTATCCATGGAGCTGGGAGGTGTCACTGTACCCATTTCAGAAGAAGAGACCTACTGAAAATTAAATATAGCATCTCATCTGAGTTACCTTATCAAATAATTACTTATATCCCTTATATCCCTGTCAAGAGATACAGCTTAAGCATTTGTACTGTCAAACTATATTAACATGAGGGACGCTATTTCATTCTTGGCCATAAAGAATATCATTATATGTACAAAAGTAATACTATAGAACTCTCTGCTTGTGTTATGACTAAGGCTAATGGGACTAATAGAATTAGTCATGTATCTATATGTTAACAATTTTATATGAGTACATGTAATATAACAAGTAACAAACTGCTGTAAGAGCAAGTGAAATGAAAGGATTGAATAGAAAATAATGACAGGTATGTGAAGCAATATTCCCTTATGTTATATATTAAATAATATTCTTAGCGTGTTAAACAATGTCATTTTGTTTTAAATATTTCTATCAAGTAAGGGTCTAAAAAGGTCATCTAAATAATATACATAAATTTATCTGAAACTTATTGTTCTTAAGCTATATCTTTGTGGTCTCCACCAGGAATACTTAGATGATCCTTCTCCCTAGGATGGGCTCACCCATTTCTCCCTGCCAGCATCTCAGATGCTCAAGACACTAACCAAATACAGGTTGCCTGAGCTGTAGCTAAGGCTTTATCCAGCATTGGCCTGTATCTGCTAAATATTGTAACTGTAGGTTTGATTCCTGGTTCTCTTCTGAAAGTGGAATTCTTACCCAGTCAGTCTATTTCAGTAAATACATGTAAATAAAAAATGTTGTAAATAAAGGACTACAGAAAAATAACAAGTAACAAATTATTTGCTGGCAAGCCAGAGCTAGTAACAACTGAACAATTTTCTGTTTAGCAAAATAAAAGTTATAGCGTCCTTTGGAATAAATGCTATGCAGTTAAACATTTTCAAAAAATAAAACTGTAATCCAAACAATAGCCTTATAAGAGTTAAGAATGTTCATGTGCATCTTCACTGTACCATAGTATAAAGAAACACTACATGTGAAGCCGGGTTGTTATTGGTCATGCTTGGATATTAAAGCTATAACACATGAGGTGGGCAAAAACACAGAATTTAAACAACCATCTGGAAACTGATGGAAATTTGGCAACATCTGAAGCAAGATCCTTGGCAAACCTTAAGTGTTCTTGTATGATACATTTCGATACATTTATTTGTTAATATCAGTAAATAGTTAAAAAAAGTCAGAGTAATTTTACATATTAAAATGTATACCAATTCTATATTCTTTTGTACGCTAATAGGAAGTAGCATGAGTTAATGTGAGGGACAGGGACTCCGCAATGCAAAATGTTAAATAAAATAATGTAGTCTGAGACAATTCATTTGCTCAACATTTACGTCAGACAATAAAGGTACTCTGAGTGTAACATTAAGGCTACTGACATTCTAGGAGATGCTAAGGCAAAGGTTGACAAGGCAGAGAATGGAAAATGCACTATCGGTGTGTAGGCAGTCATGAATACAAAGAGGAATTCACTCAAGGGAATTTCAAACAAAACCTCTGGCATGTCTGTACTACATCTCACTTTAAGCCAAGACTGCTCTAGCTTCATACAGGGAAGAAAGAATCAACTGTTCACACTGGTGTAAATACGTCCTACGCTATTAGAAACCTGATAGAGCTGAACACAAAATGAACCTGACATAAGACTCTGCTGTCTGGGATACCTAATGTTTACTCTCTGTATTGTCATGCCAAAATAAAAATGTGGCCCATTATGTCAGAAATGAAAAACAAAATCAAGATAGATATGTGAAACAGATACATAACTATTTCTACATTTTTGTTTTTTAACTTTTCCCATAAAATATGCTAAAAAGAAGGAAAATTAAGTATATTGAAAATTATAGTAGCACCGAGAAAAGAAAACCTTCAAAAGCAGACAACAGACAGACAGGTTTTAACCACGATAATAAAATGGGCCTAAGTACAAGCAATTAGACTGGACAACAAGTCTATAAAGGCCACATCTATAAATAACAATAACTCGTTGAAATGTATTAATTCACCAACATATAAAAATCTCAAATTAATGTAATGGACTGTAATGCAGTTAATAAAATTGGCTTTAAAATCGAATAAAACAAACGGCTGTGATCAGTGCTTGCATCAACAAAGAAACTGCCATCTTACTAGATAAATTGTAAAAAGTATAAGCACTGTAGATTACTTTCTGTCAATTAACTTGGATGACTTTCAAAAGTATTCTGTGAATTGTTGCAACAGTGTTTCATTTATGTGTGTTCATTTCAATATTTTTCTTGAGTAAATTAATTACTCAGCTTTGAGTAAATTAATGAAGATGTTTTTAAGAGTATAAGATTTAAGATATAATCCATACCACATTTCCTGCAAACATACATTAAAACCTGGTGTAAAATGTCAGTCAAATTAAAGGAGGATACTGAATAATAACATCTCTCTTTTAGCAGCAACATCATTATTCAATCTGAGTATCAAAATCAAGTCCACCCACATTGTCCAGTTATCTGTTAACAAAATAACAGCAGGCAAAATCATCCCTTCTCACTGGAAATCTTCATTTCTGCAATTTATGCAATAAATAATAGTTTTGTAATAAATAATGTTAGATTTCCATTGCAAGTCTTTTTGTCCCTAACCTACTGTCTCTTTTCAGTGGCAGTTTTGTCCTATTCAACATGAGGCCTTTAATCACATATAAGGCTTACTCACCTTTCTTATCATTCTGGCAGTCAACACTTTAGCCATGACATTTTCTAGTCAGCAACTAGCAGAGGTAAATAAGTTTTGGTTAAAATAAAAAGTTCAGTGACCTGCAATATTGGAATAGTCTTCTTTAAATCTTCACTGTGATTCTGCATTTTTTTTTGTCAAAACACGTTCAGCAGTCACATCTGTTGTGTGGCAGAAATCTGTTACAATTTTCATGAATTTTAAATGCAAGACTTTTCTGATTTTTACCTTTAGTCACCTGAGGGCTTAACCCAACAAGAAATTTATAAAAAAAAAGAAAATAGGCCTAAAACAGCCACAGCCATTATCTCTTCAACTTCTGTCTCTGGTTACATCCTGTGTCAACATCTAGCTTGCTAGAAATCCTTCTACACACATCTATTTTTGTCTCTCAGTTGCTCAACCCCTTGAGTGGGGATAAGCGGCCATCCTCTGAAACTATTGCTGGATGGTTCCTGATAATGGATATCTTCAAACAGCTTTGAAAAAAAAAAAAAAACTCATTTATTTAAATATTTTAAAATATATATATAAACAATACTGACTCAGAAGCATTTTGTTAGTCAGGCTTCCTCACATTACAATAGCTAGTACAAAAGACATAACTACATCATATATATATATATATATATATATATATATATATATATATATCTATACATATATATATATATATATATATATATATATATATATATATATATATATATATATATGTGTGTATGTGTGTGTATACACACATGCACTCACACACACACACACACACACACACACACACACACACACACACACACACATATATATATATATGGGAACACTTCACATAATCGAATTACTGAAATCTCGAATTTCATATGGTCGAGACCATATGATCGAGATTTCAGTAAATCGAATATGTGTAGTGTTTAAAAATAAAAGTTTACTTACCTTAATACATTGCGTGCACACAGAGGCAAGGATTCTTGTATGCTCTGTGTGTACGTAATGTTTTATTTTTTTTGCGGTGTTGACAGGAAATGAGAAATCTCCCGTTTTGTACTTCCGCATACAGCACAAGACGGCAGATTTCCCATCTTCCCACTGTAGCGTGATCTTGGAGTTGGTATATTTAAGTAGGGGTGTGGGGCAAAGCCCCCCTGCAAAAGCGAAGTTTGTCTTTTTTTTTTTTTTTTTTTTGGTTTCATTTCAGAAGTTCGAGTTTACGAAACTCGATCTTTTGGTTTCGGTTATTTGCAGTTCGAGATTTTGTAAATTCGAGCTTCTGAAGTGATTATATATATATATATATATATATATATATATATATATATATATATATATATAGATATATATATATATATATATATATATATATATATATATATATATATACATACACACACACACACACATATATATGTGTGTATATATATATATCTATCTATATATTTATATATATATATATATATATATATATATATATACACACACACACACACACACATATATTTGTATATATATATATATATATGGATTCCTGTTACAAGAACGAAAGCTCACTACTTTGAACTTGTAATAGGAAGCCTCACTTCTGCGAAAGTTCACTTTAACAAAAGTGAACTTTTGTGTAAGTGCACTTCACAGAAAACACCGCAGCACAGTGGAGGACATAAAAAACAAGCGATGTCCTCCACTATGGTGTGATAGTCACAGACCTTAGGGTTAAGGCACGGGTTAGGGTAAGGGGATAGTTAGTAAAGCTATCCCCTTACCCTAACCCATGCCCTAACACTAAGGTTCGTGACTATCACACCATAGTGGAGGACATTGCTATGTCGTTCACTGCGCTGCAGTCATCACGGACCTTAGGGTTAAGGCACGGGTCATGGTAAGAGGATAGCCCTATGGGCTATCCCCTTACTATGACCCGTGCCCTAACCCTAAGGTCCGTGAGAACTGCACGGAAGTTCAGTACAACAGCCATTCGTTGTACTGAACTTCGCGTAAGTGCACTTTCGATTAATTTACTAGAAGTGTTAATTTATACCACAACTCCTGCCTCCCCCTTCCCCCCACTACCTGTCCAGTGTAATGCAAACTAATCACAAAATTCCCAAAATAATATGTAAACTATCATTCTTCACCATAAGGAATGCTTTCAGAATTTCTCTGATAAAATACTCACCCTAGTCGCAGAATTAAGATCTTGTGCTTGCAACAAGGACTTTACTGTAAGTTAAAAGACATAAAAATTCATTCTCCTGAAGCAAAACCAAAAGAAAGTAACATTGCCAGACATAGTTAATCTTAGTTATGGGCAGACTAAAAAGAAAAGTAATAATTGCCACCTGATCTAGTGCTAGTAATTAGTTTCCATGCATGATTTTACCTGTCAAATATAAAAACGAGAAATAGGTTAACAGTACATAATCATCAGATGTAACCAAACAACTCCCCTCCCCTCCATCCCTCCATTACTCCTCCTTGACCTATTAAGGTCATTTATTCACTTTAGCAACTGGTTGATACCTGCAACCAGATCACAGTCATTAACAAAATGTTAATCATTATAATAAAATAACAATTATATTATATTAAAAAATTTAAAGGGCCGTGTATTGAGTTATAAAAATTTGCATAAACATTAGATTTAATGTTCATCATTGTTGTTTATACATATTAATAAAAGAGTAGTTATGAAACATAATAGGGTCAGGCTGTCTGATCCTTGCAGGATCATGAAGTGTTCTATCATGTGGTGTTGACAGTTGTGTATTGTAAAATAACTAAAGCAATACATGTAATATAATCACATCTGTAAACATCCATGACTACCATTCTCATTTAAAATTTTGAAATCATGGTTGTCTTAGAGGAAATAAGGCAAATGGAGTTGAACTGACAAAGAGGCTAGGTTATTTCTAAGGAATTTGCTGTAGAAGGGAATGAGGAACATTCTAAGCCATCTCAACTGATGCAGAAAAGGGTCTCTAGTCAAGTAGCTGATGAAGTAGCCACCAGATGAGGATCCACCTCTGAGAAGAGCTAACAGAAAGGTCAGGAGAGAACTGGGAGCATGTGAGACAAAGGAAACCATGCAAAGTAACTCACCATATATGAAAACAACTGAAAGTTAGCTTAACCAAAGGGATATACAGGCTAGTCATATTAATGAACACTGACATATGCATTCATAAATGCATTGATTGAGGAAATGTGGACCAGGATAGCTCAATTAGTGGGAAACATTAATTCCTAATTATAAAACAGGCTTCTCCAATCGAAGGAGGTCCCCTCAATCTGAACCTTAGCAGAATAGGGGTCTCAAATATATATATTTTTTTCTTTCTCAGCATTGTCTACAGATTTTCCTACAGTTAGGGCAAGTACCTTAACAGCTGCAGTCCAGATCACCAGTGAATCAACTTCACTGGGAAATAACCAAGTTCTATATGCTAATAGGTCAAACATTGCTGCTCATATCTATCAACCAATAAAAGGAAAGATCTGGAACAGTGATCATGTAGACATTTTCAACCTGAATGACTTATATAGGGTTCAGATAGGTTTGGATACAACTTAAGGGGGTTCTAAGGATTTAGTTGAATCCCTTGCAATCTTGGGAAGACAGCAGGCTAAGAATTTAAAAATAAATCATGGGATAATTAAGTCCTTGGTTAGTGTAGTTTTGGAGGAGTGAGAGGGGCTACTGCCCCACGTGCAAAGTTTTGGGAGGCACTATCAGCTGATCCTCGTCTCTCTTTAATGCAATACCTGCTTTTAAAAGTGGTAGCATTCTGTGTGTGGTCTAAACTGTAGCAGTTTACTACAGTCCTAAGTGCTACAGTGTTCTGTGTATTAGGGTATAAACTGTAGCAACTATTTGCTACAATTGTAGCAAGCAGTTTGCTACAGTTTAAAAAGGAAAATTTTAAAACTAAAACATGAGCTCTTTAGCACTCTCTGTAGGCAGTGTATAAACTATAGTAACTGTTTGCTACAGTTTAAAAAGATTTTTTTAAAACTAAAAGATGACTGCTATAGTGCTCTGTGCAGGCAGGGTATAAACTGTAGCAGCCACTTGTTACATTTGTATAATATAATTTGCTACAGTTTAAAAGAAGATTTTTTTTAAATAAAATATGTTGAAAGAGAGTTGGGGGCAGGTCACAGAAATGGGACCTGAAAGTCTACCTCTCAATCTCTTAGAGCAAGAAATCTAGGCAACGCCATAAATAATGGGGACAAAGGGCTAAAAATATGGACATTGTTTTTCAATATTCCTCTTAGAAACTTAGAAAGTTGATAGAATAATAGGTTTTTCATTAGTAAGAATTCTCTGAAGGGTATGAAGTCTGAAATTCAACTGTCTGTTATTATTTTCTTACTCTCATTCTCAATGATTTGTCAATAATGTTCCTGAAAATGAAAATTTTACGAAAAACATGACAAAAATATGAGGCAAAAATCTGGGCATTCTGCAAAAAATCTAGACAGTTGAGAGGTATGCCTTAAGGGCTGGGGCAGGAGGGAGGGGTGCATGTCATACTTTTCTTGGGTGGCAAAAGCCAGGGTACCATTTGGCTAGGATTATATAGGCCCTAGGGTCAATTGCCTAGTACCTACCTATGAACCTATACATCTGGCCTCCTGGTTGGTGTGCCAATAGAAGGAACGTCCACTGTTTTTTTTCTGTTCAATGGTAGAGCAGGGGGCATACATCTAACAGCAGTAAGCTGATTGCTTACCATGTAGCAGTTGATAGGCTTATTACAGTGAAGTGCTTATTTTGCTCTTCAGAAGAGCTTAGAGGATGGGGCACTAGTACAAAGTATTGGCCAATGGCACTGGTTAAACCAGCTGTTGTTCTGCTTGGTTTTGTTTATTACATTATGGTAATAATAATGAAAGGACCTTGTCCAGGTCCACCTTTTTCTATGTTACTTCTATATTAAAAAAGAGGCTTGTTTTCTAAAAGATGGTATGGCTTCACTGTTCTATGATCAGCATTGCAGAAAGCTCAAGGCAAGACATAAGAAACTGAGATGGGAAGTCAGGTACATTAATACCAGGCTTAATGTCATTGTAGATAAACTAAAAATGGCTAATGGGCAAAATGAATGCACTTGACTGACCAAAGACAAACTATGTTGGGCTTTCAATGTATGCAGTTTTGGTTGGCCATCATGCAGATTCCCAAATGCCTTTAACATTTGTGGGGGAAGCACCCTAGAATAAAAATATTTGATTTAGGAATAATAAGTAAGTTCTGTCTTCTAACCAACAGCTGAGAAAAATACAAACTTTACAGAGGCACCTGCAGGGCAGGTTGCAAACTCGTTTTGGGGATATTACAGATCTCTCATTTTTCACAGATTTGAGTAAGGAAGCTTGAAATCATTCCCATGTCATGACTGAAGTACAGGACGAGTTGTTTAAAGGGTTTCCAAACCAAACAAGGGTGCCATTTCTCATAACTACGTTTAAATTTGGTTACCCCATCAAGTCCAGTATCCATCATGCAACATTTCAGAATACAAATTTAAAATATGTCAAGGGAGAAAACATATCATACAATCCTTATTGCTAAAAGAATGTGAAAAAGGAAAATATATCTTACAACAATTATTGTTAGAAAAATGTGAAAAAGGAAGATTATTCAGCTCATTTAAGATCCCCACCATTCAAATAATTCATTATATCACATTTGTATCTGGTAAGCAAGAAAAACAAGGAGAATATTGCCTCATCCACCATCTATCACATCCAGAAGGCTGTTCAGTAAATGATAGCGTTGACAGACAATAAAGTCAGGTTACTACTCATCACTTGATGATTCTATAGTAGCTATTAAAAGATTTAGTGACCCATATATAGCCAAAACTATACATAGAATCAATGTTTCCTCTATTACCTGTTCAACCACAGGATTCTGTTTGGCATGGAATGTTAGGAGAGCTAGTTTTTCAACACTGCTGTGCCCATGGGTTGCTCTGTGGCATGTCCCACCTTTGAGAGTTTAACTCCACTCTTCTATGATGCTGGCAACAATGCCTTCCAGACCATGCAGGGGTTTATTACCTTGATGATTCTTAATCACTGATGAAGATGAAGATGATGCTAGAGATGGCTTACATTCTTTGACAAGTTTATACATTTCTTTTGGTGTTCCTCCTGCACAAGACAAGATCAAAGACCCTCTTAAGTCGTTAACATTTTTGAGGATTTATGTTGCTGCATCTGAATTCTGCTTTGGAGTGTGGTTAGAGAAAATTGAAAAGATATTTTCTGTTATAAAACCCTTCTTTTAGTGGAGAGGGGTCACCAGAAGCACTATAAGATAAGAATCAACAACAGAGTAAAGGAATATTTTAGACGGTGAGCTGAATTCTTCTTGGACCTTAATGGCTACTCCTTCTGTTAAAACAATTGGGTTTCTAATAAAACTATTCAATGATTTACAGACTCTATGGGTAGCCATGCATGGAAGTCTATTTTAATGGCTTGTGGTTTTCAGCTCCTTGGTCTCATTTGTGGTCAGAACACAGAAGAAAAGAATGTTGCCTTTTTAGAACTCATACTCATTTAGGTTTCTGTTGTCATTTGGCAAGAGGAGCTCAGAGGTAAGCAGATAATATGAAAGTCAGACAATCAAACTGTAGTAATTGTCTTAACTAAAAAAAAGTTCTACATTTTCTTGGGTTATTTCAGTTTTAAATTTTCTGGAAATTCTTAGCTTGAAGATTACCCATTCCTTTTTGACTGATTATATTTTTGGGAAAAAAGAAGAATGTTTTGTTTATAACTTAATTTCTCAACTACAGGTAGAAAAATTAAGAAAGCTGGGTCAACAGACAGCTGATTCACCCAATCTTATACCTGAAAGAATTTGGTTGATTGGAGAAGAGTGACGACCAGATGGATTTGCTACTGTTGGTCTTTAAGCATTGCAAAGTCATATAGTCCAGAAATTAAAGCATTTAATTAAAACAGTAAAGTATAAAGACAAGCAGTGGTCATTCTCATTTATCCTGCAATACATGATTTATTGTAATAGGGTTCCTATCGTGTGTTTGAATTGTAAATGGCAAACATGTATTGAATGAACCTGATTCGTCGAAACGTTGTGCGTGTAACATGGAAATCTCCATAAGGAATATTTTCCCTTTACTTCAATGCAATGCGATCTTGGAGAAGGAATATTTAAGTAGCGGGGGTGTGGGGGTGCAGGGGATCTTGCCCCCCTGCCTACAACGTTTGAGTAAGTATAGTTTTTTTTATGTTTTTATTATATTTTGGAAATTTCAAACATCGCTCATATGGTGTCGACCAAATGGTGTTCGATGTTTGAAACTTTCAAAAATATAATATAGACCCATTGGAATAAGGGAGGTTAGCATCTTCTTCTGTGCAAGTCAATGTAGCTGCTTTCAGTTTATTTTCAAAAGTTTTTCACTTCTCAGATTTTACAAAACAGTGGGCCATAGTTAGGCTGTCAAAAGGATGGATAAAAGAAAAAGGTTGTCATTCAGATAAAAGACTCACCATTGAGATTTTTTTATTAAAATCCATCACATTCTTGAACACATCAAGGTTTACAGGCCACTAGTGTCTTTTATTACAATTATGTTATCTGGGCCACCCTTTTCATGTTGTTGTATTCTGATGATTTTTAGGATTAGTGAACTGTTGGGATCTTTCAGGTGATCTGAGGCAGTCTTCATCTATGAAGCTATTTTTAATGTATCCATAGGTTCAAAAACTGTCCAGCCAGGCCGATGTCATCAGGTTTCCATACATAAATCTAAAGATATTATATGTCATGTAGCATGTGTTTCAACTTTATGAACTTTAACTGCCCCATCAAATTTAAAACAGCTTTGTCTTGATTTATCAAACGGGCTGATAATCACCCCCAAGGAGTTTGTTTTCCATTTAAGCAGCTCCTTGACACATCTAGTTATTTCTAGAAAATGATACTCTTCCCATTCCTTCAGGATTTGGTCGGGCTTCTGACCTGGTAGCTCAAGGACAATCTGCAGAGGTTTTAAATCATATGGGTAGGTGGTCTTCTAACTCTTCCTTGAAAAACATATATTAATAAGGCAACACACTTACCATACTTTCTTTATTTTCATTACAGAAAGAAAGAACGTCCTCATTTTAGGGCACTCTTTCATTTTACAACCTTCTAAGGGAGCAGAATTCACTTAAATGGGATGAACTTAGGTTTAGTGGGATCCAGTTATGAAGCCCATTAAAGAGGCTTCCATTGGTTTTGCCTTCTCTTCACATGGCATTGAAGGAAGTGGTATTTTGTCACATTTTAATTTTACATGCAGGTGGTAATAATATGGGCTGTACTCCGAAATGGCAGCTCATTTTTTATATTATCAGAGACCTGTTATCAATCAAGTACAGTTATACAGATATCCAATTGGCCTGGTCTGCAGCTGTCCCCTGTTTAACTGGGTATGGCACTAATAACAATTCAGCTACTGAAGGCTGGGCAACTACTGAGTATCCAGACCTACATTATTACTTGATAGTTCTATAACTGAACACTGGGATATCTATGACAAAGACCTAGGATGGCTTTAGAAGGATGGATTGCATTTATTTTGTGTTGGTTTGATTGATTTAACAGTTTTTTTAAGTAGTTACCTGTATAATTAATAGTTGCCTGCTTGTGATTTTATCTATCTATGTCTATCTATCTAATTATAGGTAGATAGCTATATACACACAGATATAGACTTATCTATCAATGGATCATATATATATATATATATATATATATATATATATATATATAAATATATTATATATATATATATATATATATATATATATATATATATCTATATATATATATATATATACATATATATATATATATATATATATATATATATATAGGTCTACTTTGAAAACTCGAATGCTCACAACATTGAGTTTTACAAAGTCGAGACCACAATGTCAGAAACACTAAATACCGAGATTTCATTACAGTGAGCAACAGAACATCCATAACATTGACTTTTATAAGATCAAGCAACAGAACGTCAAAGCAGTCATGCAGCAGGAAATGGGATATACAACCACTGTCAATCAGAAACATTGCCCATAAGTACTGTTATCCAACACTACATGTACAAAGCACATATTTGGCACGTACTGTACCACAGCTGTTTCTGTCATTAACTGCTTCTGTTAGTAACAGTCAAGACAACATAAGAGCTACACTTTCAGTGCAATGAAGTTGCTTGTGGCAGTAAATGTAAATAGGGTATACTTGCTGAACTAGAGATGTACTGCATAGCTGAACTAGGTGCTGTCACTTTAAAACATTATGCGGACTGTGCACAGCAAATAGAAGCCAGTACAAATAGTTATCGGCCAATGGAAACGTCGTACCCGACCTCTTCACTATGGCGGAAATTGCATTGGAAAGCCCTGGAGTAGTAGGACATGTCTACACCACCACCAAATCTCAAAAGAGCCAGGAAGTACTCATAGTTGATGGATACATATATAACCTGGAACGTACAATGACTACCAAGAAGTACTGGTGCTGCAAACGTAAACATGTGGAGAAATGCAAAGGTAGAGCAGTCACTATTACAGTACCTAATGGGGAAGAGCTCTGTAAATCTGTAGCACACCATCACACAGGGAGCCTGGCCGAAGTAGAAAGGTATATAATGAGTTATGAGTTGAGACAGAAGGCTGAACTGTTTAGGGATACCCCTTGTTTGATTGTAGATGATGTTATGGCATTTACCTCCACACAGTTTATCTCCAGTCTAACAAACAGGAAAGCATTGCTGCAACAAGTGGGTAGGATCCATAGAAAGCATAGTAGGGGTCAGGCTGACATGCAGATAACATTACAGACTGTTAACCTAAGTGGCTTCCCTTTGAAAGATGGTGAGTTCATAGAAAAGTGCTATATAGACCCAGCAAGTGATGTGACCGTGTTAGTGTTTACAACTGTTTTCTAATCTGTATGATTTAAGTCATGCTAGTATATGGGTCATGGATGGGACCTTCTTCTATAAGGGATTAATATTCAGGCAGTTATACAGCATTCATGGAATCCTTAAGTATGAAGGCTATAACAAGGCTGTCCCTCTGTTGTATTGTCTGATGTCAAAGAAATCATTACGATCGTACAATGTGATGTGGGAATGCATATTTCAGCTGTTACAAGAGCATGACTTTAAGCCAGCTACGAAGTATGTTATGTGTGACTATGAAATAGCAGCAATTAAGAGTGTATGTAACAATCTTGCAGGAGTGATACCTAAAGGCTTTGGTCTTCTTTGGCTTCCACTTTGGTCAGAATATCTGGTGTAAAGTGCAGTCATTGGGCTTAGCTTCCCTTTACAACTCTTGTCAGGAATTCCAGTTGGTTGTGAAATGTATGGTGGCATTGGCATTTCTGGAGGAGGAGGAGATGGTATCAGGCTTTAATGCCTTACAGGAAATGTTCCCTGCAGTGGATAGAGATCTGTTATGGTTCTTCAGTGAATGGTATCTATTTGGCAAGCCAAGGAAGTTTTCAACCAGGAGTATGCCTTTTGTACGGTTCCCACTGCTGTTCCCCATCACATTCTTGAACATATCAGAGTTAAACAGCCTATGTTTGCCGCGGACGCAGAATAGTATTGAGGCATGTCATAGAAGGCTGAAGATACTGTTTGGGACTCAGGCAACAGATTTGGCTGTGTTGTTGTCAACACTCACATGGGAACATGACAGGGTTGAGGAGCTTAGAATCCGTTAAGCAGCAGGGTTCCCTCCATCAGCTGAGAAGTGGAAGCTAGTGTTCCGCCACTCACAGTTTGAGCATGTTCTTAACAATAAGGGTTCCTACTCTAAGGTTGATTTCCTGTGAGCTATCGCTAATCTACTGAAGCTGTAATGATGTCTGTCCTGTAGTGGAGCATGTTACAAACACGGGGTGTAGTTTGGATGTCATGTTATGGGTTACAATGTTGTAGTGTGTCTGTTTTGATGTCTTGTTGCTCATTGTACTGAAATCTTGGTATTTAGTGTTTCCGAATTTGTGGTCTCGACTTTATGTTGTGAGCATTTGAGTTTTCAAAGTAGACCCATATATATATGTGTATATATATATATATATATATATATATATATATATATATATATATATATATATATATATATATATATTTATACATATATATATATATATATATATATATATATATATATATACACACACACACACACACACACACACACACACACACACACACACACACACACACACACACACACACACACACACACAACTCTATATCAAAAGTTATTTGGTTTTACTAATAAGTTATTTTTCTATCAAGTGAGATATTAGACAGTAACATTATTCTCATTTAAGGTATAGTAACATTTTAATGGTTTGTGGTTTTCAGCAAGGAAAGGTTAGACTGGTGTCTCTGTCTTCCATTGAGACAAAGAAGGTGGCAAATACCTTGTTAGAGATTTTCAGCAGGGCAGGTTTCCCAAGAGAAATACTGACTGACAGAGTTGCCAATTTCATGTCAGACCTGCTGATTTGTCTGTGGAAGTGCTGTGGGGTGAAGCACTTAAAGATCACAGCCTACCACCCAGACTAGTGGTCCTGTGGAGAGATTAAACTCTATACTAAAGACCATGCTATGGGCATTAGCAGACAATCTTAAGAGAGAGTGGGACAAGTATTTGCCCCATCTGCTGTTTGCAAAAAGAGAAGTACCCCAGGAATCCACAGGTTTTTCACCCTTTGAGTTGCTGTAAGAGCATAGGTTGAGGGGGGCATTTTGATTTGATTCATGAAGAGTAGGAGGGTGAGTGTGAATCGCACAAGGAGTCTCTTCTGGCATATGCCCTAAACCTCAGGAGAAGGCTTAGGGAGCTCATGGGTTTGGCCCAAGAGAACCTATCAGGAGACCTACAGCAGGAATAAGGTCTGGTATGACAGGAATGCTCGAGACAGAGAGTATGCTGTGGGAGAGCAGGTTATGGCTCTCATTCCTGTCAGACACAATAAGCTGCAGGCAGCTTGGGAGGAACCCTTCAAAGTGGTAGGGAAGATCAGTGTATGGTAGAACTGCTAGATAGGAGGCAGGGACACAAATTTATCTATGTTAACATAATGAAACCTTACCATGATAGGAAGGCCCTTGTGGTAAGTATTTGAAGTAGCTGGCACAAGGAATCTGAGGGGGATTTATAGTTACACTATGGTGCTGCACTGTCATATCGTATGCCTGCAACCCTAGGCTCTACCTTAATAACTTAGCATTTGGCTGCAGTGATAACTCATTTCATAGGGTTGGAATATATGAAGTTGGAGCCTATCCCTCCAGGAAGCCATTTTATCTATTGGTGTAGATTTAGGTTTGTAGTATGCTGGGGGGGCTTGCAGAGCCACCAGTTATGTAAAAAAAGGAGATCAAATAGGGTTGAGTTTTGCATAGCTCGAAAAGCAATGCACAGGTCACCTCAGAGAAGGTAGGGGGCTACTGAGTATAAGGAGACTCTTTCAGGTTTGTTCATGGATTTAAGTCCTTTAATTTTCCTAGTTAAAATATCAATGGAGTATTTCCAGTTGAGTGATATGCTTAAGTTTGTACACATCAAAATGGACACTGCATCCGATGAAGGATATGATAAGGGGAGTGTACAGTGGCAAAATGACTTCTTTGTATCTTGTATCCTTGAATACTGGATTGGTAGATATAAGTATTCTCTGAATATGATGGAAACATAATAATTTAATGAGAGAGTGGGGGAGGGGGACAGAGGCAGCTCTCCACAAAAGTACACAGATTTTGTTAGACCATATTTGCCTGAAAAGAAGAAGCATTTATAGCATATATTGTGAGAAACATTCTTATGCCAAATACTACTATGTAGCCCATTTTGAATTTAGCTTGAGACCACTCCCATTGAACCAGGTATGTGCATATTCCAGCTCTTGTTGTAGTAGTTTAGCATCAGTGGATGAGAGGATAGCAGCAGTCAGATTACAGTGATAGATAAACTTGATCAATCACATTGCTGGGATATTGGCAAGGATATCTGCAAAAACATGATCAGATAGGAGAGGGACCAGATTTATGTACACACAGGATACTAGCAACTTTCACAATTGTATGACTCAGATAGCCAATTTGCAAGTGGACAGTGTAGGGGTTTATATTAAGTCCATCTAGTTTTCAATAATACCAGCATGGGGGTTAGTGTCAAAAGCCCTGGCAAGGCCAAGATATGCAGCATGCATGGAATGACCACTGCCTTCAACCTCTGTAGCCTTTACAAAGATGTTTAATAGGTTCACCAAAATAAGTGGGGTCTAGATCAGTTAAGTTGCCTCCTCTGAGTGGCTTCTCACTCCATTTATCTGTCTGTCAGAGCCATATGTCCAAATGCACTTGTGAATATAACTTTTCCATAAATGCTGCCACCTTAGCTGAAGATAATAATATAATTTGTCTCCCTTAAGCCTATATAACCAGAATAGTATGATGTATAAGTTTAGCATTATAGCTCAGCTTAAGGAGAAACTTTCCATAAAGCAACAAATGCTGCCTTAGTTTATACAGCATTTTGAAGTACTTGGTAACAGAAAGAAGTGATACTTACTTCAGAGAGGTTCCTCATATCTGTGACTATTTTGAAATTAGCATCTCATCTTGGTAGATTAGACTGCCATGAGAGGAGTATAGATTGATTGGCAGCTCTTTCACTGAGTGCAGAACAATTGATGAAAAAGGAGCAAAACAAGATTTGCTGAAACTGAAAGATATTTTTTTTTGGTTTTGCAAGGAGCAAGAACCCATTCACCCCCCTTGTGTGGGATACCCTACACCAGCCAGATTTAAATATCCCTATTCCAAGACTGTACATAAGTGTAGAAAATAGAAAACTCCTCTATTAGTGAAACTTGTTTTGCTCTTTTTCCAGTGATCATATGAAGATATGATGTGTTAGAGCACTGCAAGCATATAGGGACAAATATCTCTGAATTCGTTCACTGCTGGGATAATAGGTGGCCTGCAAATTAATTACTTCCTTTTCTTATATTCAAACATGGGACCAATATTTATATTTATATTTTGGTCTGATTCTGGCACTCCCAGCACTCTTATATTGACTCAGTTTGATCTATTCTCAAGGTGAACTAGTTTCTTACTCTAAGTCATAAACAGATTGTTTTTCAGAAATACTTCTGAATAATTTGCAGATCTTTCAAATAAACTGTGAAATTTGAATGGGATGTCATCCTTTACTCCTTAAGACTCATGAACTTCTCTTGTTACAAAGTTGTCATCCACTGGTAGGTTTCCACCTTTGCTACTGAACAGGACATTCTTTCAAATAGAAGTAAAAACTGTTCTTCTTGGGGCATGCTTTTAAAACACTCAAGCAAATGTTGCCCTGCATTAGCCGTTGTATAAAACTTGACAACAGCAAGGACTTGTATTCAGGGAAACTAACAAAAAATATGAGTGTAACACATCATCAGTGAGGAACCCACTGGTTACATGTCCATAACCACTGCATGTCTTTTTTATTCTTACCCTGCTCTAAACTATCTAGTAGCATGATCTCTAGTGAATTTTTTTGATATCCACTCAAATGGTTAAGACTTTGTCCAGAAATCTAGCCTTTCTGATCTAATCATGCAGCAGTTGGCTGTACTGTCTTGTTCCAACACCTTGATCATCTCTAGCTCCTATTCTAACCATGAATTTGGAATCTCCCCTATGCTCCCGGAAGATTCAGATTCCCTTGAGCGTTTCCCTCTTCCTCCGACTTCACTCTTTCATTCTCTCCTCCAGTCTCACTTGGTCTGCTGTTATTGTATCTGATAGACAATATATTATCAACAGTCCACGTCCACTAAATTGACTACCATGGCGTCTTCTCACACTGGCTGTATCAATACCCTAGTCCTAGCTTAATGTTCTCTCTTCTGTATGACTGCACATCTACTGCCTTTTTTATGTAGTTTGCTAATAAATCCCATAGTCCATCTCTCACTTTTCTGTCATTTCTGCGCAACCTATACTGCTGCCCCTTTATATCTGACCCCCCTCTTGTTAGTAGCCCATGTCATAATAACACCAACTATGTTTTCATGCCTCCTGCATCCGTTCCTGCAGCTCTAGCATCTTCTTACCTAGATTCCTTGCATTATGTAAGACTAATAATGGTCTGACCCACCCTTGTTTTTTTTCTTTCTTTCTTTCTTTCTTTCTTTCTTTCTTTCTTTCTTTCTTTCTTTCTTTCTTTCTTTCTTTCTTTCTTTCTTTCTTTCTTTCTTTCCTAGGAGAGTGAGCTGGCCAAAGGGCCATTTTAAGTAACAACCCAGACCAAAAGCAAAAAAAAAAAAAAAACACTAAATATAAATATCCAACAATGCAGAAATGAATGAGAACATTTTACATACCGATATATTTAAAGGAATACGTATAATAGGTTTACATAGTATACATCTTTAAGAATAGCCGAGTCAAAAATTGCCTAGACATAGATTTGCATTGGCAGAACTCATTGACTAGGCACTTGACCAGGTAGACAAGAATGGGCAGCAGGTTTGTACAATAAATGAACTGTATGCAGTTATAATATCCCAGAAATATGCAAATGTTATTACAATATAAAAAAGAAAAAGTCAACTCTTTATTAATTTATACATGACCTATAAAATAAGTATTTTTATGTTTTTTTTTTTTTTCATTTAGTTGGACTCTACATTTCTGTTCCTGAAAGTTTTTAACTTCTTAAAGTTCTTATTTTCTTGCCGGATGTCATGCTATCAATCTTATGCAATTTTTGAGAAGGGATTTTCAGTGAAAACTAAACTATAACTTGGTCTACAGAGTGACTTCATGAGTCCATGATGAGTAAGGGGATTATTTAGACTGAAACTTACTTCTGAGGAGGGTACAGTAAGAAGATTACACATCTTCGAGTTGTACACAAAGTTTGGAGAGTTCAAAGAAAGTCAGCTTATGTGACATACCAAAGACCATAACTGTCTGAAAATTTGGAGGTGCAGTTGATAGGTCAGTGTTCATAGTCTGGGGCTTCACACTTTCACAGTGGTAATCCACAAAGAGTGGTGAAACATGGTTATGCAAATCACAGTATTTCAAGATGACTACTAAGTGTGGAGGCATTTTGTTAAACACTCCTCCCTATAGTAAAAGTCTAACATGCTTATGGCATTAGTGATGGGGACAGCTAATATGCAAATAAGATGCATTACACATTTATGTATCATTAAGATTCATAGTTATGAATCTAAAATTAGCTCATTTGCATACTAAATGTGTAAATGGACTTGAACTTATGCTAATAAGCACCAATTTACCATGACAATATGGCGTTACATACTGAAGGGAACAAAGGAATATGTACTGCTATACATTTTAAAAGGAGGTACAATTACTGAGTTTACTCAAAGAAATGTTTTTATTGTATTTTAGTGCTTGTCCATACATGAGCAAACTACTGAAGGGTTCACCGGGGGAAATGTTTCATATTGGTGTCAATGAAGTGCTTATGCAGACATGGGCAAACTACTGAAGGTGTCAGTGGGAGAAATTTTCCATTTTGTTGCTTGTGCATACTTGTGAAACTACTGAAGGGCCTGTTTGCAGAAATGTTTACTTTTGGTGCTTGTCCATAGTTGGACATACTGCTGAAGGTATTGGTGAGGAAAATGCTTCATTTTGGTGCTTGAGCATACTTGAACATACTACTGAAGGGGTAGATGGGGAAATGTTTCATTTTGGAGTCAGTGAAGGGCTTGTGCAGACACGGACAAACTACTAAAGGGATCTGTGGGAGGAAATGTTTCATTTTGGTGTCAGTGAAGTAATTGTGTATACATGGTCAGACTATTGGAGTGATCTCTGGCCAAAATAATTTATTTTCTTTCATTTTAGTGCTTGTGCATACTTAGACAAACTACTAAAGAGATGCCTGGGGACAAGGTTGCGGTCTGCAAATCAGATATCAAAGATGAAGCATCGCTTTCAATAACGGATGTGTGTACTGCTGGATTATTGGACTATAAATCACATAAACACATCATTAGCATACACCACTTTGCACAATTTCTTATTTGCATCTCATTATACTTAAGGCATTTTGTATTAGTAAAACGGACTCTATATATCTTACCTTTTCTACACTCATTCGTAAACATTAGTGATACTCTTATTGCCTTTGTGTAAATGCCTATGGATACCTTAGTCTTTTCCTAGTAAGGCAATTCCACAAGACTTTGAAGTCTTTTTCTGAATGAATTAAATGTTGGTGAATTAAGAATTATGGTCATTATTTATCAAAGTATTGTCCGTGTTCAGTATGCATTTGATCTGTGTCAGTTTCTATGGTGGTTGTGTATTAAGGATGAAAACAATAATGGTCTAACACTGATCCTTGTGGAAACAATTTATTTGATATAGGCAATATTTGTGGGATTGTTTTTACTTAAAACTGTGAAAAATGGTTGGGACATAAAGTTGCTAAGCTATTTTACTGCCTCATTTCAAAAGCCTGCATCAGACAGTTTTTGAAATAGGCATGGGTAAACTGCTATTTAAAAATCTCTTTTAAGGTTAGTAAAAACAAGTCTTGTTACTGTTTTATGGTCAAGATTTGCTACTAATTGCTTTGCAAGAAAATACACAGTTGTGTTCATTCTGTATTTTGGCTGCAAAACATTCAGATTTTTTTTCATCTCAGATGCCATATTGCTGAATATAGTCTAGGACCTGCCCATATACCTCAGTTTAATTTTTGCCAGAGAGCAGGTGTTAGTTATGTGTATATGTTCATTAGGAGAGGTAGGATTGGTGACTTTGGGTAGTTGTCTAATCTGAGCAAGTGTAAAATAATAAGACAGTATTTTTGTTGTAAAATTCAGATTATATGTATAAATACAAACTCAAGCCATTTTCCATCTGTGTGTGTGTGTGTGTGTGTGTGTGTGTGTGTGTGTGTGTGTGTGTGTGTGTGTGTGTGTGTGTGTGTGTGTGTGTATATATATATATATATATATATATATATATATATATATATATATATATATATATCAAAATATCAAAGTAGAACCATATATATATATATATATATATATATATATATATATATAGGTCAATATCACATTATCAAAATTCCAAAATATCGATCACCATAAGCTCAACCTTGGAATCTCGAAATGTGACATACTCGAATGCTCAGAACAGCGAATTTTTTCCAAGGGAAAAAAATTGCTGTTCTGAGAAAACACACACACAGCACAAACACACCAAACTACATAATCCAACATACGCACTTCACAAAACCCTACACTAAACCATACATACACTACTAGCTATCCACTTCCCTTAACCCAACCCTAACCCTAAGGTCCTTAACTAACGCACACTCACCTTACCCGCTCCTTAAGCCTAAGGTCCCTAACTAACGCACACTCACCTTACCTGCTCCCTAACCCTAAGGTCCCTAACTAATGCAAAGTCACCTTACCCGCTCCCTGACCCTATGGTCCCTAACTATCGCACACCCACCTTACCCACTCCCTAACCCTAAGGTCCCTAACTATCGCACACTCACCTTAACCACTCCCTATCCCTAAGGTCCCTAACTATCACACTCTCACCTTACCTCAGTCTGTTCTCACACTTACTTTAACCCAGTCCATCACCTTCGCACCACAGTCGAGGAAATAGCGAAGCCACAGAAATGGCCCACCAAATACTTTCCCTAGGAAAATATTTGGTGTTCTGCAGCTTCGCTATTTAAAGCTTTTGCTATATATATATATATATATATATATATATATATATATATATATATATATATATATATATATATATGGATCTACTTTGATATTTTGAATTCTCAAAACATTGAACAGTTTTGAGAAATGAATATCGCAAATTTTTAAAATATCGAACTATGAATTTTAACCATGGCAAGTAGACATTTGGCCAAATATCAAAAAACACACACCACACTACATAAAACCCAGCTATGTGGGGGGGCTATACCCCGACACCCCCCTTAATATATATACCAACTCCAGGATCACACTACAGTTTAGAACAGGGCATGTTAGGTAAATGTTTCCTTGCCCTAGTTAAAAATCGTAGTTCCAAAAGAGAAACAGGAACATCTGCAGGCAAAGGTAAAATAAATCCACAGCAAAGTATACTCCAAAAAGTAGACTTCAACCACCATAGCAAAGAGCAGCAAATAGCAGTGTAATAAAAACAAACTAAAGTAGAAATGAAACAAGAATTTTAATAAGAAAAAGGTAAGTGCTTTCGCGGAAGACAGCTTCCTCGGACCTTATTACAAAACAACAGACCACAGCACTTATCAAAAGAGCTGCACCAATCAATACACAGAAATCTAAAACCATCCAATAAAAACACATACAGCAGACACATAAATATGACATCAATAGTGATACAAGTGCATGGAACAGGCCATACCAAACAGAACCAAGATTCTCTCCTCCAAAAAAAGGAAACCAATCTGGTGGTCCCCCACCATAAACAAATGCTACAACAGAAAGTAAAAACTGTTGCAGAAAAAGGGTGAAGTCCCAATACTGGAAATACTCCTTTGTTAGCCTCAGCAAAAAACTGAGATCCATCATTAAATCCTTTAAAGCCAGCTATGAAAACAAAATTGTTGCAGATTCTAAAGACAACCATAAGGCATTCTATAGTTATGTCAAGAATCTACATGGCAATACTCAGATCTGCTCTGATTTACAGCATAATGGCAATACATATACAGAATCAGCTGATATTGCCAACATATTGACTGACAAGTTCGGTGTGAGTTTTATCCCCTTTTCACCCCCTACAGGGCCTATCACAATACCTGAGGAATGCAAATTCCCTATTATCACAGCTACACAGGTAAAAAATGCACTGTTTAAAGCCAAGAATACAGCTTCCATGGGAACTGATAACATCCCTGGCTGTGTTCTACAAGAATTACAAAGTGAAGTGGCACCACAACTTAGTACCCTGTTCAATTACAGCCTCATTTCAGGCTTTGTTCCTACCGAATGGCACACTGCTACGGTCATCCCACTCCACAAAGGGGGAGCGACTACAGACCCTGAGAACTACTGCCCCATTAGCCTGACAAGTCTGATATGTAAGGCTATGGAGAGCATCATCATGGACCTTATAAATAAGGACATAGGGAATCTTCAAACTCTGGACCCCACACAGTATAGTTTTGTGAAAGGTAGATCATGCCTGCTCAACCTGATAGACTTCATTGAGTCAGTCACCAGAGCTCTGGATGAGGGCAAGGTAGTTCACACAGCCTGGCAGACAATGGTGCCCCTTAAAAAAGATGTACTTTAATACTAAATACTAAATAATACCAAAAGGCAAAAAGCCTACAATACAAAAATCCAATTTTTTTTTTTGCCCCTTAAAAAAGATGTACTTTAATACTAAATACTAAATAATGCCAAAAGGCACAGAGAAAAGGCAAAAAGCCTACAATAGAAAAATCCAAACCAGTTTTGGCTTATAAATTAAGTCTTCATCAGTGAAAATACAAAAGGCAAAAGAAGAACCAAAAAGGCTGCTTGCCTTATATAGAGAGCACCGGTCAATCATCATTACAAACAGTATGCTACAAATGTTCATTTAAACCAGGAGGAAAAAGGCCACCCAAATTGGCGATCCATCTTTTTCCTAATTTGTTCAAAATGTCATGCCAACCAGAAATCTTTCCTCTGTTGCCCTGAATCTTAACAATAATAGTAAAATTAAAATTTGCACTCAGATGTTTGAGTGTGTTTTTATACAAAGCGTTGCTGATGCGTTGATGCTTGTCAGATAAATGCTCTGCAATTCTAAATTTGAAGGGCCTGGAAGTCTGCCTGACGTAGAATGCAGAACAACTACATGTAACCAAATAGATGACCCAGTCAGACTGACAATTGGCAAATATAGAAATGTTATAAATCGTACCAGTGTTGCTACTAGTAAAACATTTGCCCCAAGATTCACTAAACTTCCATGTAAGACAAAATTAGTCTTACATGGAATATCCAGTCTAAGAGTAAGATGGCAGCGCACCATGCATATTAATGAGGGCGCGCTGCCTCAACTCTAAAACTAACATAGAGCGTGGACGAGTGTAGGGGGGGCATGTCGGACTGCCGATCAGTCCAAAGATCCATGCCCCTGCAAGTTTGAAACTTGGAAAATGTCTAGTTACATGAGTGAGTCCGCTCACTTGTGTACTTTCTAACACTAAACTCCCCCATATAGTAAATCCTGTACAAATATAAAATGTAAAAGGAACTTTTTTTTTTTTCATTTCCGATATTGCTGCCCATATTTGCACGGGTTTGCCCCTTGCTTAGCTACAATTATCAGTTTAGACACCGAAGAGGATAATAAGAAAAATATATGCAAACTAATCAAAATAGCGATAGCGTAGTGGTTAGAGCCTTCGCACAAAGAGGAGGCATTCCTGGTTCGAGTCCCACCACAACACTTTTCATTTTCTGTTGGAAATCTGTATACAAAAATATTTCCTGACATGTATTATTTAAAGTTTTGTAAAAAGCATTGAAATGTTATATGTAGTAGTGAACAAATTATATATATATATATATATATATATATATATATATATATATATATATATATATATATAGGAAGGTAAAATGGTTATGCATACTGATGCATGAGTAACTTATTTTAAGCAATGTAAAGCACTGCTAAGCATATTTTACCAGTATTGAGCATATTAATATTTAATTGCTTGTAGCTGAGCACTGCATTAACTAGCGCAATGTCTTTGTGGGAGCTGCGCATCGTGCAAACGCAAACAGAACATGTTTGCGTGTAGCTGGGCACCGCACTAACCAGCGCAATGTTGGGCAACGTCGAGCAATGTCAGGCAACGTCGAGCAATGTCGGGCAACGTCGGGCAACGCAGAGGAAAGTTGGGCAAAGTTGAGCAAAGACAGCTAAACACGGCCACACCTCCTTTACTGTACTTTAACCATTCAGATCTGGCCAGTCGGAAAATAAAAAACAGTGACAGGGCTCGAACTCGGGATACTGTGCACTATAGTCACAGTACATAACCACTAAGCCGTGACAGCATTTTATAACCATGCACTTTCAACAGACACATATCTATTAAAGGAAAATTAAACATTGCTAACATCAGCTAAGCAGGTGTGCCTACAGCTAAGTTTTTTCAAAACTGGCCAATCACAAATAAGTGCGGGAAATGAGGCATATTTAAGTTCCACAGGTGGGAATACTTGCCATAACTGGTTGTAGCTCCCTTCTGCAGTCAGCATGGCCGGTGTTGGAGAAGGCACTTGATTTCGAGCTCAACGTTGGGGCATTGAGGAGACCAAAGTAATGGTTTGGCTCCTGGCCACAATCATGAGGAAAGACTCCTGCGGGGCCAGTACCAGGGCACCCAATACAAAACAGAGGCCTGGAACTGTCTAGCTCGTGATCTCACCAGTGCCACTGGTGTTCCTCGGACTGATGAGCAGGTCAGGCACTATTACTCTGACCTGAAGTGACATAAGGAGGATCAACTAGACCAGTGGATCCAGGAGGCCCATGGGATGGCATATGCCCCAGTACTGAGTAAGTAGCCATTGTATTAAGTATTTAAGAATTGCTATTCTTATCTATACTATGGATAGGTATGTCTCATTATCACTGCATTTATTTCACAGCTGCAGGTGTCCAGGCTATGAATCAGCAAGCCCATGAAGATAGGCTGCAAAGGCTGCATCACCAGGCAGGTTAGTAATTATTCTGCATGTACTGTTATATAAAATAAATGAGAGAGCCTTCAAAAAAGTGTTTTAACCCAATAAATAAAGGTGTAATAAATCTTTAATAAAGGTATAATTCCTGGAGTATACTGCAGTGGTGGTGCTGCGGTAGCATTGTCGACTCACAGCAAGACGTCCATTCGATTCTCAGCTAAAGCGTCTTCTGTGTGGAGACATGCGTGAAGGGGCGTACCTTCGTTGAAGGTTGTGCGTCAGAGCTGGTAACTCGGCATGTAAAAATCTTCTACCAGTCATTAGTGGACCGGAGTTCCGTTGTGGCGACCCCTAACTGGGAAAAAGCCGAAAGAAACAAACAAACATAATTCCTGTAGTGCGTCTGTGTGATTTTCTTTGATATGTTGTTGTACTGTTGCATTTTAGAAATAGTACTGTTGTATTAAGCAGTGTTAGTTAACCCACACTTGGGTAGGGCCATATAAAGTGGATGAAGGGAGTGCCAGTAGCTTTTATGCATATTTACAGCCCTTAACTGTTGGTTCATGCCCAGCATGTACAGGTTAATCTGGCACATGAGTAGCTTGGTATTGTGTTCCCCAGAAATGTCAGTGTGCTGCCAGAAATGTACGGAGCTGTTCACATATAACTGATAATTTCACCTGAACATATCTAGATAATGATATAAAAGTAGAGCTGCCAGTGTAACATCTCAGCAGTAGTGTGTGTGTAACTCTCAAAATATGTAGCAGTAACATCTGCATCCTGGACAGTTTGTATGTCAGATACAGCTCATGTATATAATGATTTAGCAAAATCCAATTGCACAATAGAGTTTAGCAAAATCCAATTGCACAATAGAAGGACATTGGGTAGTGTAATAATACATGTAAGGGAGATATAACTGCTGTTAATAGGAATGTAGTGTAAACTAGAAGGATATATAAGTTGTTAATTGAGCTATCTTTTCCATCCTACTGTATGTGCATAAAAAATGCAATTCCATGCCTCAATGGGTATGTCTAATCTCAGAACATTTGTTGGGACATATGTCCTATTGGTTTACAAATATTTGCATTCATTTCTATGCATGTGCCCTGTTCAAATACCACAATATTGGTGGCCTGTTGCCATCAATTAAACATGCACGCTGTTGTAATGTCCACTATTGTTCTATATATGCATGTGTTATGTTTGCTTTTCAACTGTTGAAACTCTGGTGTGTTGGGATAATGGGAATACTTCTGCATGTTGTTATAACTAACTGGGAATTTGACTGTTACTAACCCATATCTTTATTAAATTCTCCAAAACATAGTTCGTATGGGAAGGCTGGTCCCAGCGGACCCACCTGCCCACCTCAGCTGGCCATGGCACCTGGCACCAGCAGGTCCAGTGCCCAGCCTGAGACCTCCTCCTCCATTGGCCCTGTGACACCTTTAGGTGGAAGCACTGCAGGGGATGGGGCTCGGCCCCCCATGCAAGCGTGGGCGGAGGAGGGCCACCTATCACCCTTTGAACGGTCCGGGCTGTGGTGCATAGAAAGATCGAGCATTTTGTTGCAGAACCTCTATGCCAGCTTGAGGCATGAGTGGCACAACTCCCGGGTCAGCCTGCCTCTCCTTCACAGCCCCCAGCACAGCCACCCTCTAGGCTGTGAAGATGCAGTGGTGACTACCCATGGGTGGGGATCTCAGTTCCACTGTTGCCATCTGTGGGCTCATGGGCTTGCGATTTCCAAACATCCCTCCCTGTCAATGGTGTTCACCTACCACATGTGTCATATTCCGCCCCTGTATACATCTTGTTTGTCTTGTCTGTTTACCTCCCCAAATATACCTACTTCCCCTACACCACATTCCACTCTCACCTGAAAAAAAAAGGGCAATCTGCTCCCAAAAAAAAAAAATTACGCCCCATATATGGCTGCCCATTTTGCACACATGTCCCCTGGACACATAAAATGTAATTTAATTGGCATTACAACATACTTTATTGTCCTCACCCATCTCTCAGGGGTTGAAGGTTTCATATTTACCTCCAGATTTATTCCATATGCACAGCTGTTGCTGTTAAAGAAATGGGCAGCTATGGACCTTCCCTACACCCGTCCTGCACATCCCGAGCTATTTTCCCTACTGTCTTTCCCTCTTTGTGCCCCTTTTTCACCACTTTCCTATCTCCTCATTTTTTTTTTCTTTCAAAGAAATGAGAGCTGGGGTTAGCGGGAGTAAGCACTATTAAGCAGTAGTTAGTGGGTTTGCACGAGTGTGCACTTGTTTGTGCTTAGCTAAGCATTGCTAAGCATCACGCAAACCCACTTACAACTGCTTAAAAGTGCCTTAGTCACTCTGTATGTGAGGGCCCTTGTTCTGCTCAGCAGCAAAATAAAACACCTCTGTCAGTCTCGAACCCGGGACCTTGTACAGGCTACACTGCATGAAGTACCACTAAGCCACAGTAGATATCCAACAAGTTGGTACTGAAATAAATATATCATGCATCATAATGAGTGAATGTAAAGGAAAATAGGAATGCCATACCACACAACTTGTTCTGTGGATCTTTACCAACAGTTGTTGTGGGATTACATTACATGACTGTGATAAGAGAAGCAGCCATTCTAGCAGGAAATAATGTTACACCATCACTTTACAACCCCCACACAGTATCACAGCAGGACAAACACTGGCATATCTGTTTAGGGCAGAGGCCATACCTCCCAACTGTCCTTAATTTTCAGGGATGTCCCTGATTTTGAAACAAAATTTAGCTCTGTCCCTCTGAATCCCTCCAAAAACTACTGACTTTGGCCAGAAAGGTGGTGTATTACACGTAATGAGTAATGACAATAATTAAGAGTTAGACACTTCTTTTACTTCAGAAAAGGTGTATTAATCCATATGCTCTGGTTCTCTCAAAGTCTCAACTTAATGGCACTAATATTTTAAAGGTGTCACTGACTTTTTCTCTACTTTTCCTTGAGTCTGTTCAAATATGTACCTGAGTGTTTGAGAGGTCTGGCAGAGGCAGAAACACAGAGGCATAGCAGCCTTTCTGCTGTTACACACTGTGCAAATAGCTTTGGAAGGAGTTCCGGAAGCATACCCTTATGTAGGAATACAACACTGAAATAAAAAGGATGTAGCCATGTACTGGTAGCAACTAACTGTAACAATGCCATTGCTCTATTGCTGAAAAGACATGTGTGGTGCACAGACAAAAAAATAACAGGCTATTCTCTGGCTACCATGTGGATAGGTCCACAATTGGGAGTTACACAGACAGACTACTTGCCTTGATAAACTAACATGTACACAGCAACCCTGTAACTCCAGCAAGATAAAATTCACACAATGATACGTACGCTCTCTGTACCTCTGCATCCCTACCCAAATGTAGAATATACCTGTGTGTGCAGGGTCTACCAAGGATGTAGGTAAGCATACTCACAGTACTGAAATGTGTCCAGTTTTCTTGAGCAGCTTGTGCTAATGTCAACACTAAAAAAGCACAAACTGTTTATAACTGAGTAAATTAATATTCACAGTATAGCAGTTCACAAACAATTCTTGTGCCAAAGGAATACATCTCAATGACTAGCTTTGTATGGCAGTTAATTGTAAAATTTGAAAAGAAAGTACATCCTCCCATGTATCTTGGGTTAGCATTTTGAGGGGTGAGTACATTTCTACACTGACAAGTGTGTACTGGAAGCAGCAACATTTAGGTCTGAGTACAAAATGTAAATCACTGGCTACACCCCTGGCTTCTGATATAAGAACTATACCAACCTTCTGTCTTAAACAATGATGTCCATAGCAAACAAGGATGATCTCCGTCTTGGAAAGCTGAAAGGGCCACGCCTACCTGAGTTAGCAATTTATAGTACTGGGTTACTATGACAGTGATTACTGCAATTACTACACAGCAAGCTGCATACAGTTAGCAAATGGTGGCCACTAATTGGTGCAGAGGCAATCACATGCTCATGTGCAAATACCTACAAAAGCAGGCTGCAATCGCTGCCAACAAACTCAATCACTCTATTGCAGAGACTGACAGAGAGAGAGAGACAGAGAGAGAGACAGACAGAGAAAAGGAAAAAGAAAAGGAAATAATAACAAATCATACAAAGGAAACATATGCAACACATATGTATTTACTGGCATGTAGTAGATGTTTTTGAAGAGTAGTCTACATAATGTGAACCATTCATATGTGGCACCAGTACTTATCTATGCACAGTTGTCCTGCTTACCTACTGCTATGGACAATACAGTGTGTACCTATGGGCAGTGGGACATAGGTTCATAGGTTCATAGGTTCATAGGTTGGTACTAGGCTATCAGCCCTAGGGCCTATACAAGCCTAGCCATAACAATTCCCTGGCTATTTCTTCCCACACTATTTACTTCCCTGGACCCCTGTCTAGCAGGGCAACTGACATGATCCCCGGGGTGAATTTCCTTTCTACCATCCAGTCATCAAGGTTCCTTTTGAAGAGGGCCAGAGAGGCACTCTGCTTGACATGTATGGGCAATCTATTCCAGAGACTGGGGAGTCTCTGGGTCAGGAACCTATCCCTCCAGCATGTTTTGTTTATTGTGATGACAAGGTTTAGATCCCTGGAGCGTGTGGCTCTGAGTGATTGGGATTTCTTTAAGTGTAGCATGTCCAACAGCTCTGGGTTTGACATGGCCTTGTATGTTAAGCAGAGATTGCCTCTGAGTAGATGATATGCGACAGAGTATAGCTGGAGTTTTTTAAGGTGGTCAGAATAGGGCATCTTCTTTAGGCCTGTGATTCTTTTAGTGAGGTATTTCTGTGGCCTTTCCAGTTGTTGCAGATGTCTTGAGAGGTACATACCAAACGGGGCATTGTATTCTATAATGGGTCTAATGAGGGATGAGTACAGTGGGACAATGACCTCCTTTTTTCTGGATGAAAAGCCCTTAGTGATGAGGTGTGCCACATAGAAGGATTTCCTGACTGTTGTGGTGATGTGGTTATCGAAGGTGAGACCACTGTCCATCTGTGTCCCTAAGTCTCTTATCACACTTTCAGTGTTTAGTGTACTGCCACCTATATGGTAATTCACGGATACATGTTTTTTCCCAAAGGGGATAACTATACATTTTTTGGCATTGAGCTTGAGCCCATGGCTCTGGCACCAAGCATCTGTTTCTGTAAGGCCCTTTTGTAGAGTATCCACATCATTTGGGGATTCAATAATGGCTCCCAGTTTACAGTCATCTGCAAACTTTGTTAGCCAGAGTCCCTTAGTGTTGGCCTGTACTTCAGAGAAGTAGATGCCAAACAAGAGCGGTCCCAAGACTGAACCCTGAGGTACTCCACTTGTCACTTGTCTGGAGCTGGATTTTGAGTCGGCTACTTTTACAGTGTGGGTTCTTTCAGTAAGCCAGTTAGCAACCCATTGGATGATGTAGGGATTAATGCCCAGTTTAGTAAGTTTATCTATAATTCCAGAGTGGGGAATGGTGTCAAAGGCCTTGGCAAGGTCTAGATAGGCTGTGTGGACCACCTTACCCTTGTCCATGGCTCTGGAGACTGATTCGAAGAAGTCAATCAGGTTCAGGAGACAAGATCGGCCCTTCACGAACCCAAACTGGGTGGAGTCCAGTGTTTGAAGGTTGCCAATGTCTTTGTTTATAAGTTCCATGATAATACGCTCAATGGCCTTGCAGATAAGGCTTGTCAGACTGATGGGACGGTAGTTTCTGGGATCCATCCCCCCTTGTGGAGTGGGATAACTGTAGCTGTGCGCCACTCAGTGGGCACAAATCCTGAAGTGAGGCTATGATTAAACATGACACTTAGGTGAGGTGCCAGTTCATTTTCTAGTTCATGTAGTACACAGCTCGGGATGTCATCTTGTCCCATGGATGCTGTATTCTTAGCTTTGGAGAGTGCGTTTTTTACCTGTGTGGCCATTATTACCGGAATTTGGCAATCTTCCAGTATTGAGATGGGCCATTTAGGGGGTGAGAGGGGGGTGAAGTTGGCACTGAATCGATCTGCCAGGATATTGGCAATATCCTTGGGATCAGTATATTTAATGCCATTCTGTTTTAGCTCAGAGCAGATCTGAGCATTGTCATTTAGATTCTTGACATAGTTATAGAATGCCTTGTGGTTGTCTTTGGAATCTTTGGCAATTTTATTTTCGGAACTAGCTTTCGAGGATCATACCTGTGAAATGTGTAGCTCAGCATTAAATGTAAATCTGATCCATATTATCTGTGTTCTGTACAGTAGTTTGGCCAATGGCTTTTGGGGGGATTAGTGCTGCCATTATATAAACATGGGTGTGACAGAGCAACACATGCATGATAGTCATATTAAAGTGTAGCTTAGCATTGGCAACTGTTGTAGCAGTCTAGTATGCTTATCTAGCATTTGTAGCTATATATACCCCCTCTAATGTTAGTGCGTGTTCACATGTGACACATGTTTGTGTTGTAGCAAGGCCCAACAGTTCAGCTGTGAGGTCCAGGGACTTACAACAGTGTGGACCTTGTGTGCGTATGCCACACACATACAGAGAAATATATATGTGTCATATATACTCACATCTGTATATGTGCATAGAGCAGGGGACATATTGCAACTGTTTGTGAAGGGTGGAGATATATATATTGGTGAAGGTTAGTATGCACATATTTGTATGTAGATTTTAGTGTGTGACAAACAAGACAGCATACAGTGCTGGTATATGACATGTGGTGGTTTGTTCAGTTTGCAATGTTGAAGCCAGTGAGGCCTGCTAAAGCTACCTGGGCTGTGAACACTTTCAATGCATTTATCACAAGACTGTGCGATATTATTACATTACTGTACACCTCACATCCTTTGTATAATTGATATTCCCACTATGAAAGGTGAAATGTATATGTGCCTACATATATATGTATATGTACACCAATGGATGTGTATATATATATATATATATATATATATATATATATATATATATATATATATATATATATATATATATATATATATATATAGAGAGAGAGAGAGAGTCATATATACTCATACACACCTACATCTACTTGTTGCAATAGATTCTCTGTACTGTTGACTGACTGTGATGGTCAATGTGTTTGTGAATACGTCAAAGATATGTATTTGTGGGATAGCTTAGTGGAAAACTGTTTATGTCATGGTATTATGGGTCCTTGCTTTGATCCCAGCAAAAGCTGTGTATTCTGTTGCTAGGCAGAAAAAGTGCTATGGCATACAGTGTGATTAAGTCCCTTGGTTTTAACTGGGGTGTGTCATTGGAGGCTAAAACACTACATCTATGATTATTGGTTGGTACTGATGTTGAATCCAAATCTTGTGTGTACTGTAGCACTACTTGAAGCCTGGGCCTGTACAGCAAAGTATGGTGTATGTCCACATTGCTTGCATCCACTGTTTTGTGTGGTCCCTGTATTCATCACAGATTACATTCCCCAAGATTAAGGTTTTGTAAGTACTGACACACAGTACTGTATAGTACACACGTAAAGCTTATCTGGGTTGCCATACCTTTGTGTCCTGTAATTATGTCTGATGTGTGTGTGGGTATGTCTGTAACATGTCCTCTGTCATATGTGTGGGAAAACATATAACTGCATATCTAGCAACATTTATAGTGGACTACAGCAGTATGCAACCTATATTCCCAATTGTGCACATATTTTGGCCACAGGTTTGCCATTAACAAGTTGTGTGGTATAATATTAATAAATTTACTGGACCTTACACTCATTGTGATGGATGACATATTTCTTTACACATCAGCTTGATGTATATCTGCTGTGGCTAGGTGGTGCATTGTGTTGCATACAGTGTGCCAGGTACTCTTGTATAGTCTTATATAGTGATTTTATTTTGTTGCTGGGCAGAATATGGTTCATTAGATAGAGTGAGCCAGGCACTTTCAAGCAGTTGTGGGGTGAGCAGTTATAAGTGGTATTTAAAGTGTTTCACTCTCAGTTAGCTAATAGGTTGCTATATATGGCAGTTCAGTGATATCTGTACTGTATAATGTTAAATGTGCCATATGACTTGCTCAGGCATATTTTTTTCTTTATGTCTTCCAGGGATAATGGCACATCACAGAAATCCCAGCTATAGTAGTGCTGAAGATGAGATCATTACTAGCTGTATGATTCAGCACTACAGTCTAATGTTCTCACGAACCAGCCAGAACTAGCAGGAGCATACTGCAATGTGGCAAGATGTCCAGAAGGTAAATGAGGCAGGCCTACATAACCAGACATATGAGCAGGTAAGTCACCACTGCAGTGTTCTACTCAGACATGTCCTTCAGCGTGCTTCTGATGTGTGGAGACAACAGCTTGCAACAGGAGGTGGTGTTAATATCCACCACCCTCCCACCAGAGTGGAGGAGCTGCTCCTAAGCCTCGTGGCACCTGCCCAACAACAACAGCAGCAGACATATACCATGATGGAGGTTGGAGCCACCCAGCAAGCACATATGGAGCATGCAGGTAACATGGCTTATCTGTAGACTACTGTTATCTGTAATGGTAGATCATGCATATGTGAGATGTGGAGTGTGTAGTAAGAAGATGTGGAGCCTGTTGTTGTGCAATACTGATCATTTGGAACATAATCTGTAGGCCTGTGAATGTAAACTGTTGTTCTACTGTAAGACTGCAAACACAGTAGCAATGCCACAGTTGTAGCCACTGACAAACTCTCTCATCTGTATGTAGGTCCCTCTGGGGTGACATCAAGGCAGTGGACAGATGCTGGTGAGTGTGGTCTACATTTATTATTGTAAATAAAAAGTGCATGTCATAGTTAAGGTGTAGGCCATGTACACATGTAACAAACCTACCCATAATGCATGCTGTGTATGTTTGGTGTAAGACCATGCACATCTCACTAATGTGATTAGCTGCCTCAAATACATGCAATACCCAGATCAACTCAAACAAATCTGGCTACACTGTAGTGACCATTGGATAGGCAAAGTTGATACTCAACATGCACATAACATACACAACTATGTCATACACAGAGCATTTTAACATGCTACACATAAAGGATTCACAAACCCTCTGTAAAGACACACTCCAGTATCCAAAATCTCATCCACACATTATACATAATATACCTGAGGGGTAGAGGCCTATCATGGGGCATTTAAACACTCTGCAACACACTACACATTCATGTCAGGGAATGCTCCTTATTGGCCTCCTTACAAACCCATGTAACAACTGGTTGTGAAATGGTGAATGTAGCCAAGGTAGTACAGTTCTGGTACAGCATGATTAGTGCTGGTTTGGGAAACATTTGTAGCCTTGAGTGACCACATGATGCTTCATGATGATGGCCTATGGTACTATACCCCATCCAGTTATTGTAACCACAGTACTACACATAGATTTCATTGCTATACACCTCAATGTTGTGTGTGTGCAGCCATACGCACCTCTAAACAATATGCATACTAATCACCATTTGCACAACTGACACATATATGTCTTGTGATGCTATTGAGTGGCTAGGTCATATGACACACACTGGGTATGTGTGATGTTTAAATATGCAGTTGTGTTTTAGCATGCCATGTCATGGATGACACTGGCATGTCCACAATATGATCTACATTCACCATAACTACTGTACATTGGGTATGTGGACGAATGGTATTCCATCAATTATACATGCATCACTGATAATGTTGTGTGAATACTCAGCATGCATGTGCTAAAACTGTGTCCACAATTATTTGCTAAAGACACAGAGGCTGTAATCAGCATTGGATACCTATCTGACACACAGATACACATCCAGCCATGGTATGTAGACCTGTGAGTTATGATGCACAGTACATTACAGAGTTTTGAATACTTGCACAGCAATGTTGTGTCCATGTATGCATTGCGTTCCAAGGGGAGGCCAATCACCTAATAACAAAACACATGAATCAAAGCCGTGTATACTGTTAGTAACAAAGACTGTCTACACTTGCACTGCATGCTGTTGAGCAACACATGTCCTGCATGCTGACGTGTGATATGACTGTTTTGCTTGTGATGTTGTACCCCACCATCACCTGCTATATGATATCCCTAAAGGTGTAGCTGAGCAGGCATGATGCACTAAAGCTGTAATTAGCAATGTTGTATTGTTTCCACCAATGTTTATTCCAATTGTGTTTTGTTTGCCCATGTGCCACTTGGCTGACGTGTGTAGTTGTGTCAGCATGTGTTATATAGTTGACAGTAAGTGTGGGGTGTGTGCAGCACAGGTTTGCAGGTGTACATTTATGAACATGGTGGAGGTGCACTGTCTGCATGTACGTGCATATTGGACACATGGGCAGGGTGACATGCCCTGTATTGGCCAGTGTTAACACTCCATAGTTTCTACTGGTGGCCAGTATGCATTGTATTGCACACGTTTTGGAACTTGAGTATGCATGTGTGTGTGTATGACATGGGTTGACACTGTGCTGTGGGTGATGCTGTTGTTACTATCTATCATTGGTTTGCATTACTAAGGTTAACACTGTCCCAGCTGCATAATCCTGTATTAATGCACAATGTTCACCTACAGGGTTGCATGGACTGTGCTATCACAAACACAAGAAATTCTCACTTATACAGTAAAAGTACATTAGTCCCATGGACCCCTGCCATAAACTAAATATATAATAGAAGGTGTGATGTTATGCCAAAAAAGAGTTACATACCAAGAAGGGATAACCTCTCTGGTCAGTATCATTGGGAAAATTCAATCCCTCAATAAACATACAAGGCAAGCTTCAAAATACAAAATGGCAACGATTCCAAAGACAACACTAAAGCTTTCTTTACTGTTGTTCATAATCTACATGGGGAAATCTCAGATTGGGTCACAGTTAATGTAAATGGTCACAAAGCACACTTATCTGACTGACATTACCAATTCCTTTTCAGACAGTTTGAATGCAGATTTTACCACCCTGTCGCTATACAAGGGCCACATTTCAAGACCTGCAGAGCATAATACCTGATGATTCACAAACACTCTAGTTAAAACATCTCTTTAACAAGGTCCACACCACAGTGGCAATGGTACTGGACAGTGTCCCTGGCTGTGTCATACACAAGCTGACATATGAAGTCACCACTCACCTAAATGCTCTGTCCAGATGGAGCCTCTATACAGGTTACATACATGTGGAATGACGTACGGTAATAGTGTTCACAGTCCACAAGAGTTGAGCTACAACGTCTTCTTCTCCTTTCAGATGGGCCCATTAGGGGTTGCCACAGTACATCATCTATTTCCATGTTTTCCTGCCTTCTGCATCTTCCGCTGTCACACCATATACCTGCATGTCTTCTCTCACCACAGCCATAAACCTCATCTTAGGCATTCCTCTTTTCCTGTTATCTGGCGGCTTCATCCTTAGCATCTATTTCACAATATACTCTGCATCCCTTCTCAGCACATGTACAAACCAACTTAATCCTGCCTATCTGGCATGGTATACTAACCTTCAAACCTGGCATGACCCTCTAATATACTTATTCTTAAACCTGTCCACCCTCGTCACACCCAGTGCAAATGTTAACATAAATTGATTAAGTGTAGAATTACAACAGGTCCTGGAAACTCTCCCCCTATAAACCAGACCAATGTTATCTGGAAGGTTATGGAGCACAGCATTATGGAACTCATTAACAGAGACATTATGAACCTGAAAACACTGCACCATACCCACTTAGGTTCTCTAAAGGCCAGACCATGGCTCCTACACTTAGTAGACTTCAAGCCAGTCAACAAGGCTATAGGTGAGGGAGGGGAGGCCAACACAGCCAAGCTATAGCTCACCAGCAATCATACCCATCCCACATACTGGTATTAGATATAACCTCAACAGACTGACCATAAATGATTGTTAGATGATGGCTTGACAACTGACGCACAGATGTAGGACACACAGTAACATTTGCAGCTTCCATGTACTATTCTATGCCAGTAACAAGTGGTATTCACCTGCACTCAGTCCTGTGACCACTCCTGTTTGGCATATAGCTTTCTTAGGTACAAGCAAACACAGTAGGGATATGTCTGCCCATGTTTGATGAAAATGCATACTGTGGGCTATACTTTATTCTCCAGATGACACACACATCCTCCAAAAGGGTATCATATAGATAGATACCTGATGTCAAACTCATGCTGTAAAGCTATAAGCCTAAGAAAGCATAGTTATCCACTTTTAGAAAACAAAGTATCCCCAGAGTACCACATAGGTAGTATCCCCCAAAATGTGGAACAGGTACTAATGTATACATAGAGCCATGTGTTAAGTCATCTCTCCTTTGATAATCACATTACCAAAGGGTTTTGGAAATCCCTCTGTGCAGCACATAAGCAATAAAGGGTTTGCATGCAGATCCACAGAGGTTGTTGCACACTTATAATGATTAGTCATCTTTGCCAGACTTTGCTTGCTTTGAAACAGGTTTCAAATATACCTCAAGCATAAACCCTCACTAAGACTCTTCAATAGAAACCGTGATGAGTGGAAGTGAAATGGAAGCCATAGCCCAGGGATCACTGCAGTGGCTAAGCTTGCCACAAGCATACAGAAGTGACCTAAGGTCTGGAAAGTGCCAGCACACTCTAGCAAAGATAACACATGCGTTCATGGAGAAAGTAGAGTAGCCACCTATGAAATACTTGAGGTCACATGTATGTATATGGATTTGCCCCACAGCTACCTTACATGTGTAATGCACATACAGTTGTCATTGTGATATATCATACACTATAAAAATCAAAACCCACTCCACATTGGCCAACAGTGTCACACATCTGAGGAACAGACATACTGTCCGCAAGCATGAGATTCAAACTCTTTCCTAACTACATTACGATACAACAGCAGTATGCATTTACACGATGCGCTATATGCATTCCTAGGATTCCAGTTTTCCATAGGTATATTTGTAGGATGGCGACATCATCAGACTTGACAAAGATGAGTATACCACTTTTAAGGTGTTTGAGTAGTCTCCAAAAAGGTCACGCCTCCCCAGGGAGAAACACACACAGTTGACAAATGCTGGATTCAAACCTCTACCTGACTACATTATGATACTACAGCAATACACATTTACATGATGCGCTATACACATTACTGGGAGTTTATTTTTCCACAGGTATATTTGTAGGATGGTGACATCATTGGACTTGACAAAGATGACCATACCACTTTTAAGGTGTGTGAGTAGTCTCCAAAAAGGTTGCTTCTTCCCAGGGAGACACACACACAGTTGGCAAGTGCAGGATTCAAACCCCTACCTAACTATATTATAATATTACAGCAATATGCATTTACACAATGTGCGATACACCTAACTGGGATTTCACTTCTCCACAGGTATATTTGTAGGATGGTGACATCATCGGACTTGACAAAGATGAATATACCACTTCTAAGGTGTTTGAGGAGTTTCCAAAAAGGTTGCTCTTCCGCAAGGAGACACCCACACACTTGGCAAGTGCAGGATTCAAATCCCTACCTAATTACACTATGATATTACAGCAGTATACATTTACACAACGCACTACCCACAGTTCTGGGATTTTACATTTCCACAGGTATATTTGTAGGATGGTGACATCATTGGACTTGACAAAGATGAGTATACCACTTCTAAGGTGTTTGAGTAGTCTCCAAAAAGGTTGCTCCTCCCCAGGGAGACACACACACACACACACACACACACACACACACACACACACACACACACACACACACACACACACATATACACACAGTTGGCAAGTGCAGTGTTCTTAATCCAAACTAAGTACATCTTTACACTTCAGCAAGCAATATGGAGTTGCAGGGTGCAATACAGACATTACTTGCTGACAGTTTGCACAAAGTTTTTTTTTCACATTTGTTAACCTCAGCAGGCTTATCATACTAGGTGTATTGTGAGTGTATTGTATGCATAGGCCATGACCATATCATATATGGGTTAATGCACCACATGCTGGCACACACAGGGTCAAACCTTGAGTAGCATCTTACCTTCACCTACATGATACTGCAATATAACAGAAAGATGATAAACTTCAACAATTGGCTGAGCTTCTGATGTTATTCAAAGGGGATCCAGTCTCTGTCTGCCTGTGATGACATGCTAGACAAGCCTTGTTGCTTCACTACAAATGGTTTGCACCTGTCACCCCTATGCTTCTGAATACTGGCCAAGGCTCGTGCTGTCCCCATATTACCTTTTTTAGGCAAGGCTCAAAGGTTCATAGGTTCATAGGTTCATAGGTAGGTACTAGTCTATCGATCCTGGAGCCTATACAAGGCCAGCCAAAAAGGTACCCTGGCTTTTGCCACCCAAGAAATTTATTTTCCTGTGCCACTGTCGTACAGAAACACAGAAGTGATCCCTGGGTGAATTTCCTATTTTCCATCCAATAATCAAGATTTTCCTTGAAAAGTGCTAATGAGGAGCTTTGTTTGATATAGATAGGAAGTTTATTCTGGAGTATGTGAAGTCTGTGGGACAGGAATCTATCCCTCCAGCATATTCTGTTTATTGTGGTGACAAGGTTTAGGTCCCTAGAGCGTGTAGGTTCATAGGTTCATAGGTAGGTACTAGGCTATCTGCCCAAGGGTATTTATAAGCCTAGCCAGAATGTGTTGGCTTTCGCCTCCCTTTTAAATTAGTTTCTTTGGCCTCTGTCTAGCATGGCCACTGAAGTGATCCCAGGGGTAAATTTACAATTTCCCATCCACTCATCAAGATTCCTCTTGAAGAGAGTCTGCAAGGGGCTCTGCCTAACATCAACTGGGATTCTATTCCAGAGTGAAGGAAGTCTCTGGGATAGGAATCTATCCCCCCAGTATGTCCTGTTTATTGCTTTGCTGAGGTATAATTCACTGGAGCGTGTGGCTCTAATAGATTTGTTTGTCTTGAGGTGGAGCATATCCATTAATTCCGGGTTGGACGTGGCCTTATATGTCAGGCATAGATCACCTCTGTGCAGGCAGTAAGCAACTGAGTAGAGCTGGAGTTTCTCTAGTCGAGCTGCATAGGGCATCTCTTTGAGGCTCATGATCCTCTTGGTAAAGTACTTCTGTGGTCTTACCAGCTGTTGCATGTGCCAATTAAGGTACATACCAAATGGGCATTATGGGTCTAATGAGTGATGAGTAGAGGGGCACAATGACCTCTCTTGATCTAGAGGTGAACCCTTTCGTGATTAGGTGGGCTACATAGAAGGAATATTATGGAAGTCGATTATGGCACCCAGTATACAGTCATCTGAGAACTTGGTCAGCCATAGTCCTCCCATGTTTGCCTGTACCTCAGAAAAGTATATACACTGAACAGGAGGGGTCCCAGGACCGAGACCTGTGGGATGCCACTTGTGACTGGTTTAGAGTCGGACATGGCACCTGCAACTCTGACCATGTGTGTTCTATCCATGAGTCAGTTGGCTACCCATCTCATGACATAGGGGTTAATGTTCAAGCTGGTAAGCTTGTCTATGATGTCAGAGTGGGGAATGGTGTCAAAGGCCTTAGTGAGATCCAGGTAGGCTGTGTGGACTACCTTCCCTTCATCTATGACCTTGCTAACTGTTTCAAAGAAGTCAACTAGGTTTAGGAGACAGGATCTGCCTTTAACAAAGCCAAATTGGGTAGGGTCCAGTATCTGGAAGTTCCCAATGTCTCTGTTTATAAGTTCCATGATAATTTGCTCCATAGCTTTACAGACCAGACTGATCAGGCTTATAGGGTGATAGTTCCCAGGTTCTGTTGTGGCACCACCTTTCTGGAGCGGGATGACTGTTGCTGAACTCCATTCTTTGGGTACATAGCCTGTGGTAAGGTTGAGTCTGAACAGTGAATGTAGGTGAGGGTTTAGTTCCTTATTGAGGTCGTGTAAGACGCAGCCTGGGACACCATCCAGTCTCATTGATGCTGTGTTCTTAGCTTTGGGGAGGGCTGCTTTTACCTGCACGTCTATGAAGTCTGGGGCTCTGCATTCTTCTGGGATGGACACGGGCCCTTTTGGGGGTGGAAGGGGTGAAGTTTGCACTGAACCAGGATGTTGGCAATGTCAGTTGATTCAGTGTATTTTTTGCCATTTTGCAGTAGCTGAAAGCATATCTGACAGTTGCCACCTAAATGTTTGATATAGCTAAAGAAGGCTTTGTGGTTATCTTTAGAGTCCTTGGCAATTTTTCTTTAGAGACTGGACTTGGATTATTTTATGAGCGATCGTAGTTTCTTGCTAATAATGATCAGTGATGCCTTTCCTTTTTGGAATTTTGCTCTGTCATGTGTTAGTTTCCTCCTTCTGTTGTATAACTTATTTATGGTCAAGGACCACCAGATTGGTTTCTTCTTTTTGGAGGAGTGAGTCTTGGTTTTTATTGGGATGGCTCGATCCATGCATCCCTGTAGATACTCATAGAAAGCACTTGTAAAGGATTCTAAGATTGGATAGCATTATCCTGTAGCAAGAGGGCTTTGAAACTTTCCACTTCGGTCTTGAGATGTGTGAAGTTTGCTTTTGAAAAGTTTTTCACAGTGGTTTTGTTGACTGGGGGAGGGGGATGGGATGTGGATGTCCAGTGTGATTACTTCATGATCTGATATTACCAGTGAGGGGTTTACCTCTGGTGTGGAACACTGATCCCCCATGTTGGTGATGATCAAGTCCAGTATGCTGTCACCTCTAGTGGGCATGGTGACCAGCTGTTCCAGGCCGTTTGAGTTTATAAACTCTAGGAAGCAGTGGGCAAAGGACTTTGTACTCGAGTAATTCTCCCAGTCAATGTTTGGGTAGTTGAAATCTCCTCATATCATGGTGTTTGGTAGGACCTTTATATTTCCCAGTGTTCTCAGGAATACTGAGTGAGGTTCCTGAGACAAGGTATGTGATCTGTAGCAGGCTACGATCTGATAAGCAGCTTTGTCCAATGTTAGTTGCACTTGCATGGTCTCCAAGGCCTTGTGCTGTGCCACTAACCTGGAGGTGTGGGTATCCTTTATGAAAATGGATACACCCCTCCTTTTGTATTTCAGTCTGGGTTATGGGGTGACACTCAGAGGGATTTGGATTTCTTTAAGTGGAGCATGTCCAACAGCTCTGTGTTTAACATAGCTTTGTATGTTATACAGAGATCACCTCTGAGTAGGCGATATATGACAGAGTAAAGCTGTGGTGTTTTGAGACGGTCTGTGTAGGGCATGTATTTGAGGCCACTAATCCTCTTTGTGAGGTATTTCTGCAGGCTTTTCAGTTGTTGTAGACGTCTTGTGAGGTACATAGCAAAAGGGGCATTGTACGCTATAATGGATCTAATGAATGATGAGTAGAGGGGAACAATGACCTCTTTTATTCTGCATGAGACACCTTTTGTGATGAGGTGTGCCATGTAGCAAGATTTCCTGATTACTGTGGCGATTTGATTATCAAAGGAGAGTCTACTGTCCACCTGTGTCCCAAGGTATCTTATCACACTTTCGGTGTTAAGTATACTACCACCTCTATTGTAGTTCATGGGTACAGTGTTTTTTACCAAAGGGGATGACAATGCACTTTTTGACATTGAGCTTGAGGCCATGGCTTTGACACCAGGCATCTGTCTCAGTGAGGCCCTTTTGTAGGATGTCCACATCATTAGTATTCTCGATTATGGCTCCTAGTCTGCAGTCATCTGGGAACTTCATTAGCCAGACACCTTCCATGTTAATCTGTACTTCAGGGAAGTAGATACCAAACAGGACAGGATCCAGGACTGAACCCTGTGGTACTTCACCTGTCACTGGTCTGAAGTCGGACTTGGAGTCTGCTACTTTCACAGTTTGGTTTGTGTCAGTGAGCCAGTTGGCAACCCACCTTGTGACATAGGGATTTATACTTAGTTTAGTGGGTTTATCCATAATTCCAGAGTGGGGGAATGGTGTCGAAAGCTGTGGCAAGATCTAGATAGGCTGTGTGAACCACCTTACCCTTGTCTACAGCTTTGGTGACTGCTTCAAAGAAGTCTATCAGGTTTAGGAGACATGATCTGCCTTTTACAAACACAAAATGGTTGTGGTCCAGAGTTTGGAGATTACCAATGTCTTTGTTTATAAGTTCCATGATGAGACGCTCCATGGCCTTGCAGACCAGGCACTAGTTCCCGAGGTCCGTGGTGGCTCCCCCCCTTGTGTAGTGGGATAACCGTAGCTGTGCACCATTCAGCATGCACAAAGCCTGAGGTGAGGCTATGATTGAACATGGTATGTAGGTATGGTGCCAATTTGTTCTGTAGTTCATGTAGAACGCAGCCTGGGATGTAATCTGGTCCCATGGATTCTGTGTTCCTGGCTTTGGAGAGTGGTTTTTACCTGTGCAGCCATGATGACAGCAACTTTGCAGTCTTCCGGTATAGAGATGTGCTCTTTCATGGGTGAGAGGTGGGTAATGTTAGCACTGATCCTATCTGCCAGGCTGTTGGCAATATCAGTTGGGTCTGTATATTTAGTGCCATTGTGCTGTAATTCAGAGCAGATCTGAGTGTTGCCATTGAGATTCTTGACATAGCTATAGAATGCTTTGTGGTTGTCTTTAGAATCAGTGTCAACTTTGTTTTCGTAACTAGCTTTGGAGGATTTTATCAGGGATCACAGCTTCTTCCTGAGGCTGACCAGGGAGCTCCTTCACTCATGGGATTTTATCCTCTTTTGCAACAGTTTCTTCCTTCTGTTGTGCAGTTTGTTTATGGCAGCGGACCACCAGATTGGCTTCCTTTTCTTGGAGGATAGCATCTTGGTTCTGTTTGGGATAGCACGATGCATACACTCATGTAAGTGCTTATAAAGTGCAATTGTGAAGGATTCAGTAGTCATAACAGTATTGTCCATCTGCATGGGTGTCCTGAAGTTCAGCACTTCTGTCTTAAGAAGCATGAAGTTGGCTTTGGAGACATTTTTTAACAGGTTTCCTTAATGGGGGGTGGGTCCAGAATGTGTATATGTAGGGTAATTAGCTTATGGTCAGATGGAACCAATGAGGTGTTGACTTCAGGTGTGGAACACTGGTCACTCAGGACAAACCAAACCCCATAACCAACACAAATAACCACAAAGTTAGCTAAATGCTATTCATTGCCAGAAGTCTCAGCCTCCAGATGCACACATTCAAGGCACATCTCAGTATGGAGAATATTGATATCTGTGCAGTAACAGAAACCTAGTTCAAGGCTCCAGAGAGCACACCAACACTACCAGGATACTACTCATTTCATACCTTCCAGCATCAGGATCTGGATCATAGCACATGGGGTGGGGATGTATCCATATTCATCAATGATACCTACACCTCTCTCTACATGCTCTGTACAGGATATGTACCCATAGAATGTTGCACAGCAACATTCTTCACACTCCACAGGGGTGGGGCCACAAAAACCCCTTGGCATTCATGCTCTATGAGCCTGACGAGTCTGCTCTTTAAGGCAATGGAGCCAATCATAATGGAAGTCAACAATAATGAGATTGTGAACCTTCACAGAGTTGAGCACACCCAGTTTGGCTTCATCATATGCAGATCACACCTCCTGAACTGGGTGGATTTATTTGAGACCGTTACCCAGGCTACAGATGATTGAAATGAGCTCAACACAGCCTACCTATACCTCACTACTGCCTTTGACACCATTCCCCAGTCAGGTATCATAGATGAACTCACCAACCTAGGCATGAATCCATACATCACAAGATGGATTGCAAACTGGCTCACAGATAGATTCCACAAATTAAGAGTTGCTGGCTACATGTCAGACTCTACACCAGTAACAACTGGTGGCCCCCAGGGTTCAGTCCTGGGGTCCCTCCTGTTTGGTATAGACTTCTCAAATGTACATGCCAACACAGGAGGGTTGTGGTTGACTAATTTTGCTGGGAACTGTAAAGTGTTTGCCATAATAGATTCCCCGGATGACACAAATATTCTCCAAAAGAGACTGTATGAGACAGATGTGTGGTATCAGAATCATGGATTCAAGCTCAATGTGGAGGAATGCATAGTGATCCCCTTTGGTGAAAACAAGGTACACACAAACTACCACATAGGTGTTACCCCCTTAAAACTGACAAGGTAATAAGGGATCTGGGGACACAAGTAGATAGTCATCTTTCCCTTGACAACCATGTTGCCAAAGTGATTGGGAAATCCTATGTGGCCCACCTAATCAACAAAGGGTTTGCATCAGGATCCGAAGAGGTAGTGGTGGCCCTCTACTCTTAAGTCATCAGACCATCATTGAGTACAATGCATCATTTTGGATGTACTCGACTACGCATATCCAGCAGCTGTAGAGACCACAGAGGTACCTCACCAAGAGGATTACTGGCCTCAAACAGTTGTGTTATGCAACACAACTGGTAAAACTAAATCTATTCTTCGTTGCGTACCGCCTAATCAGAGGCACTCTCTGCCTAACATACAGAGCCATGTCCAACACATAACTGCTGAGCATGCTCCATCTACAGATAACAAAATTGAGTCGCCCTATGCACTTCAGGGATATGAACCTCATCACAACAATGAATACAACATGCTGGTGGGATAGAGTACCATCCCAGACACTTGCCTTACTGTGGAACAGAGTCCCAATGTACATCAGACAGAGCCCCTCGCTGACACTCCTCAACAGGAACCTTGATGAGTGGATGGGAAACAGACAATTCACACCAGCCATCACATCAGCAGCCCCACTAAAAAGGGACTTAGGGTACTAACTATTAAAATGATGGCTTGGGAGACAACCCAATGGGGTGGTGAAAGCTGCACAACTTGCCTAGGCTAACATATGCCTTATTGAAGATAGGTTCATAGGTATGTAGTAGACTATGTGACAGGTACATGTCTACAGATAGTAGATGTGTACTTCATTGTACTGCCATGTTGTACAGCAGGCACATGAACCACATACACTGTAATGCTTACAGATACTGGTGGCTGTTATGTACACTGGGTGAGATGTGCACCTCATGTCTTTTGTGCCATTGAGATGTGTGCTGGGTGGGACAGTCCTGAATGGCTCCCTGTCATGGTCACCCTCTTACAAACACATCTCTGCCCATCCATCTTTGGCTTATTATACTGTGTTCCCCCTACATATATATAGGTACATAGGTAGGTAATAGGCTATCTGTCTGAAGGCATATATTAGTATGGCCAGATTATGCAGCTATCACCACCCATGGAGTTAGTTCCCTAGGCCTCTGTGTAGTAGAGCTGATGAAGTGATCCATGGTGTGACAGTTCAGTTTCACATACACTCATCAAGGCTCCTCTGGAAGAGTGTCAGTGAGGGACTCAGTTTAATGTAGGTTGGGAGGGAGCCTGTTCCAAAGAAAGGGAAGTCTGCAAGTTATTAATATATCCCTCCAACATGTTCTATTTATTGTTGTGATGATGATATTCCTAGAGCATGTAGTACAGTGAGCTTGGGGTTACTTCAGATAGCACATGTACATCCGTTCTGCATTGGACATGAACCTGTCTGTTGGGCAGAGATCACCTGAGTAGACAGTATTCAATAGAGTACAGATTGAGTTAAATTCAGTCTTGTTGCATGGGGCAACTGTTTGAGGCCAGTAATGCTCTTTTTGAGGTATGTCAGTGATCTTTCCAGCTGATGAAGGTGCCTAGACAGATTCATTGCAAGTGTGTTGTGGTACTCTATGATGGGTCTGATGACTGATGAGTAGAGGGAACCTCCTTTGACCTACATGCAAAGACCTTGGCAGTTTGTAGGAACATATAGCATGATTTTCTAACCACTTTGTGAATGTGTTTCTGGAAGTAGTAATGACTATCCACATGTGTCAATAGATCCCTTATTATTACCTCCATATTTAGGGTGTTGGCACCTATGTGGTATTTGTATGACTGTAGCTCGAGCCCATACGTTTGACACCACATCTGTCTGACTGAGACCCTTTTTAATGATGTCTCTGTTGTCCCAAACATCAATTTTGACAACCTTTTTGCAGTCATCCACAAACCTTGCTAAACATAGCCCTCATGTTTGACTGTATTTCTGAAAAGTATACACCAGACAAGAGGGGTCCCAGGACTGAGCCATGGGGGACAGCAGTTGTTACCAGCTTGAACAGGAGACCACAATTCTTACCTTGTGGGATCTATCTGTGCCCCAGTTGGCAATCCATCAGATGACATACCTGTTTATGCACAGGTTGTTGATTTTGTGGATACGACATGTGTGTGGGATGTTGGAAAAGGGCTTTTCAAGGTCTATGTAGGCCATGTGTAGCTCATTTCATTGATGCATGTCCTGGGTAACTGCCTTGAAAAATGTCTGGCAGGTTTGGGAACCATGAGTTGCCCCTGACCAAAATGGGAAGGGTTGGGTGTTTGTAGGCTCTCAATAGCTCTGTTTATGAGTTCCATAATGATGGACTCCATGGCCTTGCACATCAGGCTTATTAGACTTATAAGACAATAGTTCCCATGGTCTGTTGTGCACCAACACTCGTGGAGTGTGCCAAACAATGCTGTAACCCATTCAACAGTTTCCTATCCTGTACAGACGGTGAGTCTCAACAGACTGTTCAGGTGCAGGGTCTGTTTGTTTTGGAGTTCAAATATGACACAGCCAGGGAAACCATGTTATCCCATACACGCCATGTTTTTAGGTTTGGAAAGAGCTGTTTAACCATTGTATATGTGATTTCTGGGTTTTCACAATCTCCAGGTATGATAATGGGCCCTTTTGTCAGTGAGAAGGGGGTACATATGTATGAACCTGTCTGACAAGATGTTGACAATGTCAGTCATGTACATGTATTCATTTACAGTTTGCACTGACTCACAACATATATGAGTTTACATTGATATTTATGACGTAGCGAAAGAAAGCTTCATGGTTCTCTATGGATTCTTTGACTATGGCTTGGCTAATGTTACGAGTGCTCGTTGTTTCTTGATGATACTGATCAGAGAATTATTGATCTTCTTTGGTTTTTCACTTTCTTTGAACAACTTAAGTACTTGGAGTACATAGTTTGATTATGACAGGTGTCCAATATATTATATGGGTCTGTTTTCATATCAGTGTGTGCAGAAGGCAGGATTGGTGAATAGTGACAAGTGTCTGGAGAAAGAACTGCAACTGCCAGATATGTGTGGCCCACTGCTGTACTCAGACATGGCCTAAGTATGTGAGCATGCCCAGTATGACCCTTCAGTATGTTCCCTTCAGTATGTTGCTGACTGAAATTTGCTAAATTTGTTTAAGTGTGTGAGCATGCCCAGTATGAGCATATATACTATATGTGTGTGAAAATCAAGTTGGTTTTTACTTCAGGGCTCACCTTTGTGTTGTACATCGACAGGAAGCATAGTGTGCCTGCAGGGCTTCCATGAGTGATTCTACATACAGTGAGGACAGCTATTATTTGTACATTTCTACTCAGGGGGGGCACACCTGATTGTTACTGTGGGTGTACATAGGATGAAGGGTTCACCTGACACTTATACACATTTTCTAGGCCTGCACTGCTATGTCAGGCACTCCATTTCAGTCTGTACTGTTGCCTATCGTACTGGCTTGAGGCATACCACTGCACTACAGACCTTAGCTTCCAATTACATGCATATTAGTTTGTGACTTCATAGCCTACCCAACCCACATCACACTGCCTGGCCTGCTGTTATCTGTCTGCATAGGCCTGGGGGAGGTTACTCATATGCCTCTTCAGAGGGCATGATGCAGCATTTGTTTGTGTTTGCGTTTGTCTACATTTGTCCTGCTGGCTGTGACTGTTAGGTATATGAGCCCCCCCGACTGGTATGTGTGAGTGAGTTAAGTTGTGTCTGTGCCAGTGAAATGCTGTCATGGCTTAGTGGTTCAGTACTGTGACTATAGTGCACAGTATCCTGAGTTTGAGCCCTGTCACTGCTTTTTATTTTCCTGCTGGGCAGACCAGACTGCTTAAGGAACAGTAAAGCAGGTGTGAGTGTGTTTACCCGACTTTGCTCAACTTTGCCCGAGTTTGCCCGACTTTGCATGACTTTGCCCAACATTGCCCAACATTGCTCAATGTTGCCCGACGTTGCGCTGGTTAGCATGGTGAGCAGCTATGCGCAATTGAATTTAAATATGCTCAATACTGGTAAAATGTGCTTATCAGTGCTTTATATTGCTTAAAATAGGGCACTCATGTCTCAGGTGATGCTGCAGGGCTGCCTATTTCAGATGCACATAGTACACTCCCTATACATGTTTGAAAACAGGTAGTGTCAAGTTAGGCATCCCTTTTACTGTATGTGCGAGTCAGAGAGAGGTGTCATTTCCAGGGTTCCTACTGAGTCAATGTATGTGCTATGCATTGCCTCATTGCCAAGGCCAGGGCATACTGGGCATGGCTCCTTCTGCCTACTGGGGCAGGCTCAGGTTGTTCCTCCACCGAGTCATGCTGTGCCTGTGCAGGCCTTGGCATTGGTGGTGGGCTGTTTGGCCCTGCTCCATGTTGTTCCTGCTGCAGCTGTTTTTGTAGGATCATATTGTGTAGCATAGCGCATACCATGACAATTTGGGTACATGTAGTTGGTGAGTACTGCAAGGCTCTACCAGATGTGTCCAGGCACCGGAACCGTGACTTGAACATCTGAAACACACGCTCAATAATGTTTTTTGTTTGTGCGTGTGCCTCATTATGGAGTTCTTGTTCGGGTGTGTGTGCATTTCTGATGGATGTCATTAGCCATGGCTCCAGTGCGTATCCAGCATCCCCCACTAGGTGACCGTCAGGGATGTCCCCATTGGCAAATCTCTGGTACAGCTGTATCAGATGCCCAGATGTGGGAATCATAATAGGTTCCAGGGCAGCCAGCACACACATTCATTATTATGCCATGGGCATCGCACACAACTTGGCAGTTGATGGAAGGGAAACCCTTGCGGTTGATGTAGACCCTACCCCGCTCACCGGGTAATGCTTTGATGTGTATGTGCGTGCAGTCTATTGCACCCACTACCTCAGGGTATTCTGCTATTTGGTGGAAAAGATACATATTGCTGGCCAATGCCTCATGGGAATTGGGGAAATATACATGCTCACCAACATGTGCTGACATGGCATCCAGGAACTGGTGCAGTATCCTGGAATTATGATGCCTGTGAAATCCCCATCATATCACCAGTTGGTCTCTGGAAGGTACCTGTAGCTAGTATTCATAGGCCAACACATACCTTGGTATTCACTGGGATGGGTTTCCCTCTGTTGGTTCTGTGTGTGAGGCATGGCCAGCACAGCTCAACAATTTGCTGCAGGAGGTCTCTGTCCACCCTATAGTGCTCCACTATCTCCAACTCATGTAGCCCCTGGTAGGTTACCCTGGGTCTGTACACTCTTCTCCATCTCCTCACTGTGGGTTGCTCTGCAGCATTCACAACATCACCACCCTCAGCACCTTGCACATGTTGGTTTATGATAGCAAGAGCAGCCCCTAACATTTTGTCTGACTTTAAAGTTTTTAAGCTTTCCCTCTTTGTATACTGCAGTGTTGCAGAGTTCTTTGGAAAAAACAGGGAAGAATGCGGTTTGCAGAGTTTAAAGTGCTGGGCTGGGCTGGGCTAGTCTGCTACCTGTGTAATTGTGCTAAAGTCCACAAGGCTGTATTTTTTTTTTTTGAAGAAGTTCCAAAAAACACAGATAAAATCCACACAGCTTGTGTGTTTATTTTTGTGACTTTTTAAACTTTAAAAATAAAAATAAAATACTTGTGGACTTTTAGCAGAGTTCTTCAAGGTCCTTTCTTTAAGGTTTGCTTGGTTTTTGTGCATTACCTGTGTAATTGGCTGATTCTGATATATTTCACCTGGCAGCTCTGCTAGTTCTCCTTGGTTAACTTCCTACTACTTCTTTTCCTTCCTTTTCCCTTTCTGTTTCCATCCAGGGCAGTGCCGCGCAAACAAACCCACACCCGCACACACGAGCGCACACTCTGTGTGCACGTTTGCAAGAAATTTCAGATATATTCATGGCGTATGCCTTTGGTTTCTGGTTTTCAAAAAGGACAACTGTAGAAACACCTCTTGCAATCCTGAGAAACTCAGGGCAAACACAAGATACTGTGCTCCAATAAGCTTACAGCCTTTCTGACACACACCCTCATGATGTTACCTATATTCTACTCTACTACTCCCTTACTCCTACACGTACACTGTTGGGACATGGCTCACATGCTGGGGAAAATTGGGATTCACTATCCTTATGCTCATTTGCATAGGATTGCCTAATAATGCATGGTTACATCTCTCACACTGAGCTTCTCCCCATTAGTAACCACTACTCAGTGGCCATGTTGTCTTCAGCCTGCCATTCACCTGCATGGCAGGATAAGCTTTTTAGTGAAAATGGCTATTTTTGGCTCTTTTTAAATTATTTTCTGTTTTTTTTAAGCGCCGCACATTTGCGCGGTGCTGCGCTACACTTAAACATCGGAGATCGGGGGAAAAATTAGATTTTAATAATTTTAAACATTTATAAATGCCAATGGCCTTATATTTGGCCATTGGCATGCTTCCTCAACTGTATGCATCCTTTATTTGGAGGTGTCATAGCTCCATTTAGCTATTTGCAGAACGGTACTCCGTTACCAATGGAGTACATTTCTGCAGATAACACTACTCTTCCACGGACAGGTTAGTGTTTCTTGGATTGCAAATTTACCTCATTTGCATAGCTTTCAGCAGCAAATTAGGTAATTTGCATACCATGACGCTGTCTGTGCAAGAGTAGCTTTAGAAGCTCTCATGCACGCCCCTGCCAGCTGTAGCTGGATCGCTCGACAGACATATTGGCTGTCTGATGTCTTACTCTACTCTACAACTCCGTGCAAGCTTTCGTAAATCCGGCCCTTGGTTTTGTTCATCCTACAGCAATAAACACAGTGGTCACAAGGGAAGCAACCACTCAGACAATCACCTAAGAGGGTTCTCTGAATATTGGTCCCTAAGGGACAATGTCCCTTCTTGTAATGATTACAAAGGGAACCCAAATTCCTACCTTTCCTGAAAGAAAACATGCACCTATGATTAATAAATTCACACAATCTTTCATCAGCCAAAAGTATATTCCAGTTGCGTTGTACACTATCAATCAGTCTAGTAGTATTCCAACCATAAGTAATGATCAAACGCAATGTTGAAGTATTATTGGATTCAGTCTTATTGTAATTCAACCGTTGTTCCCTGTGCATAGAATCAGCTGAATTCCTAGCTGATAATACTTGCCCCAATTTGTAGCCCCTTTGAATAAACCTGGCTGTGAGGTCATCACAATGTGTTAAATACGTGGAGTTGTCTGAACATATAAGTTTAACCCTCATATACTGAGACTTAGGTATATTTCGACATATATGTGGTGGATGATAGCTGGTGGCATGGAGGTAGGAGCTGTATTGGGGGAACTTACGGTGAACCACAGTATTTAAAGTGTTATCAGAATTCTTGGTAAACAACACATCCAAAAAGATAATTTTATCCTTACTGTAGTTGACCGTAAACTGAATTCCCCACTTGTTTGAATTTAAATAATCAACAAACTCCTGCAAATACAAAAAAATCAGACTTCCAAACCAGCTGGATTTTTGTATTCTGGAAATCAGTCACTGTACTTTATTGCAGAAGACAAACGGTAAGCGCTTACCGTTTGTCTTCTGCAATAAAGTACAGTGACTGATTTCCAGTGTGCAACTTTGGTGCCTTAATTTACTTTTGCTGTTGTTGTGTGTTTTGGGCACCTCAGTGTACCTGCAGCCGTTTGTTTTTTTTCAGTTGGATTTTTGTATTGTAGGCTTTTTGCCTTTTCTATGTGTCTTTTGGCATTATTTAGTATTTAGTATTAAAATACATCTTTTTAAGGGGCACCATTGTCTGCTGGTCTATGTTGTTTATTTGGAATGTTTTTAAGACCTGGCAGTTGCCTTACATGCAGGGACTGTGCTTTGGAGTTCACCAAGCCTACCTAGATCTTGCCAAGGCCTTTGACACCATCCCTCACTCAGGAATCATAGATAGACTTACAAAACTAGGCATAAACCCCTATGTAATAAGATGGGTTGCCAACTAGTTCACTGATAGAGCCCACACTGTGAATGTAGCAGAGTCTAAATCTGACTACTGACCAGTTACAAGTGGCATCCTGCAGAGATCGGTCCCAGGTCCTCTCCTGTTTGGCATTTACTTCTCTGAAGTTCAAGCCAACACAAAGGGACTCTGGCTGACCAAGTTCGCAGATGATTGCAAACTGGGAGCCATTATTGATTCTCCAACTAATGCAGACATTCTACAAAAAGGCTACACTCACACCAATGACTGGTGCCAGAACCATGGCCTTAAGCTCAATGCTAAAAAGTGCATTGTCATTCCCTTTGGGAAAAAATAGGTGCCCATGAACTACCACATAGGCGGTAGTCCACTGAACACCAAAGGTGTGATAAGAGACCTGGGGGCACAGGTTGACAGCAACCTCTGGTTTGATAACCACATTACCACTGTAGTCAGAAAATACTTCTATATGGCACATCCCATTACAAAAGGTTTCTTATCCAGGAAGAAAGCGGTTATAATCCCTCTCTACTTGTCCTTCATTAGACCTATTATAGAATACAATGCCCCATTTGGTATGTACCTCACTGGACACCTACAACTGGAAAGGCCACAAAAAATGCCTCACTAAGAGGATCTTAGGCCTTAAAGACAATGCCTTATATGGACAGACTCAAAAAACTCCTGTTATACTCTCTCTTATCACCTACTTAGAGGCGCTCTTTGCTTGACCTAAAAAGTCATGTCTGACCCAGAGCTGCTAGATATGCTACACCTAAAGAAATCCCAATCCCTCTGTGCCACACTCTCCAAGGACCTTAACCTTATTACCACAATAAATAGAACATGCTGGAGGGACAGGTTCCTAACCCAGAGACTTCCCATACTCTGGAACAAACATCCCATTCACATCAAGTAGAACACTTCACTGGCCCTCTTTAAGAGAAATCTTGACGACTGGGTGGGCAATAGGAAATTCACCCTGGGGATCACTTCAGTGGCCTTGCTTGACAGGGGCACTGGAAACTAACTTTGGGCAGCATGATGTCAGGGAATCTTCTTGGGCTAGGCTTATATAGGCTCCAGGGCCATTAGCCTAGTACACACCTATGAACCTATGAACATTTGCTGTTAATACACAGAAATGTAAAAACAACCAATAAAAACACATATAGCTGAGACATAATTTAAAAAAGACAACAATAGTGACATCTGCTGCTCATTCATAAAACAAAGCTGCTGAACCAATCAGTTCAATGAAGTAAGTTATGCTTATGAAGCACCAGCCTTAAAGAAATACTGTCACTTAAACAAGATTTAACATTGGCTCACAGTTTAATAATCCAATGTACCTCTCTGAACTCCATCTTTATCCTTATTCGCAATATCAGCTCCCTGGAAATCCTTAGTTAACATTTCAAGGATAGAAAATTTCAAACAATGAGCAGCAACACATTCCACAAAATGTTTCACTAAAGCATTAGCCATCCTCTTATTCTTGATATCCCCTACATGCTCCAAAATCCTGTCTTTTAGCATCTTATTCATTTTGCCAACTCGCAGTGGTGCAGGAGCGGCTACGGTGGTGCAGTGGTTAGCATTGCTGCCTCACAGCAAGAGGTTCTCTGTTTTGATCCTCGGCTGGGATGCCTTCTGTGTGGAGTCTGCATATCATCCCTGTGGTTGCATGGGTTTCCTCCGGGTGCTCCGGTTTCCTCCCACATCCCAAAGACGTGCTGAAAGTGGATTGGACACTATAAATTGGGCCTAGGCTTGAGTGTGTACGTGTGTGTGCCTTCTGTGGAAGGTTGGGTGCCAGGCTGGCAACTCAACACCGTAAAACTCCACTGCCAGTCATGAGCAGACAGGTGATCCACTGTGGCGACCCCTAACCAGGAAAAAACTCAAAGAAGAAGAAGAAGTAAGAGTCACATGCTTGACACAAAGCCAAGTAAACAATGTTAGCACTCTTACAGTCGACATAAAAATATATGTCTATATGAGAATTACAGGCAGATAGTCCAATGCTACTAGTGACAAATATATACATATACTTGCAGGCTTCACAGGAATGGCATGGGAACATACCCAGCTGATTGGAACAGGACAAAGAAGGTTTATGGAATGTCCTGTAACACAAAACACACTTAAGTGACTGATTATTGTGAAAAGAAAATTGTGGTTCTGGACCCAGATCTTCCTTTAAATGAAATAAGAATATGCCAATTCCTTTTAACAATTTCATGCACAGTTCCAGTATCACTTGAATATGTGAACACTGTACAGGTATTCCTTCTCATCAGTCCCATAGAAATAGAATGTATATTGTCAACAAATGGCTAATGCTTTAGTGAAACATTTTGTGGAATGTGGTGCTGCTCATTGTTTGAAATTTGCTATCCTTGAAATGTTAACTGAGGGTTTACAGGGTGGTGATATTGGTGAATAAGACAGAGTGCAGCGATCTACATTGGATTATTAAACTGTGAGCCAATGTTAAACCTGGTTTAAATGACAGTATTTCTTTAAGGCTGGTGCTTCGTAAGCATGGCCTACGTCATTGAGCTGATTGTTTCAGCAGCTTTGGTTTATGAATGAGCATCAGATGTCACTACTGATATCATATTTAAATTATGTCTCTGCCATATGTGTTTTTACTGGTTGTTTTTAGATTTCTGTGTGCTGATAGCAGATGTTACTACTGATATATTTAAATTATGTGCGTGCTATATTTGTCTTTATTGATTGGTTTTTAGATTTCTATGTGCTGATTGGTGCAGCTCTCTTGATAAGGGCTGTGGTTTGTTGTTTTGTATTAAGGTCTGAGGAAGTGGTCTTCCAGGAAAGCGCTTACCTTTTTGTTATTAAAATTCTTGTTTTACTTATACTTTAGTTTGTTTTTATTACACTGCTCTTTGCTGCTCATTGCTGTGGTGGTCAAAGTCTTCTTTTTGGATTAAATTTTTAGTTCAGTGTTTTGACAGTTCACGATTTTCATTTTGTGAAACTGTCATTCGATGTTTTTAGAATTCAAAATAACAAAGTAGATCCATATACACACACACACACATATATATATATATATATATATATATATATATATATATATATATATGTATGTGTGTGTATATATAGGTTTACTATCAAAATTACGAGTGAAGGATTGGCGGAATTTTGAATTACGGATGGCTGAATCCGTGTTGTTGAACCTTCGTGTGCGAGTCCCTGGTTCAACGAATGCACCTTATTACAAGAGATTGCGGTGCAGTGCAGATCAGGAAATTTGCCCTTTTCCCAACTGTTGTGCATTCTCATAGTTGGAATATATAATTTGCAGAGGGTGTAGGGGTGCAGCCCTCCATGGGGGGTGCAGGAGGGCTTGCTCCCCCCTGCAAAAACATGTACTTCAGTGCTGTGCAATAATGACCTGAACTTACATTGCTGTTGTATAAGGTGCAGGGGAAATAGTATGTTGAATAATGCCATATTCGAATAATCAGCATGATGATCGACATACTGACCTAGGTAATGTTCCGTGTTCAGTGTTGTAGGTAGGTGAAATGAACGTTTCTTTTGACCCCCACAATTTTGATAGTAAAATATCATTATATGTATGTACACACACACACACACACACACACACACACACACACACACACACACACACACACACACACACACACACACACACACATAACTATATATATAAATTATTTAGATATAAATACGATAAAGCTCTATGCTGTACAAGAAATGGATACTACTGCATGTCCTGGGGTGTAGTGAGATGCTCTAGAAAGCTGCATGCTTTATGATGCAGAAATATGTGTTGTATGCGTACCCTCAAGTTAAGTACCTTATTGCAATTATAAAATGGGAGCCTGTTTTTTTGTTTCCAGCTTGAATTTTACATTTAGTGGTTTATGTGTAATACTGGTGTATTTTGGTATATATTTTAATACAAAATAGTTCCTCCACTCATTTTAGTCAATTAATTGTTAGACAACGGTGATAACTTTTTAACTAAGCAGAATTTTGGTTTAAATAATTTTAGGATAGTCATTTAACTGATTAGCACTAAATGGTAGAAGCAATGCAAGAAGAATAATGCTCTGGAATGAGATTTAAGAGAAGGCATAGTTTGAGTGATTTATGTAATATTGGACTAAATGACAGTTGTTATAAAAAGAAATATAATCTATAATGTGTGTGTAAATGGAAGAAATATTAATATGGTTTGTTTCCTTTTCTTTAAATGTATGTATGACTATGTCTTATGTGATAATTTACTAAAGGTGTGAAAAAAAAAAGAAAAACAAAAGGACGTACTGCTTTATTCTAAAGTATTAAAAAAGAGACATGTACAAAATTTGCCGCAGCTCATTTCCTATACCTGTAAGAACACTGTGAGATCACAAGTCATCTGATCACTGTTTTCCACTGACAGTGTGCTTCTTCTTCCCCGATGATTATTCCTATATCTTAACTTTTGTTTGGATGGAGACATTATATATTCAATGATTTACTTCAATTATTGCAAACTGTACTATTATACCCCCCATCTTGAGCTAAATATGCATGTCCCTGATCCTAGTATCAACATCTGAGTAGATGACTGTTACATATAACTTTTATTTGCATAGCTCAAGTTTCAACTTCTTTTTACCAGGTAAACCCATTGGTCACAAGTGTCCCTTCTACTCATAATCTCATAATAAATGTCTAGTTAAGTGACTTGCTCATAGTCAGTCAGTGGCAAATGAATGCTAAAGGAGTCAAGCCCTCTATCGTTGACCACAGGAAGCAGGATAATAACAGCTCAGAATCTTAATAATGTCTACTATCCATGAGACATCTGAAAACTCTGGGCCTTATCCCATTCACTGACTTTTAAATTAAAGGTTGATTGTCGTTGTGAATCACACAGCAAACTATTAAAATTAGATGGACCTGTCTTAATCTTGAAAACGTTGAAAAATACTCTTTTATTTGTTGGAAGTATTTCATCCATAGCATCAGCTTCTTCTCTCCTTCTTTAAAAGTATAGAAGTGAATACAAAATATTTATAACTATATGATCTGAAGAAATCCTGTTACTAGATGAAAACACATCATACATATGAATAAAACTGATTTTTTTCAGTGGCTAATCTGGTATTGTTTTTACTAGTTTAATACTCAATAATGATTTTTGAAAATGTGTAATGCATTTAACTGTTTCTGATTTCCATATTTTAGTTAATTGGACTGTTTTTCTAACAACAAAGAAATGAAGACAGCCTTTTACTCTCAAGCTTGGATCAGCTATACTCCTTGCATCTTTGATCATGTCTATGTACTTGCTCATTGTGTGGCTCAAACTGTGTATATGCACAGGTGTCCTGGATGTGAGATGGTTTACCAGAACCACTGGTGATCTTTTTCCTTTTGTTTCACATGATATTATGCTGGGTATATGCTACAGAAAGTTTCATTTACTCTGCTGCGAAAATAATTGTGAAAACTGCCCTGGATATTCAATAAACATCACTGAGTTTACATTTTTGCATAGTGAGCAGCAGCACTAATTATTATATTCATGCTGCACAGCACTTTTAAACATAAATAAGCAAAGTTTTGTGGTTAGCAACAGTGTTGCTGGCCAAAAAAACATGTAAAACAACACAGGAAGCAGGAAACATGTAACCTGATTACCTACAAGCAGACTAGGTCTGCTGGATTGTGCAAAATGCCACAGTGACTACCAGGGTTAAGAATACAGCAATGTATTTAGTCCAAACACATTACATGACAGTGTACACAGTGTAGAGTATTGTGGAAACCAGTTTCACGCATAATGAACAAAATGTTGTATAAATGATCAGTAAGGGTACATAGACTGCAGTATAAATAAATAGTCAGGGGAAGTATGCATGTGTATTGAATAGGAACACAAAAATGAATTGGAGAAATGAACACAGGGGAAGAGGACAGATACAGTTGTAGCATGAACATTAACCACATGTCAACATGGCACAGTATGAACTTTATATTGACTGCATATGTGGAATGTAGCATCACCCAGGATGATGCCACAATATAAGCAAGAAATTATCAACATCAACAATTGGCTTAGTTTCTGGTGTCATCTTAGGGGGATCCGGTACCTCTCAGGATAGAATGAGATGGTTGACAGGCCACACTGCTTTGCCAGGGATGGTCTGCACCTGTGTCCTCTAGGCTGCTGGATACTGGCAAAGGTGTTTGCCTGCCCTATAGTGCCTTTTTCAGGTAATGTCAAAGCAACAAATGTTCTGACATAAAAAATTCCATTGGGATGTAAACTCAAGTTTTTGCTGCTTAATGCTAGGAGTCTAAAAATGAAGCTGCACTGGAGGAAACTGCCAACCTGCTAGCTGACAGATTGGACACAGACATCACCTCCACCCAGGACACACAGGCCATACCCCAAAGCATACCTGACAACAGTCCTCTGCCATGTATCTCTAGAGACCAGGTCATATCTGTACTCTCCAAGGCTAAAAACATGGCTTCAATGGTACCAGATAACACAGAATAAGAACAAAAAGCACAAATGCTCCATGATCACTGCAAACCACACTGCATTTATTTAGAACACGTACATAAGCACGTTCATCTGTAATTATTAGACTTCTTCAATTTGTATGCGCTATACTGTTAGAGTTCTTCAGATAAAAAATAGGAAGTGTTCTTATCAAAAGGTTTCTCTTTTGCTGTTGGAAGGAGAGCCAACTTAGTAGAGACTCTCATGGATTTTAAATTATATATAAGAAAATTAAATCGAAGGTTGTTTTTGGTAACAATTTAAATGTAAACAATGACCGTTTAAAACTGGCCTGTATTTGTAACCCACCCCTGCACCACACATTAAAAGTTTTCAAAAAGATGTGTGAATTGCACCTCAGGTCTAGCATACCTAGTGTAGCCAGGCCAAGTTTTTCTAACATCACTGGAAATTAGTTAGATATAATAAATGAACTGAAGTTGGCTAACGTCCGCGTAATAAAGCTGGACAAAGGGGGGTGGGGTTGCCTAATGGACAATATACATTATGTAGAAAAAATGCATGGGGTGTTATTTGATGCTACTTATACCCAATTGTCAATGAATGAGGTTAATATTGCCTATAACAAGATACACTCAATTATATATGATATATTAATAGCGGGACAAATTGATGTGAATGAAAACAGTTTTTCTCCATCAAAAACCCTACAGTACCCAGAATATTTTGCATATCAAAAGTACATAAGGATAAGAGAAACATACCTATAAGACCTATTATAAATTCCAAATGCTCTGTTTCCTCTTCTTTGGAAAATTTTTTAGACCATCATTTAAAGAAGTATGTGCTGAATATTGAGTTTCTTGGCATTTTTGGACAAATGTAATAACCTTACTTTTGATGAATCCATGTTTTTTTTCTGATGATAGATGTCAGGGACCTCTATGCAGTTATTCCACATGACATAGGGCTAACATGGTTTACTGAGTTCTTACACAATATTACTGAATTATCTTGAGACAGAGTAAACCTATAAACTCAAATTTTGGGCATAGTTTTGCATAACAAATGTATAGTGTTTGAATACCAGTCTTTCCTGCAACAAAAGGGTGTAGGACCCTTTATGCTAACATGGTGATGGCAGAACAGGAGAAAAAATACATTTTTAGCAGTTGCTTCAATGTAATGATTCATGGTACCTCTATATGGGGTACCTGGATGATATATTTATTATGTGGAAGGATGGTGTGGATAAGATTTACAAGTTTATACAATTCATGAATCAGACCAACAATTTTCTACAATTCGTGTATGAAGTAGGAGAAGACTATTTTCTATTTGGATGTAAATTTATTGAAGGACATGACAAAAAGAAGAAAAAAAAACATAACAGCTAAAATCTTTCGAAAACCCACTTACTCAAATTCTTTCCTTCATCACTCCAGCACCCATCCCACCAAACAAAAAAAAGCCATCATTAAGGGCTAGTTTGTCAGAGCGGCATGTATGGTTGTACTTTTTTTCAGATTTTTATTGAAGAATGTGAGACACTTAAAAATATGTTCTTGAAGAGGGGTTACCATGAGACCTTTATTAACCACTCTATAAATGAGGTGATTTGTAAGAAGAGGTTTAATTTTAACAATCCTATTTTGTTGGATTGTAGAGGGCAGAACCAGTATATATCTGTATTTCCTGACAATAAGGACCCTGGAGCAAATAGTAATGTAATTCTGTATACCTGGAGTTTTATTACCACCTTTTCATTGGACTCTGAATTCATTAGGTGGGTATTGAATAAAAATTGGGCATTAATATATGACAACACACAGTTAAGGAAGAACTTTTCTAAAGGGTCATTGGTCATCTATAGGCAGGGCATTAGTATGAAAAATGTGCTTGAATCAGCATTTAAAAAACAAGGATGGTATGAAGAAAGGTATATTTAAATGTAGTTCATGCAAGTTTGTAAAGACATCTTGTGTGTGGATCATGTTGAAATGGAAAATGAAACATGGTATATTAATGGTAGACACAACTGCCTATCTAAAGGGGTTGTTTATGTGGCCCTATGTTAGAATATTTCAGCATTCTACTTAGGAAAGACTGAACACATGTTGATAGAAAGAATTTACGAACACTTGTATGCCATCAGAACAAAAAATGACAATAATGCCCTGTTTAAACATTTAAGTGAATGCTCGGAGCACTGTTTTAAATTTGTGGTGTTAGATCAGCTTGATGTCAACCCCAGGGGGGTCTCTGAGAGCTACCTTTAGAGAAAAAAAGAGTTGTTATGGCAATTACGTCTTAATGCACATAACCCCCATGGACTTAATGGGACTCTATCCATCACTTGCTTACTGAAATTAAAACCTTATAAACGTTAGAAGTTTTTAAAATAAACTGTTATGCATTTATATACAATGTTTTTAAAATGTTTTTATTGATTGTCATTGTTATAAATATTGATGTATTTTTTTAATATTTTTTCCTTTTATAATATTAATGGCTTTATTGCATTTTAGTTACATTGTTGCTTTAAAATTTTGGGCCCAAAAGTGTCATGTGATTTTAAAAGCTGTTAAATAGCAGTGAATCACTTCCTTTTTGTTATCTGAAGAACTCTAATAGTTACAGACAAAAGTGCTTATGTACTTGTTCTAAATAAATGTAGTGCGGTTTGCAGTGATCTCGGAGTATTCATGCTTTTTGTTCTTTTTCCTGTTTTGTGTTTCTCTGACTTACTTTGTGCCAGATGGCACCCCAGGTTGCTTACTAAGCTATCTAAAACAGGATCAAGAGGACTCACTTTGTGTCCTCTTTAGCCATAGCCTGAGAACTGCCTTTGTTCGAGCAGAGTGGAAAACAGCAACAGTAATCCCCTTGTACAAAGAGGGCCATCAACTGACCCAGGGAACTATAGTCTCATAAGTCTAACCTGTCTCATCTGCAAGGCTATAAAAAGAATCATCATGGACATTATCAACAAGGACATATGTGACTTACAAACTCTAGACCAAACCAATTTGTCTTTGTTTAGGGTAGATCATGCTTATATAACCTAGTAGACTTCTTCAAGAAAGTCACCAAAGACTTGGATGAAGGTAAAACAGTGCATACCACCTATCTTGACCTAGCCAAGGCTTTTGACATAATCTCCCACTCAGGTATCATTGAAAAACTTTCATAACTGGGGATCAACCCATACATCACTAGATGGATAGCCAATTGGCTCACCAACAAAACAGATAATTTAACAGTTAGTGACTCAACCTCTACCAGTAGAGCTGTCACCAGTGGCATACCATAGGGATCTGTGCTGGGGCCTTTACTGTTTGGAATCTATGTTTTGGAAGTCCAGGCTACAGTAGATGGCCTTTGGCTGAGCAAGCTTGCTGATGCTTAGAAATTGGGTGCAATCATTGAGTTGACCCACGATGTTAACATATTACAGGAGGGGCTAACACAAACAAATGACTGGTGCCAAAGCCACAATCTACAACTACATGCAAAAAAGTGCCATTATTATTGCCTTTGGAAAAGTGGAATCCCCACTAATTGCAGTATTGACAACACCCACCCTAATCTCCAACCTAGTGGTGCAAGAACTGAGGACACAGGTAGATAGCAATCTGAACTTTGACCACTAAGTTTCCAAGTGGTAAGGAAATGCCTTCTACATTGTACACCTCATAAGTAAGGGCATTGCAGCCAGGTCTGAGGATGTTATAACACCACTGTACTTCACCCTCAGCAGAGCATTAATACAGAGTACAATGCTCCCTATGACATGTACCTCATTGTACACCTCCAGCAGCTGGAGAGACCACAGGGGTTTCTTAAGGAAATACAGGGCCTCCAAACAATGCCATGACATACATGGGTAGACTTAAAGTCCTGTCACTGTAATCTGTATTGTACTGGCTACTGAGGGTGGCTAATGCTTGGCCTACACGGCAGTCTCTGACTCTGCCCTAATATAAATGCTGTACATCTTTAAATCTAATGGCACAAGAATCAGTCACTCTAGGGATCTTAACCTAGCCAGTGACATTAACAGAACATGCTTGAGAGACAGATATATCTCCCAGAGACAGCCACTCTTCTGGAATAAACATTCAAATCATGTGAAGGAGAGCTCCTCACTGTTCTTATTCAAGTGCAACCTATACAAATGGATGGGAGACTGCAAATTCATCCCGTGGACAGGGTTAGTTGGTGTTGAATAAGGACTCGCTCTACAAATTATGTCCACCTAATAAGGACAATTGGGACTACGTTTGATGAATATGGCTAGCCTTGCAAAGGCTGTAGGACTGCTATCCTAGTAACCTTCTATGAACCTATGAACCTATGTCAATAGTTCTCAGGGTGCATATTATTGCAGCTGTTATAGAAGGAGCATGTAATGGCAGCAATGGTCATGACTACATTAGCTCACATCACAGATTGTAATACCTTCTTGTAATCATATTGTACATCCACACCTCAATATAGCATATGTCAATGACAGCAACATTTAAATGTTAAGTGATCATAGGGTCATATGACACTATTAGGTTGATAACCAACATCACATGAAATCCTAGCCATTATTATAAAATGAAAGTAAAATGCCTATATATATATATATATATATATATATATATATATATATATATATATATATATATATATATAGATTATGGAAGATAGTAAGACTATAGTGAGTATGTGTATATTTGTTGGATTGCATTACATTGTGCCACTGTCCATATGGGACATGTGCACCTAAGCATGACAGAATTGGCAATCTCATAAGCAGCGGTCTTGGGATGTCTTGCAGAGGCTCATGGAAGGACTCTGCTTCATGATGTGTGCATGCATACTTGACATGAGGACATCCTTCACTCTTCTGCAGGTAGGATGTCATATGGTCAGAGGGCAAAGGGCTATGTGTGGGGCTATGTGAATGGTACTCCAAGTGGTAGTGAAATGAAGAGCTATTCCAAAGATCACACAATGATCATAATGCAACAGCAACCAAACAGACAGCAGTAGACTGGGCCTGATATGAACATTACACCTGTGCAGGCATAGAATATAAATGCCATGCAATGTCACAGCAGCAACACCACATAGTACTGACTTTAACACTGTCACATTACACTATATGGATTATGATAGCATCATTGTGTGCTGAAAAGAACATGTTGTGAGCACTTTAAGGCATGGATATGGAGTCACATCCCAGTGCAATATTGTCTGAAAAAATACAGTTGTATGTATAGAAATGCAAGCAGCTTGCTGTCAGATTAGAAAAACAATATGTGTAGCTAAATTAGATTGCAAACACAGTAGTTAATGTTATTACCACAGCACAGGGTAGTCATAAATACTGTCAGAATACATGTTGCACATGGTGACATAATCATTGTATACTACAACAAGATGTTTGGAGGAGTGTTGGACATAGCTGTGGGCTCACATATCATTCAAAAACTAACTGTTTACAGAGCACAGTATTAGCACAAGCACCCAGCACAATTTTAGTCTGACTTATACAAGGCTGCAGGACAATTTATTACAGATGACATCAGCACTGGATGTTTGAGAGAAGATGTTGGGAGGCCTGTCTGAAATGGATAGCTAGCCATGTACAGCTATCAAAGTAGTACATTTCTGCATGTTACCAGATTGATTCATGTGCAAAGTGTAGTATTTGATGTGTTTCTAATATGCAGGTATACTTTAAGTGACAGTTTTACAAACTATATGCAAACAGCTGTCCACGTTACTACAAGTATTGGAAAAGCTTAATCTGTGTTGTCATTATAAAGATATGCATGGTATATAAAAAAGGATTTGTTATTTATTTCTATAGTGTAGTTGATATATTTGTGAACAACACTAAGAGACCAAGTCTGAAGTGCATGGGTGGGGGTAATAAATGGCTGCACTGTAAATATATGGTTCTTTCCTTAAAATGTGCCTTCCCTTTGTTTGTGTTTTTACATGTACTTTCATATCATGAAAACTAAATGGAAAGTAAACCTAAGTAATACATGCTAATGTAAACTTTCAATAGCACATCACTGAGCAGCTGGTTTGTGCAATCGATGGCAATGTGTTTGTGCATGTGAGATGCACACTTCTACTGCTTTCCCTGTTTGAGCATAGTTAAGCACTGAGAAAATACGAGTTTCATTGATAAGATTATGAGAGCTATGAGTACTGAGTGTATGAAAGACACCTGCTGCTTAGCTAACTCTGTGGCAGCAGGTGTAAATACATTGACACATTTCTTTTGGAGCCCAGATGATATACAGTTTGAATCCAGGTGTTAGTAATAGTTTTACATATGTATTTATAGTGCAATGAAATAATTCTTTACTCTACATGCACTCATGCACTGTGTGTTACCTTAGTGCAGCCTGTTTAAGCAGCATTGTGTGGAGGTTAACTACACCATTGAAAAGCCATTCATCATCGCCTGGCATAGGTGCATGGTGCCAAACTCTGTGCAAACATAGAGGACAAAAAGTTAAGGGCTCCATTTCTGTTTTTTTACTTATTTATGATTCTATTTTTTGACCAGATTAAAGGTGTTAAAATGGGTAGATAGGAAGGTGGTGAAATGGGGGGTGCAAGCAGGGGAAGAACAAAGGGAAAGCAATAGAGAATGTGCATAAGGGAGCTAGGAAAGAACCATAGCTATCTACTTCTTCAACAGTGTAACATGAAAATATGGTACAGAATATTAGCTGAATTTGAACTGTCACTTCAGCAAAGACAGGTGACAGTCATGTTGTATAGCCAATTGGACAAAATAAAGTGCATCAAGAAGACATGCGTGCAAAGTGTAGAGCTATATATGGTTATATTTTTTTGTGGGACAGGTGCCATTTTTTTGTTTTTACTTCAGTAAGAAAGAAATGTTGGGTAAGGGACATAGGTATTTCTGGGTTGGGTAAAGAGGGTAGGTGAGGAAGCAGATGCAAATAGGTCAAACAAGACAAGACACAGGGATAGTGAGAGACACAAAAGGTTGGGGGACACCATGATTGGGGATAGGGAGGTAATAACAGATGCCCATGCCCATTAAACATGGCGACAGTGGGAGTCTAGCTCTCACCCACAGGACTGTTATCACCATTCCCTTAATTCACTGGCTGTTGGAGTATTTGACTTCTTCTCTTGCAGATCATAAGTAAGACTAGCCTCTCCATCAGGCATAAGTGTGCACCAACGATGCTGTGTATGACCCTATTCACCAAACTTGGCATCTCCTGGCAGGTGATAAAAACCCTCCTCCACCAGTACTCCTAGAGGGTACCACAGCATTAGCTGTCAGTGTAGTGCTACATGAGGGCACAGGTAGTTCAAGGTCAGTGGAGCCAGTACTGCCAGGTTGTGTTCCAGATGTGCTGGGCATTGGTGCCAGAGCTGGTGGAATGGGGCAGGCTGAGCCAATGGGGTTGGCCTTCCTCCCTGTGCTGTAAAGTATTTTGTGATTTGTCAGAGATGGATGACATGGAAATGTTTTCACAGCACATAGAAAAAAAAAAGAAAAGGATTGCGGTGAGAGAAAAACGTGATAAAATTAGTGCCATCATATGTAACATACAATGCATCAGAATAATAAAGTATTTTATCTGAACTTTTACATTTAAGTATACTTTTTAACAACTACAAACTATTATTAAAGATTGCTCAAAGTAATCCTTGCAATGTGCATATACTGCACTTAGTTTGGTCCAATTATACAAATTAAGTTAACAACAGGATATTTATGCCACTTGTGTAGAAATTAATTAATGTAATATGTTTAAAGGATTTTACTATTTTATATTTGTTACTTGTGGTATTTGAACCCAAAATGTCTGACTACAGTCTTAGGCTTGACTCCTACAGTTGGCTTTTGCTACATACTGAAGCATGCATGTTTGCTTTTACAGTTAGGATATGTATGCTTACTTTGCTACAACGGTATAAAAAGAAACACATTTAAAAGCTAAAATAATACATCTATTGTGCTGCATACATATTCCTTGCTTCCCGCAGTCTCTCTAGATGCTCAGCATGGGCCTCTATTCACCATAATCTCTGTACTGGTTGTGGAATAAAGAGAAGGGAACATGAGAAGAGCATTATGCATACCAGTCTTGCCTACATGCAGCTTTCTATCTACTATAAATGTTCTTTATTAGTATACTTACACAACTGTGGGATGCCAGCAGTTGCTAACTCATCTAGACACTAGTTGAGTGTATCCCTCTTGTACCTTTTCAGGTCATTAAAGTGATGCCTACACTGTTCTCCAGTGTATGGAATGCCAGTCACACTGGAGACAACCTTGGCCAGACTATTCCAAGCCTCAGACTTGTACTGGGAGTTGGTATATTCCCCTGCAAAAGCCCTCAGCTGGACCATTTTACAAGGAGTCCATTGAAGATTCTGGACTCCTCAACCCCTACCTCTGCACCCTAAATTGGGCACCTTCTCTTCCACCACCAGACATGTTCAACCAGGGAGAACACAAATAGCTAAAAATTATTTCCCGCCAATGCGTGTTATCATTTTTACTGGTAGTGCACAAACCCAAACAACTATACCAACCATCTTTGCACAACGGTAAGTGGAGACTAATAGTGCCAAACAAACAGAAAGCAGTTTTGGAAAATGGAAGGTTAATCTGACAATTGGCATTAGCTTGAGGGTTGTTTGCTGCTGTTAGTGTTAGGTGATTTAACATTGCAGATGTACTGGGGGCATAAATATCATCACCTAATACATTTTTGTTTTGGCTTTATACACTGATAAAATTTATTTTTACAATGTGGGATTCAAACCTATTCGTTAGAGAAAAAAATATTTTCTTCCATAGCAGTGATTTTCCATCCTTGCCACAAAAGAAGTGTTTCTCAGTCATACTCATGATTTATATTTAAAAACATATGACAGGCTGAGGGGTTAACCATGTATGTGTGATCTGACAAGGTCCTGCTTTATACATTCATGTGTGCATGACTCTTATTGAACTCTGATGGCTATCCAAGGCCAGATAGCACAATTATAATTACAGAAACATAGTAGTCAGTAATATGAGCTCCACTGCTATACATACTTATTATTTATAATTATGTTTATATTTTTATGTGATATTTAGGTTCATAGGTTCATACTAGGCTATCTGCCCTGGGGCAATTATAAGCCTAGCCCGATTCTGTATGGCTTACGCCACCCCTTGATTTGAGTATACTGTGCCCTTTTTAAGGTTTAGTTTACTGTGCCTCTGTCTAATAGTGACACAGGAGTAATCCCTGGGACAAACCTACGATCCCCCATCCACTTATCAAGATTCTTCTTGAAGAGATTCAGTGAGGTGCTCTGCCTCACATGAACTGGAATTCTATTCCAGAGCGAAGGGAGCCTCTGGGTTATGAACCTGTCCCTCCAGCAAGTTCTATTTATTTCTGTGCTGAGGTTCAAGTCCCTCGTGTGGCTCTAAGGGATTTAGATATACTGAGGTGGAGCATGTCCATTAATTCTGGATTTGACATAGCTTTGTATGTCAGGCATAGATCACCTCAAAGTAGGTGGTATGCAACTGAGTAGAGCTGGAGTTTTTTTAATCGAGCAGCATATGGCATCTGTTTGAGACCCTTGATCCTCTTGGTGAGATACTTTTGGGGTCTTTCTAATTGCTGCAGGTGTCGGGTAAGGTACATCCCAAAAGGGGCATTGTATTCTATGATGGGCCTGATGAGGGATGAATAAAGGCATGATTACCTCTCTTGATCTAGATGTGAAACCCTTCATGATGAGGTGGGCTATGTAGAAGGTCTTTCTAACCACTTTGGCAATGTGGTTTTCAAAGGAGAGATTGCTATCAACTTGGGTCCCCAGGTCCCTAATAACTTTCTCTGTACTTAATGGGTTTCCGCCTATGTGGTAATTTGTGGGCACATTGTTTTTGCCAAAGGGTATGACTATACATTTTTTGGCATTTAGCTTTAAACCATGGTGCTGGCACCAGTTATCTGTCTCTGTGAGACCTTTTTGAAGGATGTTTGTGTCAGCTGGAGAGTTGATTATGGCGCCCAGTTTGCAGTCATCTGCGAACTTGGTGAGCCATAGTCCTCCCACGTTTGCCTGTACCTCGGAAAAGTATATACTGAACAAGAGTGGTCCCAGGACAGAACCCTGTGGGATACCACTTGTGACCGGTTTCGAGTCTGACATGGCTCCAGCAACTTTCACTCTGTGGGTTCTGTCTTTGAGCCAGTTTGCAACCCATCTTGTGACATAGGGGTTTATATTTAAGCTGGATAGCTTATCTATGATGCCAGAGTGGGGTGTTGTGTCAAATGCCTTTGCAAGGTCCAGACAGGCTGTGTGGACTACCTTCCCTTCATCTATGGCTTTGGTGACTGTTTCAAAGAAGTCAACCAGGTTCAAAAGGCAGGATCTGCCCTTGACAAAGCTGAACTGGGTAGAGGATCTAGTGTCTGTAGGTCCCCAATGTCTTTGTTTATGAGCTCCATGATGATCCTCTCTGATAAGTCCATATTTAATATAAAGTGAAATGGAACAACAGCAAAACTATTCAGAATTTCATGTATTAGAACCCAGGACCATCTGAATTTGCAGCCCTACACTTACACCTACTGCCACAGGAATGGTTAAATAACAGTTGTATATTTTCCAGTTCATTATTAAATGGTGTGTTAACAGCCAAATGGCACTGCTTAGCATGCTTGCATGGTGCCCAATGCATTTGATAGAATATATCTGTTTTAAAATTGTTTATTGTCTGATTCTTCTATTCAGGTGTTCTAGATCTACAGGTGTTGTGGAAGATTGCTAACCACTGCACCATGTCATTTAGTAATGTTGCACAATGAAAAGCAAAAGATGCAACAATGTATCTTTTTTAAAACTGAGAATGTCTGCATTCTGTCTGCAGGCATTCTGTCTGCTTTGTGTGCGGGCCATTAGTCCAGGTTTGTGCTACTGTAAGCAAAGCACAAACATGAGAAGCAAAGCTAAACTTGTTTTATCCATGTGAGCAGTGTTTCATAAGTTTCATCCTTAAAAGACAAATATGGGACCTGAACTGTGATCTACAGATAATATATACTATGTGGATCACACATTTAGCAGATGTGCTACAGACACACAGGATTCATAAGGGTAGTTTATGTACTGGTTATCATAAAATATATGACATGACATTTATTTCATTTATCCATTTCCCATGTTTGCTCAAAGCCACACACCATGCAAATAGTTGCATTAAAAAATTATATAAAACAAACAGTACAAAATAAAAGTTAGTACACATAAAAGTTTTTTTACAGAAGTTTAGATATGAACTCTCACATCAATGAACCTACAAAACGCAGTCAGGATGTGTTACATCTGTTTGTCACAGAAACAAATTTCCAGCAAGAATGAAAATCATTATGCATACAAGCAAGTCCTAAATCAATCACAGTATTAAAAAGACATATGGCACTTATACACTTCTGAGTTGTTTGTGAGTGTGTTCATTTCAGATGTAATGCAATGAGCGATTACACAATCATTTATGACTATTGTTTGCAGAAATGCAGCTCTGTCTTATCTATATATGGTGTTCATTTTTCTCTTATCTGAGCAGTAATCTGAGACATACATTCCATAAAGCATGTTTTATCATTGTCCCTAAAATGTATGATAATATTAAATGACAATAATATGCAGTTTTCAACAAAAGCAGAGGAGCTTGGATATTGCTGAAAAGAAACTAAGAAATGTGTTCTGCTTTCTTACATTTAAAATCATGATACACGTATTTCTACACTTTGTAAGTGTAACCTGGTGACACACCCATTGCAGGTAAAGTAGTCTGAATTGTGTATTCCTTCTCCCTCCCACTAACCATTCACAGTTGCAATCCATAACAACAAACACTGAGATAGTGTCTATACTATATTTACATCTGCTACACAGATCCAAAAGTTTTGGATTCATCAATTCTAATGAGTGAACACCTCATTTGCATCTTCACTATGCTCAGAAACATGAGTCTACACCATAACAAGGTAACCATGTAGCTAGGGAACTTGAAGGTGAGAGGACTTGTGCATTTGTAGAATATAGAGGATTGACTTTCCATTAGATTTATCTGCACAGATGGCTTCTGATGTTGCTAAAGTATGCTTGTATTTTTCAGGTGCATGCTAGATTTGTTCACGTTATGAAGACAAATATTATATTTATGCATTAGAGGATTAAACTGTTATCCATATGTACTTTACTCTTGGCATAGGCAATTTTGTCATGCATTGACTTTCACAGATAGAAAGCCTTTTTAACTGTCATTACAAGTATTATTGTTAAAATGAGTTACCTTTTTTTCTATCTTATTGCATGGCAATGTGAGTACTATATTGTCAATGACACAGAGATGTAATGCTTCTAAAATGGTCCATAGACATCATCAGGGGAGTGCTGACCACAGTGAGAGGTGCCTAGCAATCATATATAATTTACTTTTGTGTTGCACGTGTACATATTTTGTGAAAATTGTGTGGAAAACATTCCTAGCAGGTGAATTATGTATTGTACCAACTGTCATTTTCCCATTGTTTTGGAGGTGAGGGAACCAAGTATTATTTGTGTGCTTCCACATCACAAGTTGGGTTTGAAGTGTTTTGCTCTTGTGATTGTGCATGTATGGGGAAAATTGAATGTGATCAGTGGCATGTTTTAGAATAGCATTCAGGAATTGAAGTAGGATCCTGGATGCTGATGTCCGTGATATACCCGGCATATGCCCTTTTGGTCTGAGAGGTTCCTGTAGATGAAACTGAAACTGCTACACATATCTTAGTCTCCACAGGTATTGATTTCCCTTAGTTTGTCCCATTGGTTCCCCTCAGTTTGCCCTTCCTGTCAGTTGTTGACAGCAGACATTGCAAAGTTCCTGTACTGTGTCTCTATCCACCCTGAAGCACTCTACAATTTCAACATCATGCAGACTGTGGTAAGTTAACAGGGGCCTAAATACCCTTCTACTTCTTGGCTTTGGTCTATTTGCTGCAGCAGCAACATAGATTTGAACCTGTTTTACATACATATATATAACAGCAACTGCAGCCCCTAACAGTGTTTCCATGTAGAGTACCTTCCATGGATGTATTCCAATAGGTTTTGGAATTTGCAGGGAAAACCTACACTGAGTCTACATGATTAGTTATATAGCTTGTTGAATAGCTCTGCCATTTTGAATTAGTTGATTAGCATACAGTTCAGCTGTTTATGTCCTAATTAGCATGCCACAATGTTTACTGTGTTTGTGTGGCACTGCACATCATGTAGAGCCACTTACTGGATACATAACAATGCACTATCATGTGCTCATGGTTCTAGCAGACTGTGTAGGATTTATTGAATCTGCACCTGCATCTTTAGACACTGTAGAGTCAAAATCTTCAGCTTTCTTTCTTGATACTGATTCATTGACAGATAAAAAGGTTGTCATCAGTTTGCATTCTAGTTCCATTATGCCAGCATCTTCAGTGCTAAGGTAAGGTCATGCCTTAGTGTGTTTTGTCTGTAATTAAGATATTTTTGAGAAGGACTTCTTTATAGCTCTGCTCTGTTGCCTCTTCCCCTCCTCCTTTTAGGTAGATGATAGAACATTGTCTACTACTTACACTGCAGACCCAAGCACAACAAAGATTTTCTCACCAGTCCCCTTGCTTTTGGGACCACATACTGGGCAAGCCTCACCCAGATGTCTAGTCCCTGTGACTCACCACTTGGCCTCTCTACTTTCTTTTGTGGAAGCATAGTTAGTATCCTGACTTCTTCCCAAGCACTAGGGAAAACATATATAGACAAATGCACATATATTTAAGTTTGATCCAACACAAAGGTCTTACATCTATGTTCTGCCCCATTTCTGCAATCCTGGAATATTTCACAGACAGTTTTAATACTTGTCTGAGGTTACATTTGCCATTTCACTACTATTTCTTTCTCACCAAAGCCAACATTCTAATTTATCATCATCATTGAAAGCAAATCAAAGCTTTTGCTAAGGGCTATACTGTGAGATCCAATGGCCTCATGTGAACTGTACTTTGCTATATAAAAGCCATTTTAGGCTCCTTTTGAGCCTGCAATTACAGCAAACTTAAAAGGCCCTCACTTGCAAGACTCATTGCTTGGCAACTATTAAATCAGCCAATCGGATTTCTAAACTTCATGCTGTTTTTTGTTGAACCACTGTATCCACTTTTTGTTTTGTTAGTTTGTTTGTTTATTTGTTTTCATAAGGAGAGGGTTTTGTTTAGAGCAAACCCTAACTTTTTTTGCCTGTAGATGCAACAGCGATGAATTTAAGTCAGTGCATTCATCTGTCTGCATCCGTTGTATTTTAGTTTCACCTTGGAAATTTTGCATGGATATTCACTTTTAATTTAAATATTTTGTGGATAGAAACAAATTAATTCACAGAAATATATAGCTTATTGTTTTATTTTGTTCCAAAAGTCTGGGCCACTTTATTATGAGTTTGTAGTATTTTAGTTCAGCATTGTGGATCTTTTCTGCTGTACTTTCCAGCAACTGACATTCGATGAAGTGCCTTTACATACACACATCAAATCTTCAGTCACAACAGCATGAAGTAAAAAGAAGTCTATGCCAGACAGGGTGTGTGTTAATGTGTAATCAATGCCCTCGCAGGGGTGTTATGAAGCCAGACACAGCAGGTGGAGGGCCTCTACACCCCTAGAAGAGCATTAATTACACATTAACACACACCCTGGAGGGCATTATTGTGCTTAAACAATGGGTTCTCTGTAAAATTGTTATGTTTTACTTGCTTATTTTTTATTTTTTAAGTACTATATTATTTTTCTTTTTATATTTTTAATGTAAAATAGTTCCTCCACCTATGTTTCACACTTGCTGTGGTATAAGTTAATGGTGTTGGGAGGAAGCATTTTACATCAAACATATATAAAAAAATAATATAGTGCTTAAAAAAAATAATAACTCAGTAAAACACAAATGTACAAGGAGCCCATTCTCTCTCCCATGCACACATACAGTCTCTTCTGCTTTCACACACACGCACACACACACACACACACACACACACACACACACACACACACACACACACACACACACACACACACACACACACACACACACACATACATGCACACATACACATGCATACACACGCGCGCACACACACACACACACACACACACACACACACACACACACACACACACACGCGCACACACACACACACACAGTCTCCTCTGCTTTCATACACACACTCACTCACACAAGATCCTCTCAGTCTCTCACACACAGGCTCCTCTGTTTTCATACAAACACTCACCCACACAAGACCACTCTCACTCTCTCTCAATCTCTCTCACACACACAGTCTCCTCTGCTTCATACATGCACTCACTCACACAAGATTGCTGTCACTCTCTCTCACACACAGTCTCTTCTGCTTTCATACACGCATTCAGTCATACAAGATCTCTTTTGCTTTCTCTCTCTCTCTCACACACATACACACACACACACACACACACACACACACACACACACACACACACACACACACAGTCGCTGTTCTTTTTTTTTTTGTTTTACATTTTACGCACGCTAAACAGCAGAACTTCTGCTTAGTGAGAGTAAACCAATGGCCGCTGTTTTTTTTTTTCAGTCAGAACTCCACGGCAGCTTGATATGTTGTTGTGAAGTGGTGGACTCATTTGTCAGCGGGCATTACTTCTACATTAATACCCAGATGGAGGACGTTCATTCTCCAATCAGGATGTTGATGTACAGTTTGCCCATTCTCTAAAACAAATTAGTCTATTTCTTAGACAACTGAACCACTGCTGGTGCACTTTTGCAAACCTCACTGGCATTGATTTCTCCTGGAAAATTATGATGGGGGAGTATAGCATCAGACAGATGAATATGGCCAGATAGAACATTGTTCTGTTTGCTATGCTCATGTACTTTCTGTTAAACCTGCAGTATTACAACTATCCAGTAGAGGCTGATTTCATCAAAGAAAGTGAAATATGACTGAAAGATCAAATGAGAAATGTGTAATGAGATGGAATTGAAGGAAGAAACTGTTGCAGAAAAAGTAAAACCCCAGGATGCAAAAAGCTCCCTTACCAGCCTCAGTAAGAAGCTGAGATCTCTCATAAAATCCTCCAAAGCTAGTTATGAAAATAAAATTGCCAAAGATTCCAAGGACAACCACAAGGCATTCTACAGTTATATCAAGAATCTAAATGGCAATGCTCAGATCTGCTCTGAGCTACAACAGAATGGCATTAAATATACTGATCCCAAGGATATTGCCAATATCCTGGCAGACTGATTCAGTGTCAGCTTCACCCACCCCTCACCCCCTAAAAGGCCCATCTCAATACCAAAAGATTGCCAAATTCCGGTAATCATGGCCACACAGGGAAAAAAACTCACTCTCCAAAGCTAAGAATACAGCTTCCATAGGATCAGACAACATCCCAGGCTGTGTACTACATGAACTACAAAATGAACTGGCACCTCACCTAAGTGTCATGTTTAATCATAGCCTCACCTCAGGCTTCATGATCAATGAGTGGTGCACAGCTACAGTTATCCCACTCCACAAGGGGGGATTCACCTTGGATCCCATCAGTCTGATGAGCCTGATCTGCAGAGCCATGGAATGCATTATCATGGAACTTATAAACAAAGACATTGGCAGCCTTCAAACACTGGACCCCTCCCAGTTTGGTTTTGTAATAGGCCGATCTTGTCTCCTCAACCTGATTGACTTCTTCAAATCAGTCTCCAGAGCTGTGGACAAAGGTAAAGCGGTTCACACAGCCTATCTGGACCTCACCAAGGCCTCTGACACCATCCCCCACTCTGGAATCATAGATAAACTTACTAAGCTGGGCATTAATCGCTATGTCACTTGATGGGTTGGCAACTGGCTTACTGACAGAACCCACACTGTAAAAGTAGCCGACTCAAAATCCAGGTCCAGACAAGTGACAAGCTGTGTACCTCAGGGTTCAGTCCTGGGTCTGCTCTTGTTTGGCATCTACTTCTCTGAAATACAGGTCAGCACTAAGGGACTTTGGCTAACAAAGTTCGCAGATGACAGCAAACTGGGAGCCATTATTGAATCCCCAAATGATGTGGATATTCTACAAAAGGACCTTATAGAAACATATGCTTGGTGCCAGAGCCATGGGCTCAAGCTCAATGCCAAGACATGTATAGTTATCCCCTTTGGGAAAACCATGTACCCATGAATTACCACATAAGTGGCAGTACACTAAACACCGAAAGTGTGAGAAGGGACTTAGGGACACAGGTGGACAGTGGTCTCACCTTCAATAACCACATAGACACAACAGTCAGGAAATCCTTCTATGTGGCACACCTCATCACTAAGGGCTTTTCATCCAGAAAAAAAGGAGGTCATTGCCCCACTGTACTCATCCCTCATTAGACCCATTATAGAGTACAACGCCCCATTTGGTATGTACCTCACAAGACATCTGCAACAACTGGAAGGGCCACAGAAATACCTCACTAAAAGAATCACAGGCCTAAAGCAGATGCCCTATGCTGACCGTCTAAAAAAACTCCAGCTATATTCTGTTGCATATTGCCTACTCAAAGGTGATCTCTGCTTAACATACATGGCCATGTCAAACCCAGTGCTGTTGGACATGCTACACTTAAAGAAATCCCAATCCCTCAGAGCCACATGCTCCAGGGATCTAAACCTGGTCATCACAATGAACAAAACATGCTGAAGGGATATGTTCCTGACCCAGAGACTCCCATACTCTGGAATAGACTGCCCATACATGTCAAGCTGAGCGCCTCTTTGGCCCTCTTCAAAAGAAGCCTTGATGACTGGATGGGAGATAGGATATTCACCCCGGGGATCATGTCGGTCACCCTGCTAGACAGGGGACCAGGGAAGTAAATATTCTGGGAAGAAATAACCAGGGAATTTTTATGGCTAGGCTTGTATAGGCCCTAGGGCCGATAGCCTAGTATCAACCTATGAACATATGAACCTATGATTTATGTAGAATGGTAAAGACAAAGCTGTGTGCATAAAGCAGATGAGATAAAAAATAGCATGATCTTTAGGGCCTGCCTAATTGAAGGCCACGAGGGAGAAAATGTCTTTTGTTCATTGTCAGTGTCACTAAAGGCTAATAATCAGGACTGTTTTACAAGACATGTTTCTGCTCCACCAATTTTATCCCCATGGCTGCCATGGCTAAAGAATTTGCAGTTTGGTATAAATGCTTACTGTAATGTCTTAGCTGCTTTGAGTCATATTTCAACTGTGGAGCTATATTAGGTCATCTTGTTTCAGTCTAATAGAGTTTTCTAAAAATAGTAACAGCAAAGAGGTGGCAAATTTTATAATTGCATTTAATCATTCTGTTTTGTGTGAGCAGTACATGCATGTAAGTGTTTTTCTATCTATCTATCTATATGTATTTATATGTACGTATGTATGTAGGCTTGAGTAATAAAAATATTCATTACTCATATTGTAATTCCATGCACCTTGTTGATTTGAACCGAAACATTGCATCTTGTTGGATCAACTCCACTGATAAGAATATGTGCTGTAGAAGGAAAGGCAATCAAAGGAACTGTGTGAAATTTCACTTACTGTTATACTGGACTATACAGCACAGTTAAAGCACTGAAGTATGCTGCAGGAGTAGAAAGATCCTGATGTGTGCCTACTAGATGTCAATGCCATTGCCACATTGCTTATCAGATTTATTACAAATGCACAGAAAATCAGATTAAACTACTGAATATAAGGCAGTGGACAGCAACCAACTGATGAAATAACTGATGATGCTAAAATGTTATGAAATTGACAGATTACTTGGCAGGTAAATGTTAATAGAAAAATATGTGAACGATGGGTATGGTGTACATGCACCACATTGTTAGAAATAAGAGGGACTGGACAAGTTGAAAAGGAAAGATGGTGAAGAAGAGAGTATAGATGGTAACTGAAAGAGGTATTACTAAATATTATTTTGTAGAGAGTCCATGTATGCAAAAGAATAAACAATGTAAGGCTGGAGAAGTAAGACACACACACACACACACACACACACACACACACACACACACACATATATATATATATATATATGGATCCCTATCACATGGTTGACTTTCATTTGGTCGACAGTTCATTTGGTCGACAAGCAGTTGTATGTGGGGGGGCTTCCCCCCACACCCCCCCCTAACTATATATATCAACTCCAGTGTCGCACAACATTGGGGAGGGGGGCAAATCTGCCTGTCGACTAAATGAATTGTTGACCAAATGAAAGTCGATCAAATGGCTTGTCGACCATCTCAGGTAGACCCATATATATACATACATACATACATACATACAAATATTTCAAGCATGGGTGTTAATGCCCTTCTAGCTTGCCAATACACCAAAACACTTTCCAGCCTGTTCTTAAAAATATCTAAACTAGTACTTGCTTAATGTAATTTGGTAGTCTGTTCTATGCATCAGCTGCTCTCTCAGAGAACCAATTAGTACACTTCTCATTCCTATAGAATCTTCCTCATAGGTTGTCTGATGATTCTCTAGTACTTTTTTTTCTCAAATATTTTTTTTTATTTTCAATTAAAATAACATTTACATAATATTTTTAAATATCATTTTAAACAACTATATACAATATTTACAATAGCCTGACTTTCAGTTATATACACTGTATGTTATAAAATATAGAATTAACAGATCAGTTACAGAGATACAATATTGATTATTGCAGAGTGTCCAGCAAAGATATAACTTTCCTCCGCAGATTATTTACCAATGGCCTGGGATAGATTCATAGTTCTTTGATTTTTATTTCCATCAATGCAGTTGTCTTCAGTAAAGTGCAGAATTCTTCCAAAGTCGGGGGTGTATATGAATTCCAACCTTCCGGTTACACATTTCCTAGATATAGCAAGTATTGTCCACAACAAATACATATTTGTCTTATTCAGGTGGCCGGGTTGACCATTAAACTGAGCAAATGTCAGGTGGGTATGGCAGAGGTCTCCTACTTAGGACATAGATTGGGAGTGGTAAGATAAGGCCAGAACCTGCCAAAGTGGAAGCTATTTAGGCATGGCCTGCACCTGTTACCAAAAAGCAGGTGAGGGCATTCTTAGGGACAGCAGGGTACTACAGAAAGTTTGTTCCTAGTTATCCTCACAGACCTGATAAGGAAGAACAGGCCAGATAAGGTAGTGTGGACCCCAGCATGTGAGCAGGCATTTCAGAAGCTTAAGGAAGCTTTGGGAGGACCCCCTCTGTTAGCCAGTCCAGAATATAGCAAAATAATTTGTTGTGCAGGTGGATGCTTTAAACTATAGGGTGGGGGCTGTACTTAGCTAGATTTCAAGAGCACCGAGTGGTTTACCTCAGTTGGAGGCTCCAACCCAGGGAGGAATGCTATGAAGTGGTAGAAAAGGAATGTCTAGCCATAGTGTGGGCACTACAAAAATTTCAGCCTTATCTGTATGGAAGAAAATTCACTGTGATGACAGATCACAACCCTCTAACATTGTTAAACTGAGCCAGTCAGCAAAATGCCAAGTTGCTAAGATGAAGTATGGGGTTGCAAGCATATGATATGTTAGTGCAGCACCACAGTGGGAGTAGCAATGCCAATGCAGATGGGTTCTCAAGACAGGGAATGGGGTGAGGTACACCCAGATAGACTTGACACTCTCAAGCGGTGTTTCTCAAGGGCACTTGAAAACTTGCTTGAGTTCAAGGAGGGAAGAGATGTGATGACTGGGGAGAGATGGGCCAAGGCTGCCAGCCTAGTCAAATAGAATTTGATATATAATTCTATCGACTGTATAAATAAATGTAAAATACAGGCTTGTGTTTTTAAATGTAAGAAAACACTGTGAAATGTGGAACTGCAAAATATGTTGCAACATTGCACTCTACTGGCCCAGTGAAGCATGTTGTATCCTTTCATGTTAGAATTTGGCCCAAGGGCAGCTGGACGAAGAATTCATGCCCATTGTTTTAAGGCTAAAGTTTATGACTAGCATTTAGATGTGGAAGGTGCTTTTATTACTTTAGTTTCTGTTAGCATATACATGTGAAATGTCTTGTATCGTTGTAAGTTTCTGAGGCTGTGTTAGATTGCTAAATAATGCAGTATGTGGCCTGAGAACTCAGACCAGGTGTTAAGATGATGCAATATGAATACTGGGAAAACCTAAGTGCCAAAAATGATGTGATTTTGGGAGGGCCTTAGAGACATGTTTGTTAGTAATGTTTAAATACTGTTTCTCACAAGAGACAAGGACATTTTGATCTGGACATCTAACTTATCAGCACTCTGCTTATGCTCACATGTAAGTTTTTAGCACTGTGATACCTTGTAGGAATAGTTAAAGCTAGTAAAGATTGATTAGGCATTTTTATTTGAAACCAGACCTGTCCTATTGTATTATTTTAAGTTTCTGTGTGATCTGTGAACTCTTAGATATCTCTATGGTGTAGTAGATTTGTCTTGTGTCTTAATTATTTATTATTAAATATTTTTAAAACCTTCTACCTATGGCTGCTTTGTGTAGAGATGAAGTATGCTTTAGAGTACATTATATATTTATAGAGTGTAATGTCTAAGCCCTTCCAATAAGCCTTAGACTGTATAGTCACATTACCATTGGATATTAATATTGCACAGTAATAATTGGACACCCTTTTAAGGGCCTTTTAGTAGCTGATATTATTAACTGGGTAGTGGCAGTAATTACTACCATATAGTCTGGGTAAAGGGGCACATTTGGAGAATCTGTGTCAGCCTTTCCCAGGAGAGTCTGTGAAGTTGTATAAATACTTATCTCAAAGTGTGTGTGTGTGTTGTGTCAGCTACTTGGCAGGGACACGAAGCACTGGTTAGACAGAGAGGGTACTGGAGGTTTTAACTTGCCCAGTTAGGCTGAGACCTGGACCCTATAGCTGTGCCAGTGGGTAGTCTTATTGGGGACTTGGTGAGCAGGGGAGCAGCCAGCCCCAGACTGACTGTGATCTCTGTGTGCACTTAAGGGAAATTGTACTTTACTGTGTGTATTAGTTATCCTTTCCTCTTCTAGAAGATGATCTCCCTGGTGTTAGTGCTGAGGATTGAGGCTCCATGATTGCTGGGCCAGGGTACAGTCGTCACAAGTGTTTGGCAGTGGTGGGATCTACTTCACATATTAATTGGCTTGTAGTGGTGTGGGTAGAGCGAATTCCTGTAGCTTATGTACAGTGATCTCTAAAAGTGTTTTGTACTCTAAAACAGCCATGCAGTGGATACCAAGAGTTTAGATCACAATTGTTTATTTATTTTGTTAGCATAGTGTTAGTCAGGGTGAGCAGGCAGTATGTCAACAGAAGAGTATGGAAAGCTCACAAGGAGCTCGCTGGTGGAGATGTGGCAGGCTAGGGGGCTGGTGCATGGAAACCTGACTAAGGCAGACCTGATTGCAGCCTTTGTTACAGCTGCATCAGAAAACAGCAGCCTGGAGGATAATCAGACAGTCAGTGGAGATACAATATTCTCAGAGAATGGACAGCTCAACCTTTCTGCAGTGGACTTAAAAATCCAGCTGGAGCTGAAGAGACTTGAGTTGCAGACCAGGCGTATGGAACTAGAAGCAGCCGAGAGAATGAGGATTCTAGAAGCTGAAGAACAGGAATGGCAGAGAAAGCATAAGAGGGAAATGCTGACTCTTCGCCAGAGTCATGGAGGTAATGGGGAAGGGAGTAACTGGACCCCAGAAGCACAAAAGTTCAGTAAATTTCTTCCACAGTTTAAAGAGGGGGATAATTTTGATAGCTTCATTCATATGTTTGAGTGGGTATGTAAACAGTATGAAGTTGACCAAAGGCTCTGGGTATGGTACCTGACCCCCTTACTCCATGGTAAAGCTGTAACTTCTTTAGCAAAAATGCATGACACTGACTGTTTTGATTATACTGCTGTAAAAAGACATTTGTTAAAATTTTTTAAGCTAACACCTGAAATGTATAGGAAAAAGTTTTGTGAGTATAGACTCAAGGCAGATGAAAATGTATGTGAATATGTTGTTGAACTGAGCACTTATTTTCATAGCTGGGTGAGTGGATGTCAGGTCACCACTTTTGAAGGGCTGGAAGACCTTTTGGTAAGGGAACAAGCCCTTAGCACTTTGCCTGAGGACATGAGGATCTGGTTAGCTGATAGACAGTGTGCTACTTCAGTGGAGCTGGGGAATAATGGAGACCTATACCTAGCAAGCAGGGTAGCCCTGCACCGGAAAGGGACCCCTAGTACTGCTCATGGGACTAAAGGAACCCATGGTGGGCAGCACAGACTGCCCCAATAGAATCTGCCAGTAGCAGTGGAAGCCACTAGTCCAGGAACACGTCCAGGAGCTAGGGTTAAATGTTTTGAATGCAACCAGTGGGGCCATGTGGCATACAGGTGTCCATGGAGGCAAGGTGGGGAACCAAAGGTGAGAAAGCCAGTAAGTGGGAAAGACAAAATGCCAACAGTAGGTTGTCTTGAGACAACAGGGGTATGGAACTACCATCCTGCAGATGTCCTGAGAGGGAAAGATTTGGATGAGGCAGTACTATGTACTTATGCAGTTACATGTAGTGAGGCTAGGAGACAAGCATGTGAGTCTGGTAGCCTGGGGAGACCCAGACAGATTGCATACTTGCAGCCAGGACTGCTGAGGTGGTTACTTCAGGGAGTGAGCTACACTGTAGCAGTGAGACTGAATGTGAGCCACAGCTGCTTGTGAGTACTGATGTTCCCTTGGACAGGGTAACTGCAAAGGTAGAGGTGAGTAGTAGTACCCAGGCTGACAGGGAGGCACCACTGTCAGAGGATGCCAGACTTCCAGTGGAAGGGGAGCTGGGAAGGGTTACAAGGAGAGACTTGAGACAGGCTCAGCTCTCAAACCCTACATTGCAAGGCCTGAGGCAGGTAGCTAGGGAGGCACCTGATTCTCAAGGGAAGGGGGAATCTGTATACTGGAACAAAGGCTTACTGTACAGAGAGTGAACCCCTGAGGGAGGGCTAGAAGGTGAGAGAGTACAGCAGTTGGTAGTGCCTAGAGCTTACCGTCTGGCGCTTCTAGCCATAGCCCATGATATTCCCTTTGCAGGTCATATGGTCATAAAATGTACAAAGAGGCGTATTATGCAAAACTTCTATTGGCCTGAAATTTCCAGAGATGTAACAGGGTATTGCAGGACCTGTGAGCAGTGCCAAAGGTAGGCAGAAGACAAGGTGAGAGCTCCTTTGATGCTTTTGCCTGTGATTGAGGAGCCGTTTCAGAGGGTAGCTATGGATATTGTGGGTCCTCTGAGTACCTCAAGTTCCACAGGGAAAAAGTATATACTAGCGATTGTAGATTATGCTACACAATACCCTGAGGCAGTGGCTTTGTCCTCCATTGAGGCAGAGAAGGTGGCAAATGCTTTGCTAGAGATTTTCAGCAGGGTAGGTTTCCCAAAGGAAATACTGTCTGACAGAGGTGCCAATTTTATGTCAGACCTGCTAGCTTGTCTGTGGAGGTCCTGTGGGATGAAGCACATGAAGACCACGTCCTAACATCCACAGACTAATGGTCTTTTTGAGAGGTTAAACTCTACAATCAAGTCCATGCTACAGTCATTTGCAGATCAGTTTAAGAGGGAGTGGGACAAATATTTGCCCCATCTGTTGTTTGCTTACAGAGAGGTTCCCAGGAATCCACAGGTTTTTCACCCTTTGAGTTGCTGTATGGGCATGGGGTGAGGGGACCTCTAGATTTAATTTGAGTGAGTGGGAAGGTGAGTGTGAGTCTCACAAGGAGTCTGTTGTGGCATATGTCCTGAACCTCAGGGCAAGGCTCAGGGAACTCATGGCCTGTGCCCAGGAGAACCTGGCAGAAGCCCAACAACAGAAAAAGGTATGGTATGACAGGAATGCTCAGGCTAGAGAGTATGCTGTAGGGCAGCAGGTGATGGTTCTCATTCCTGTCAGACACAACAAGTTGCAAGCAGCTTGGGAGGGACCCTACAAGGTGGTAAGAAAGGTATGTGATGTTAACTACATGGTGGAAGTGTTAAGCAGATGGCAGGGGCACAAATTGTACCATGTTAACATGATGAAATCTTACCATGATAGGGAGGCCCTTGTGCTGAGCATTTGCAGTGGATTGCAGGAGGAGTCTGAGGGAGATCTGGGGACTGATCTCCTCAGTGACGCTCAGGCTGACACCTTGGTGGAAGGGGTAGCAATGTCCCAGCAGCTATCTCCTACTAGGGTTCGAGAAATCCGAGCAGTGTTGCAGGAGTTTGAGGGCATGTTCTCCGGGAAACCAGGGAGCACCCACCTGGTGCAGCAGCAGGTGGATACAGGACCCCAAAGGCCTATTAGGCAGGCCCCTTATAGGCTGCCTGAGAGAGTCAAACAGACTTTGAGGGAAGAGGTACAGGAGATGTTGGAACAAAGGGTGATTCAAGAGTCCAACAGTCCCTGGGCCTCACCAGTGGTGTTGGTGACAAAAAAGGATGGCAGCAACAGGTTCTGTGTGGATTACAGGAAATTAAATAGTCACACAGAGTCGGATGCTTACCCCATGCCTAGGACAGATGAGGCCCTAGAGCAGCTGGGTGGGACTAAGTATCTTACAACCATTGACCTTATCAAGGATTACTGGCAGGTGCCCTTGACTCCCAGTGCTAGAGAGAAGTCAGCCTTTGTGACTCCTTTTGGCTTGTATGAGTTCACAAAGATGCCCTTTGGGATGTAGAATGCCCCAGTGACTTTCCAGAGGCTGGTAGATCATATCTCAGCAGGAGCAGGAGAGTTTGCCCTTGCTTACATGGATGATATTGCTCTCTACAGCCATTCCTGGCAAGAGCAGCTACAGCATGTCAGGGAAGTGCTTGGCAGACTACTGAGGGCAGGGTTGACCATTAAGCTGAGCAAATGTCAGGTGGGTATGGCAGAGGTCTCCTACTTAGGACATAGAGTGGGAGTGGTAAGATAAGGCCAGAACCTGCCAAAGTGGAAGCTATTCAGGCATGGCCTGCACCTGTTACCAAAAAGCAGGTGAGGGCATTCTTAGGGACAGCAGGGTACTACAGAAAGTTTGTTCCTAGTTATAGTACCATAGCTGCTGCCCTCACAGACCTGATAAGGAAGAACAGGCCAGATAAGGTAGTGTGGACCCCAGCATGTGAGCAGGCATTTCAGAAGCTTAAGGAAGCTTTGGGAGGACCCCCTCTGTTAGCCAGTCCAGAATATAGCAAAAAATTTGTTGTGCAGGTGGATGCTTCAAACTATGGGGTGGGGGCTGTACTTACCTAGATTTCTTCAGAGGAAGAAGAGCACCCAGTGGTTTACCTCAGTCATAGGCTCCAACCCAGGGAGGAATGCTATGAAGCAGTAGAAAAGGAATGTCTAGCCATAGTGTGGGCACTACAAAAATTTCAGCCTTATCTGTATGGAAGGAAATTCACTGTGATGACAGATCACAACCCTCTAACATTGTTAAACTGAGCCAGTCAGCAAAATGCCAAGTTGCTAAGATGAAGTATGGGGTTGCAAGCATATGATATGTTAGTGCAGCACCACAGTGGGAGTAGCAATGCCAATGCAGATGGGTTCTCAAGACAGGGAATGGGGTGAGGTACACCCAGATAGACTTGACACTCTCAAGCGGTGTTTCTCAAGGGGCACTTGAAAAACTTGCTTGAGTTCCAAGGGAGGGAAGAGATGTGATGACTGGGGAGAGATGGGCCAAGGCTGCCAGCCTAGTCAAATAGAATTTGATATATAATTCTATCGACTGTATAAATAAATGTAAAATACAGGCTTGTGTTTTTAAATGTAAGAAAACACTGTGAAATGTGGAACTGCAAAATATGTTGCAACATTGCACTCTACTGGCCCAGTGAAGCATGTTGTATCCTTTCATGTTAGAATTTGGGCAAAGGGCAGCTGGACGAAGATTTCATGCCCATTGTTTTAAGGCTAAAGTTTATGACTAGCATTTAGATGTGGAAGGTGCTTTTATTGCTTTAGTTTCTGTTAGCATATACATGTGAAATGTCTTGTATCGTTGTAAGTTTCTGAGGATGTGTTAGATTGCTAAATAATGCAGTATGTGGCCTGAGAACTCAGACCAGGTGTTAAGATGATGCAATATGAATACTGGGAAAACCTAAGTGCCAAAAATGATGTAATTTTAGGAGGGCCTTAGAGACATGTTTGTTAGTAATGTTTAAATACTGTTTCTCACAAGAGACAAGGACATTTTGATCTGGACATCTAACTTATCAGCACTCTGCTTATGCTCACATGTAAGTTTTTAGCACTGTGATACCTTGTAGGAATAGTTAAAGCTAGTAAAGATTGATTAGGCATTTTTCTTTGAAACCAGACCTGTCCTACTGTATTATTTTAAGTTTCTGTGTGATCTGTGAACTCTTAGATATCTCTATGGTGTAGTAAATTTGTCTTGTGTCTTAATTATTTATTATTAAATATTTTAAAACCTTCTACCTATGGCTGCTTTGTGTAGAGATGAAGTATGCTTTAGAGTAGATTATATATTTATATAGTGTACTGTCTAAGCCCTTCCAATAAGCCTTAGACTGTATAGTCACATTACCAATGGATATTAATATTGCACAGTAATAACTGGACACCCTTTTAAGGGCCTTTTAGTAGCTGATATTATTAACTGGGTAGTGGCAGTACTTACTACCATATAGTCTGGGTAAAGGGACACATTTGGAGAATCTGTCAGCCTTTCCCAGGAGAGTCTGTGAAGTTGTATAAATACTTATCTCAAAGTGTGTGTGTGTTGTGTCAGCTACTTGGCAGGGACACAAAGCACTGGTTAGACATAGAGGGTACTGGAGGTTTTAACTTGACCAGTTAGGCTGAGACCTGGACCCTAAAGCTGTGCCAGTGGTAAGTCTTATTGGGGACCTGCTGAGCAAAGTAGCAGCCAGCCCCAGACTGACTGTGATCTCTATGTGCACTTAAGGGAAATTGTACTTTACTGTGTGTATTAGTTATCCTTTCGTCTTCTAGAAGATGACCTCCCTGGTGTTAGTGCTGAGGATTGAGGGTCCTTGATTGCTGGGCCAGGGTACGGTCGTCACAACATAAATAAAAAAATATGAATCCAGTCTGCTTTATTTGACTTTTCACACCTCCAGCAAAAAAACATTTTTAGTAGTACTGATCTTGTTAATTCTATCTGGAGTTAAAAATGCTCTATGTAATTATTTCCAGTTAAATATTTTCCAGTACTGTGTGTTAGAGGTGTAATTAACTGATAGTAAGATGTTACTTTTAATTTCTTCTGTTAACTGCAATGACTGATCTTTTGTTAAGAACTGCCAGTATGATGGTTTGGGAATAGTTTTATATGTTATTAACTCATTATATAGATTTGAAATGGAATTTTTTTCACAACTATTATATATAAATTCATACAGAAAACTTATTAGATTTGGAATATCTTTAAATGAGGAATTATTAATTAATCTGCATAAATCTTGAGTGTACATTAGAATGCTTTGTAAGGTTAACCAGTCCTGTGTTGGAATATTGTAAGTAGTTTTATCAAATGTATATCTAAAACATTTAATTTATTTACACATTGAAACCAGCATAAGAACCCATTTTGTTCCCAGGAAGTTATTGTTTCCCTATATATTTTGTGAGGAAAGTTCTTAGGGATGGTAAATGGGGTTGAAAGGTCAAACCAAAGTTTTAGCTCTATGTTTGCATTGATAAGTTTCCTAAAGGAATTGATGTAATGATTAATCAGTGCTGTTTTAGAAGGTTTTGTTATATTATATTGTATACTTATGCATAGTATGTACCAGGGCTTGTTTGATTTGTCTATTAAAACATTTTAACAGATTAAATTCATTTGTTAATATAGCTGTTGTTAATTCTTTCCAGTTGGCAACATAATTTGGGTTTATCCAGTCAACTGTAGTTTAAAGCACATATGCTTTTATATATGTTTCTATTTCTTGGAAGTTCAGTCCTCCTTGTTTCCAGGGTCTAATGTGATGAGTTAGAGCTACTCTATTCTTTTTGGGATACCATAAAAAATTTATTAAACATGAGTTTATTTCTTTAAGAATGCATCTTTCAGCAATTAACTGTATTGCTAATGCTACATATAATATTTTTGGCAATAACACCATTTTTATTAATTGCAATCTGTCTTCAAAAGTTAATATAATTTTGTTCCACTTTTCTATATATATTTATTGTTTCAATAATGTTTTTATAATTTATTAATATTGTTTTGTTTATATTTTTGCATAACACTATTCCTAAATAATTTAGCGTAAGTTCTTGTTTTCCTATGATGGATTTATCTGTAACTTATAGTTCTTTTTTCTTATTTAAAAATAGAAATTTTGATTTTGATCTATTAAAGTGTAGACCTGAAATCTTATAAAAGTTCTCAATTACTTCTTCTAGCTCTCCTAATGAATCTCTGGAGTTTGATAGGGTTAATAAAATATCATCAGCAAAAAGCATTATTTTAGATATGTACTGGTCATAGACTTCTATTTCTTTCATTCTTGGATTATTGTGTATTATTTCTGCTAGTATTTCTATAGCCAAAGCAAATAAAATAGGAGAAAGGGGGCATCCTTGTTTAGTACCTTTCGTTATATGGATAGATCCTGAAGTGAACGGACCTAATTTAATGCAGGCTAAGTTATTAATATATGTTTTTTAGTAATAAGATGAAGGGAGGAGGAAATTCAAATAATGCTAAAGTTTTAAATAGATATTCCCAGTTGAGGGAAACAAAGGCTTTTTCTATGTCTAATCCGATTACAAGTGTTTCTTTATCTTCTTTATTCACATAATCTATAAGAGTAAGTATCCTTTTAATAGTATCATGTGTGTGCCTGTTATATAAAAATCCAGTTTGATCATTATTAATTGTCTTTGAAAGTAGGATTTTCATTCTGTTAGCAGGATTGACATGAACATTTTGTAATCATTATTCAGTAATGATATAGGTCTGTATGAGGTACAAAGGTCTGCTGGTTTATTATCTTTTTGAATTGGTGTTATGAGAGAATATTTCCATGAGGGTGATATTTTTTGCTTCTGACTTGACTTCTAGCAAAGTTTTATGAAAAAGGGAGGTTACCATTGAAAGGAAGAGTTTGTAAATTTCCGTAATTATGCCAACTATCCCTGGAGCTTTATTAGATTTACTTTGTAAGATATAGGTTTTTGTAGGTCCAGTTTTAAGTTTTTGGGATTTTTTTTATATTGATAAGGTTTGTATCTAAGTTTATTTGGTCGGCATCTAAATCTTCTTTTTTGAAGTGTTCCATATAATGGAACCGAAATGCTTCAAGGATGTCTCCTATATCTGATACTTTTTTCCCTTTCTTTTCATGATATATACTACTAATGTTATTTGCTTTAGATTGTATTTTAATTCTTGTAGATAAGTTATGTAGATATCTGGGGGAGGTGGCTAATGAGTTTATTAAATTTTTTTCCAAGGCTAGACAAGTTTTGTTTGTTAGAATTTCATTATATCTTTTATTTAATTCCTCTATTTCATTTTTGACTTCTGGACAATTCTGATTTTTTTTTAGATTTTGCTGTCAAGAGTCTGGTTTGCAAGTCTAATTATTCATATTCCCACTCCCTAACTTTGTTTTTGAACCAGCTAAGGGTCTTACCAAATAAATACTCTTTTAATGAGTCCCAAACCATGGCTCTACTGATTTCATTTGTATTATTAATCTCAAGAAATAATTGAAGTTCTGACAACATCCAGGGTCTGAATTCTTTAATTTTCGTGATATATGATGGAATTCTAATTGAGAGGATTAAATGTTTAAACTCTATTTGGAGCTTCATTATCAGAGAGTCATGATCTGAGAAGGGGCATGGAACTATTGAGAAGTTGAGGATTTTTGTCTGTAAATTTTGAACTACGAATAATTTGTCTATTCTGGTTTATGTTCCAAATCTATGGTCTTTATGGGAAAATAACAAGGGTTTATCATCTTTTACTTTAAAAGTGTCTATTAAATGAAATGAATCAATCCACTTTCTTAAGGATTTTGAAATAGTTGCTATGTGAAAAGACTTCTTGGTGGTTTCAGAAGCTTCTAAGGTACAATTAAAGTCTCCTCACAATATACGATTTCCTTTATAATTGTTGGAAATAACATCTAGGTGTTTTTTAACCATTCCTGCTCCAATTCCTGGGAACCAATATAGATTAGCTAAGGTCCATATTCTGTTACTGAATTTAATTTTAACAAATGCTAGTAGACCTTTTTTTGTCTTCATATTTATAAATAACTTTTGGAGTGATTATGCTTTTCTTCCAGAGAATTGATACTCCTGTTGTCTTTGTTCTATAGGAGGACTGAGCTAAGACTGTATAGTCCTTAGGGTTCCAAATAAAGCTATCATTAGTCTTAAAATGCATTTCCTGGAGAAATACTACTTGTGCTTTATTTAGATTTAAATATTTTAGTAAGTTTGAGATTTTATTTGCATTATTTAAGCCATTATTATTTAATGATAAGAATGTTAAATCCATTTCAAGTTATTGTTGGAAGAAACTTTTTGCTTCTTTTTTTTATTTTGATTATAGTAGTTATACCATATTCTCTGATAACATTGGATGTTATTTTTATGTGTGTAAACTTGGGAGTGTAATTTAATGCTCTTTCTTCTTTAAATATAAGTAGGGTAAAATTCTGGTCAGGCTTTTAAAAAGTACTTCTATAAAACATTAATTCTAAAGTATCAAATATGAATTTCCTATTAAACATGGAATGAAAGTCATTCCTAATCCAATAGATAAAGACAGATCTATTGGAGTATCACTCATACCTTTAACCAACAATATCAACTGAGCTCCATATGTTAAATTATTATATGGAGAATTTTCTTAAAAGAGATATGAAATTCTATATTATTCTATTATTGTTCTATAGATTTTTATATATCAGGATGGAATGTTAGTAGTGTAAACAATTATTATGTTGACTTAGAAAATATCCAATATTTAGTTACCATTAAGAGATCCCAAACATGTCAGATATGTCATTTTTGATAAATGAAATGCAACAGAGGAGCATACACTAAATAAGCCAACAACAAATAGATTATTACTAAAATAATTTGACTAAAAGGACTCTACAGGAGACAATAAGTGATTACCAATGAAATATGGATTCACTGTAGGTGTACTGTCTTCCTTTACTTTCCCAGTATTCAGCTCACCAACTTCAACTTACACTTATGAAAAGACATGGCTTATCAGTGGTATCCTGACTCTGAGTAGAGACACCCTACATTCTAGTGTGCAGTGCTTTTACATATTTATAGATTTACAAAGCAGAGTCTAAGAATGAACTATGATCACCCTGACAATTCTCATCCTGCATAGGGAACCTCCTGCTTCCAGAATGGGTAATCACATCAGGTCTAGAATGAATGTGAAGGTACCTATATGGTAATCAAGACTTTTCTTAGGTAAGCATTAATCAAATAGTATTTAGAGCATCTTAGAGAGTTCTGAGGGCAGTTAGAATACTCTTAGGCCTCTCCACCCTTGACCAAAAATAGAGATTTCCCTTCCCTTCCCTTTCTTTCCCTTGTTTTAAATCAGTATTAATAAAAGAAATTCAGCAAACATAGGTAAACAGAAATAACATTCAGTAGTCCGTCTTGTACATGACTCGCAATCCATTAAACAAGTCAGTGACTAACATCACTTTAGTAAACATTATAAAGACAAATTAGAAATAATTTCCTAGCTCTTTGTATTTTCTGATAAAACAAAAAGTTAACAATAAGCTATTTTAACTAAAAGTATAAAGCATTTCAATTTTTCCTTGCATGTATACATTTCTACTTATATTGTAGTGTCAATAGCTGTCTTTGAAATCTGAACAATACTTCACTTCTTCAAATCATTCCTTTTTCAATTCAGGTTTTGTTTTGTCAAAATGGCAACAATATTTCAAGGGCACAATTAATATTTAGACTAATGTTTCAAATAAATAACTTGTCAATTGCTAATTGAGTTAGTTTAGAATGTATGGTTAGTGCAAATATAGCATGTTGCAAAAATAATATGTATTTTTTTGTGTGCTCTAGAGACTGTCATATGCAAGTGACATATATAATGTAGCATATATAGTGCAGATAGCTTATGGATTCAGGTTGTTAAAGTAAATTATGTTTATTAATCAGGCAGTTTCATTTAAATTCACAAGTAATTTGGGGACATTTCAGTTGAGTTTCTAGGAATGTGTAGTCCAATGTGAGTAACTGAGTCCACTTTTCCTCATAAACATATGTCACAATTCATTAAACTAAGCAGTGCAACATCTGTCTAATAATCATTATAAAGACAAAGAATAGTAATTTCCTAGCTCTTCAAACTTTCTGGCATCGCAAAATATCGACAGTAAGCTATTTTAACTGGAAGACTAAAACATTCCAGTACTTCCTTGTGAATATATATTTTTACTGTGTCAAGAACTGCCTTTGAAATCTATGCATTACTTCACTTATTTCAAGTCATTCATTTTACAGTTCAGATATATTTTGTCAAAATGTCAATAGCATTTCAAGGGCATATTTAATATTTAAACTGATATTTTAAATGAATAGCTATCAGTTACCAAGTGAGTTTGTACAGAGTGTGAGGTAACTGCAAAGATAACATGTTGTAAAAAGTAATATGTATCTTTCATATGCTCTAGAGACTGACAATTTGAAGTAACATATAGCATTTAACTTTTACAATGCAGACAGCTTGTGAAATCAGCATGTTAAAATGAGTAATACTTTTTAATCAAGCAGCTACATTTCAGTGCACATGTAGTTTGGGAACATTTCAGTTGTGTTTCCAGGAATATGTAATCCTAGGAGGATAAATCATAAAATTTTTATATTGATCCTATTATATATTTATTTTACCTTGTTTAGGTTGTTAGGTTGTTTTTCAGTTTAATAACTAAACAACATTACTTTTTCATATTATTTGTTATCTGTGAGGCTAAATGCACTTCACAGATTCACAGTGTCCTTAGAAACTGTGGCAATTGATTACTGTTGTTATGGCAACGCAAATAGATTTGAAGAAACCTTCACTTCTCTAAACCAACAGTACATTTTTCCCTCCTTTTTTATGTATTTTGTTAATACTAAAAGGAAATAATTCAAAGGACATATGTACATGAATGGAACATTTCAGAGTTAATCACGAACATGTCCCCAATCCCAATAAGCATAACAGTGACTATCATTAATCTAATAAATATTGTAATAACAATTAAGTTCACTATTCCAATTAGTCTACCTTAAAACTAGATTATTTTAGACTATTATTTATCTATGTATACATAGTGAGTTGTTAAATATATACAGACTATATTAATATAGTAAATAGGAGAGAATTTAGAAAGGGAGATGATGCAGTTAAAATAAATAATGAGAAAAGAGAGAAGAGAGAAAGAAAAGAGAAAATTAAGAGAAAATACACATATACTATGTATGTTGATTTACAGTATAAATATTTTATGTGCTATATAACCCACCTTCTGTGAAAGTACCCTGTTTTACATACCTGAGGTAATGTGAAAACTCTCATGTGTCATCTATTTTCAAAAAATACAGATACCAATTCCAGTAGTTAGTTACCTTTGTTTTAAAATTCCAAGCAGTAAAATTGGTCCTTTAAAGTAATGTTAAAACAATTCATATCATAGTAAATGCTTTGAGAGATTTGGCTGTAACAGTAACAGTCTTTTGCTTTTTCTTTTTGACATCTGTCCAGACATTTGTTTCTTTTGTTCTTTTGAGAGAAGGTGACATCCAATCCATATCTTCTGGTAAAGTAATCACATTATTAGTTTTAATAAATGAAGAGGCTTTCTCTAAGTCAATAAAAGTCCTCATCTCGTTGGCATACAGTATTCTTATCTTAGCTGGATATGCAAGTTGTCCCTTGATGTTATTTTGTTTCAGAAACTTTATCATTGGCCACACTTTTTTCCTTTGTTCCATTATTCTAGATGAATAGTCATTATCAAATCTTATCAGGCTCTTTTTATATTTTAGAGGTGCCTTCCTCCAAGCAGATCTTAAAATCAGTTCCTTGTCCAAGTACGAAAGAAATTTGATAATTATTGACCTAGGAGGAGAGTTTGAGTTAGTGGCAGGTTTCCCAAGAGCTCTGTGTACCCTTTCAATGCCAAAGGAAAGTCCTACTTTTAAATTTAAAAAGTCAGGGATCCAGCTTGATAAAAAGGAAATAATGTCCTCACCTTCTGTGTTTTCAGGTAATCCGAAAATCCTGATGTTATTTCTCCTCTCCCTATTTTCCAAGTCATCTACTTTATTAATAACCAAGTGTTTTGTTTAAGAAGCAGTTCTTTCTGTGTTTCCTCTTCCTTAAGTCTGCTTTCTAAGCCAGTTAGAGAAACCTCTATTCCTGTTATCCTTGTCTGGTGTTGTTGTAGGATTTCCTTGAGGGTGTCAGCCTGTTTTTGACTGCTTGTTTTAAGATTTTCCAAGTTCTTTTTAAAATTATCCATCTTCAAAGACAACTCCTGCAGGGTAGATGCCATATCTTGCAGTTCCTTCTTTAAGGCAGCATCCTGGTGAGAATTCTTTGAGTTTCTCATTTTAACAAGTGAATATATCTCCAAGCTTTTTGACAGAAAATTATTTGTAAAACTTCACCAACATTTCTAATTATGTAAATTAGTCCTTTATCTATAAGATTTTATACTTTGAAGAAAAAAAAATATATTTTTCCTGTCTTATTTAACTAGTTATATGGAGCTCTAAAATACTGCTGCTTTCACTTAGCCATTCAGGCTCCGCCCCCTCTCTACTACTTTTTGATAACCTCAAACATTCCCAGAGGTAGTCTCTAAATGCCCTATATACCTGAATCCGATCTCCTCTTAAATATGTATGAGACACTGTACAGGTTCAGATATTTCAGTCTTTCATTATTACTTAAGTTTTCACATCCATGGATGCCTTTTGTATATTTCTGCTGTACTCTTTCCAGTTTACTCATGTTTGTTTTCTTATAAGGTTTCCATATTCTTATTCCAAATTGAGTCTAATGTAACTAACAATGACTTCACCATTTCTGATTTCCTATACTTTATAAATCTTTATATACAACCTATAGTTTTATAACTATCATTAACCAATTGATTAATATGATTAGAAAAATTCATAGTTGGCTCTACCCATATGCCCAGATCCTTAAATGAGTCTAAGGCTTCAATCACTGTGTGCTGTATTAAATATTCACCTTTCAAATTATGCCTTACAAATTTCATATGCTTAGTTTTTGATGTATTTATCACCATATTATTCTCCTATGCCCAAATGGTCAATTTAGTCAAGTTCTTTTGCAGACATGCTTTATCTGCAGCACATAGGATCATAGAAAATTACTAGGCTACTGACCCGAAGGTCATTTTAAGCCTAGCTATTTCATCCCAATGTAATGCCATAGAAATGCTACTCAATACCAAAGATTGCATTTAATAATGACTGCCCATGTCCAGGAGGGTTTTGGGCTCCATCCCCAGTAAGAATTTACAGTGCCCCATCCACTTGTCCAGGTCAACCCTGAACAATGTTATAGAGGACCTCTGTTTCACATGAATTGGTAGCCTGTTCCAAAGATGTGTCAGTCACTTGGAAATAAATCTGTCCCTCCAGCATGTCCTAGCTAAGTCACAAGCCATATTTAGGTCCCTGGAATGGGTAGCCCTAGTCCCACTCAATGCAGCAAGTTCATTAGGTTTGGGTCTTGGATTGCTCTGTAGGTCAGGCATAAGTCTCCCAATTAGTCTATATAATAGTATAGTGGAATGGACTTTAGTGTTGTCTGTGTAAAGCACATGCTGGAACCCCTTGAACATCTTTGTTAGAAACCTCTGAGGTCTCTCTACTTGCTGCAGGTCCTTAGTATAGTACATGCTAATGGGTCTGTAATTCCCCAGGTCTGTTTCTAGGCTCCCTTTGTGGAGGGGAATTACTGTTGCTGTTCTCCATTCTGCAGGAACAAAGCCTGTGGTTAGGCTATGATTGAAAAGGGTACTTAGTAATGATGGTAGTTCATGTTTTAGCCTGTTTAGAGCACAGCCTCGGATGTCATCTGTTCCCATAGAGGCTGTGCGTTTTGTTTTAGACAAGGCTTTGAGGGCCTGCTCTTCAGATATGTAGGGTGGGTTGGGTGTTTGGGGGAAGGTTTATTGCAAGTTAGGAGGGAATAAGGGAGTGAAATTTTTGCCAAACCTATCTGTTAGCAGGTTTGTTATCTCTGTTGGGTCAGTGTGTGTGATATCATTGGCCACTAGTTTTGCACATGCCTGGGTCCTACCCTTTTGGTTAAGTATGCACGCTTTATGGTTATCCTTGGCTGTACTTGTTAAGTTTCTGTCAAAGGAGCCATTGGAGGATTTGACAAGTTGTCTTATTTGATGCTTTAAGGTCCAAGAAGTTCAAGCACACGGGAATCCGGTATTACCACAGCAAACTCACTGACAATAATCCACGCTGTAGAAAGATGAAGTATTCACAGCAATAATGGATGATTTATTCTTAAAATAACACACACAAATAGCAGCACAGAAACGAATTAACCCAGGTTTCGTCCGATATGACGAACTTCTTCAGAATACACGTTACAGTTGTTGCCTTGATTTAAATACACAAGTCACACCCCAATTAACAATTAATTAATTAATTAATTAACAATAATGTTAAATTTAATAAGTCCTATACTGATATTAAATTAAAATAAATTAAAAATGTTTATATACACATATATATGTGATAAATTTCAACAAATATATATACTAAAATTTAATAAAATTATGTGGATAATTAAATTATAATCTTGTAATATAAATAAATATTTCACATAAATATATCTCATTATGTTAATTAATCATTATTCAAATGGATCTTAAATATTGATAAATACATTCACATTAAAAATGTATATATGTATATGTGTGAATACATATATGAAATATTGTATATATAATATAAACTATAACATGTTACATAAATTTGTTTTAGACACTTGTACATCTATATACTGAATATATGATTGTTAATGTTTTATTACTAAATCATGGTCTACCCTTAATATGATTGTTATTTAAAATAGGTTTTATACTGCAATATTCGTTCAAACCAGGCCAGTTGTATGCATTCAATAATATTTGCCACTTCAATTCATTAACATCTAAGTCATATTTAGTGTATTTACCATGTGCATCATATTCAATATGTTGAATGACACAAAATTTAAATGTATGGGTTTTATTGGATTGTATGTGTCTAGCAAGGGCATTCGTAGTTCTCATATGTTGAATGTCTAGCAGGTGTTCTTTAATTCTATTCCTAAAACGTCTGCTAGTTTTACCTATATAGAATGCCTTACAATCCTGGCAAAGTGCAATATATATGACATTTGAGGTATAACAATTAAAGTGCCCTCCTATGTTGATATTGTGGAAGTTTACAATAAGTCTACTACTTATACATTTTATATGTGTACAAAATGTACATCTCCCACATTTGAAATTACCAACTGACCTGTTAGTTTTATGCTTTGCTGATTCCATCATGTTCTCAAAAAATTCCTTGAGAGACAAATCTTTTTTATACACAAATTTAAGTTGACCTTGAAACATATGTGCCATACTGTTATCATTAGTCAAAATCCCCCAATTTCTTTTGATTATATTCCTAATAACTTCATAAGAGTCGTCAAATACAGAAATATACAAGGGCAACTGATGGGTATCTACAATGTTGTTATTTATTTTATCATTTCTGTACCCATGACATAATATAGCCTCATGAAATCCTGTAAGTCTCTTATTTTTCACTTCCTCTAGTATTTTTTCACAAAAGACTTTTGGATAACCCCTATTAATAAACATGGTTGCCATAAATTCCAATTCTTTAATAAATTCCCCCTCATCACTAACCATCCTGGCCGCCCTGACCATCTGGCCCTTAACAACAGCCTTTTTCTGATGGTCAGGGTGCCAGCTGTCGTAGTGGAGGTAGGAATTTGAAAACGTTGGTTTTCTAAAAATATTAGATTGCAAACAACCATTGTTCTTATGGTATGTTATTTTGACATCCAAAAATGTGATTTCATCGTAACTAATATTATGTGTAAATTTCAAAAATCGGACATTGTTATTTATATATTCTAAAAAAGTGTATAATTCCCTTTCATCTTGGTCCCAGACGATAAAAATATCGTCCAGGTATCTTGAATACATTTTAATGTGTTTCTGAAATACACTTTTGAAGACAAAATTATGTTCCCAATAGGTCATTATGAGATTTGCATACATGGGGCACAAGCTGCCCCCATGGCTACTCCGTCAGTCTGTTGATAATAATTTCCTTCAAAATATATAAAATTGTTATGTAACACAATGTCCATAAGATTAATCAGTGTATTAATTTTGGTTTGATCATATATTTTAGATTCAAAAAGTTGTTCCTCTAACCATATTAAACCTATGTCATGTGGAATGCATGTAAAAAGATTACACATGTCCACAGTGACAAAAATATATCCATTGTCCATTTTAAATGCATTCAACCTTTTCAAAAAATCCCATGAATCTTTAGTTATATAGGGGAATTTTGTTAAACCCTTTTTAAAGTGATGGTCTAGATATTGACTAATGAAGCATGTCTTGCTTCTCTTGCCATCGACTATTGGTCTGAATTGTAAATTATTCAGACCTTTATGAATCTTGGGTATACCAAAAATCCCACTAATTACAGGATAATCGTTCCTCAAAAAATCATATTCATCCTCCGAAATCTCACCTTGCATTAACATGTCTTCTAAAAAATTATCAATTCTTTGGTGAGCAATATTAATTTCATTCAAACTCACCTCAGAATATGAATCACCAACTAACATTGTAGTCATATAGGAAATATAATCCCCCTTGTCTGTTATAACCACCCCACTGCCTTTATCCGGCCTCATTATTCTAATGTCCGTAAGTCCCAATATATAATCAAGGGTAGTTTGTTGGTCCTTGACCATGTTAATATGTATAGGTTTCTTATATTGTTGGTAGAAATTCCTAATATCCATTTCGGTTATTTTTTCGAATAAGGCTACTTTATCATTTGTTGGAGGGTTAAAGACACTGGGTTTAGTCAATTTATTATTATATTTAATAGACATGTTATCATTTTGTATATCCTTGAAAAAAGTTTTTAAATTCAATTTCCTAATAAATAATTTTAAATCAATAAGTGAATTGACTAGTCTACCCTTACGACATGGTACAAAATTAAAACCTCTTGAGAAAAGATTAGCATGTTCACAACTCATTACATTCTTAGAATAATTGAATATTTTAAAGTCCCCGTAGGTGTTAGTTACTATGGTGGGGTTACTTAAAAATTCACTATTTGTTTGTTCAAAAATAATACTTGAAAAAGGTTGATTCATTTCATCAGAATAATGTTCAGGGTCCAAGTCAATATAAAAGTTAATAGGAATAATCATATCATTGTGTGTCAGGGATGTATTAGATTTGTTCATAAATCCAACTGTAGTATTATTTGTGTTTTCAAATTCGTTACTACAAGTCACAGTATTAGTACACATTTTTTCATCCAAAATTTCATATATAGAAAGATCTAATAACATTTCATCTCCCTCATGTATATCTTGAAAGTCTGTACCCATAATACCATCATCTATATTGGCAAATGTTGCATCATTGTTGATGCCATGATTATTATTAACAAAAATATCATCATGATTTACATGAATGTCCTGAAAAACAGGACTGTATCTATCAGTATTGTCAACAAAGTTAACTACATGTGTTTCAGCATTATGTTCACATTTTTGTACAATTTCTAAGTTCATGCAACTATCAAGTTTACCATCATCATTGTAACATGAACCATGAATTATATAATCATTCATTCCATCACCCGTAGCAATAGTTTCAAAGTTCATCTCACAATTTGTGAACTCATTGTTGACAAATTTATCAGTATGTGTTCCGTTGCTATTATTAGATATTGGTATAACCACTGTTGACTGAATAATATCACTGGTAGCATCATGTTTAAAACACAAACCTCGATTACTGTTTTGACTTGATATATCCTGTGCATCAAAGTCTCGATAGTCATTCTGTAACTCCAACGAAACGTAAACATTGGGGGTACTGTCAATGTAGGGCACACTAACTACCTGCGGCTCTTCCAAGCGTTTTTTGCGTTTTTTTGTATACAAAAAATCTTTCTTGGGTCGTGCCCCCATGCTCCTATATTCCTCTGCCTCAGTATTTTGCCCTCGGTTAAGGAGCCTCTCGGACCGCCAAACTCCCTCATCTGTGAAACCACCATAAATTCACCAGTGCCATTATGTTCGCAGCATTCACTGTCGGAAGTAACATCATTCACTTCCTGCTCTGGTCGTTCATGCCCCTCATATCCTTTGTTACCATGGCTGCGAGTGACTCATTTAGTTTTAGGATAAACATCCCCAATTTCGTATCTTTTTATGTCTCTAACAATTTTGAAATGTTTTTTGTGAAATAGAATGTCACAACTGGAATCTACGTCCCGTATGATATTAATATAATTCATATAGTTGCGCTCAAACAATAAGTCCTGACTGATATTTTGATTTAAACAGTCAAGTTCATTGAGCAAGGCTTCAATTCTAATATTATTATGCTTGATCATAATTTCCATCAATTGAATTCCGGTGTTATTAAACAGTTCATGCAGTTCGTCAAGCATAAGTACATTATCTTCGCAACCATTGGGATATCTCCAAAGGCGCAAGCCTTTGGGGACCATGTTTAATTCTATATTTTTATTTAAATAACTATTTTCTAGTTGAATTCTTTTGTATTTAAATAACTTCATTTCAAAGGTTTTCAACATATCATGCATGGAAGTATTATTCTGCTTCGGTGTATGGGGTTTAGATTTATTCCCCATATTAAATGAATAGTTGTTGTCTCGCCATGCTCTATTGTTTTTAATTTCAGACAAGTAAACGGTCTCTCCAGAGTTACGTTGACCCTGCATATCAGAAACACAAGACTGTGGTGTAACCTGTGTTAAGGGTAAACCAAGGCTATCACTCACTGATAACATTGTTGTCTTTTCCCATCAGATATTGAATATGATGCACGTGGTAAATACACTAAATATGACTTAGATGTTAATGAATTGAAGTGGCAAATATTACTGAATGCATACAACTGGCCTGGTTTGAACGAATATTGCAGTATAAAACCTATTTTAAATAACAATCAAATTAAGGGTAGACCATGATTTAGTAATAAAACATTAACAATCATATATTCAGTATATAGATGTACAAGTGTCTAAAACAAATTTATGTAACATGTTATAGTTTATATTATATATACAATATTTCATATATGTATTCACACATATACATATATACATTTTTAATGTGAATGTATTTATCAATATTTAAGATCCATTTGAATAGTGATTAATTAACATAATGAGATATATTTATGTGAAATATTTATTTATATTACAAGATTATAATTTAATTATCCACATAATTTTATTAAATTTTAGTATATATATTTGTTGAAATTTATCACATATATATGTGTATATAAACATTTTTAATTTATTTTAATTTAATATCAGTATAGGACTTATTAAATTTAACATTATTGTTAATTAATTAATTAATTGTTAATTGGGGTGTGACTTGTGTATTTAAATCAAGGCAATAACTGTAACGTGTATTCTGAAGAAGTTCGTCATATCGGACGAAACCCGGGTTAATTCGTTTCTGTGCTGCTATTTGTGTGTGTTATTTTAAGAATAAATCATCCATTATTGCTGTGAATACTTCATCTTTCTACAGCGTGGATTATTGTCAGTGAGTTTGCTGTGGTAATACCGGATTCCCGTGTGCTTAAACTTCTTGGACCTTAAAGCATCAGTTTATATTGTTTCTTTGGGCATCAGTGGTTATGGAAGGCGAGGTTGTTCCAGTTCTGGTGGATACCGGGGTGTTGCTTCAGCAGATTCATGAACAACTAAGAGAGCATTCGGCTCTCATATACCAACTGATGGGAAAAGACAACAATGTTATTCCGGAATCAGTGAGTGATAGCCTTGGTTTACCCTTAACACAGGTTACTCCACAGTCTTGTGTTTCTGATATGCAAGGTCAACGTAACTCTGGAAAGACCGTTTACTTGTCTGAAATTAAAAACAATAGAGCATGGCGAGACAACAACTATTCATTTAATATGGGGAATAAATCTAAACCCCATACACCGAAGCAGAATAATACTTCCATGCATGATATGTTGAAAACCTTTGAAATGAAGTTATTTAAATACAAAAGAATTCAACTAGAAAATAGTTATTTAAATAAAAATATAGAATTAAACATGGTCCCCAAAGGCTTGCGCCTTTGGAGATATCCCAATGGTTGCGAAGATAATGTACTTATGCTTGACGAACTGCATGAACTGTTTAATAACACCGGAATTAAATTGATGGAAATTATGATCAAGCATAATAATAATATTAGAACTGAAGCCTTGCTCAATGAACTTGACTGTTTAAATCAAAATATCAGTCAGGACTTATTGTTTGAGCGCAACTATACGAATTATATTAATATCATACGGGACGTAGATTCCAGTTGTGACATTCTATTTCACAAAAAAACATTTCAAAATTGTTAGAGACATAAAAAGATATGAAATTGGGGATGTTTATCCTAAAACTAAACGAGTCACTCACAGCCATGGTAACAAAGGATATGAGGCGTGACCAGAGCAGGAAGTGAATGATGTTACTTCCGACAGTGAATGCTGCGAACATAACGGCACTGGTGAATTTAATGGTGGTTTCACAGATGAGGGAGTTCGGCGGTCCGAGAGGCTCCTTAACCGAGGGCAAAATACTGAGGCAGAGGAATATAGGAGCATGGGGGCACGACCCAAGAAAGATTTTTTGTATACAAAAAATGCAAAAAACGCTTGGAAGAGCTGCAGGTAGTTAGTGTGCCCTACATTGACAGTAACCCCAATGTTTACGGTTCGTTGGAGTTACAGAATGACTATCGAGACTTTGACGCACAGGATATATCAAGTCAAAACAGTAATCGAGGTTTGTGTTTTAAACATGATGCTACCAGTGATATTATTCAGTCAACAGTGGTTATACCAATATCTAATAATAGCAACGGAACACATACTGATAAATTCGTCAACAATGAGTTCACAAATTGTGAGATGAACTTTGAAACTATTGCTACGGGTGATGGAATGAATGATTATATAATTCATGGTTCATGTTACAATGATGATGGTAAACTTGATAGTTGCACGAACTTAGAAATTGTACAAAAATGCGAACATAATGCTGAAACACATGTAGTTAACTTTGTTGACAATACTGTTAGATACAGTCCTGTTTTTCAGGACATTCATGTAAATCATGATGATATTTTTGTTAATAATAATCATGGCATCAACAACGATGCAACATTTGCCAATATAGATGATGGTATTATGGGTACAGACTTTCAAGATATACATGAGGGAGATGAAATGTTATTAGATCTTTCTATATATGAAATTTTGGATGAAAAAATGTGTACTAATACTGTGACTTGTAGTAACGAATTTGAAAACACAAATAATGATACTACAGTTGGATTTATGAACAAATCTAATACATCCCTGACACACAATGATATGATTATTCCTATTAACTTTTATATTGACTTGGACCCTGAACATTATTCTGATGAAATGAATCAACCTTTTTCAAGTATTATTTTTGAACAAACAAATAGTGAATTTTTAAGTAACCCCACTATAGTAACTAACACCTACGGGGACTTTAAAATATTCAATTATTCCAAGAATGTAATGAGTTGTGAACATGCTAATCTTTTCTCAAGAGGTTTTAATTTTGTACCATGTCGTAAGGGTAGACTAGTCAATTCACTTATTGATTTAAAATTATTTATTAGGAAATTGAATTTAAAAACTTTTTTCAAGGATATACAAAATGATAACATGTCTATTAAATATAATAATAAATTTACTAAACCCAGTGTCTTTAACCCTCCAACAAATGATAAAGTAGCCTTATTCGAAAAAATAACCGAAATGGATATTAGGAATTTCTACCAACAATATAAGAAACCTATACATATTAACATGGTCAAGGACCAACAAACTACCCTTGATTATATATTGGGACTTACGGACATTAGAATAATGAGGTCGGATAAAGGCAGTGGGGTGGTTATAACAGACAAGGGGGGTTATATTTCCTATATGACTACAATGTTAGTTGGTGATTCATATTCTGAGGTGAGTTTAAATGAAATTAATATTGCTCACCAAAGAATTGATAATTTTTTAGAAGACATGTTAATGCAAGGTGAGATTTCGGAGGATGAATATGATTTTTTGAGGAACGATTATCCTGTAATTAGTGGGATTTTTGGTATACCCAAGATTCATAAAGGTCTGAATAATTTACAATTCAGACCAATAGTTGATGGCAAGAGAAGCAAGACATGCTTCATTAGTCAATATCTAGACCATCACTTTAAAAAGGGTTTAACAAAATTTCCCTATACAACTAAAGATTCATGGGATTTTTTGAAAAGGTTGAATGAATTTAAAATGGACAATGGATATATTTTTGTCACTGTGGACGTGTGTAATCTTTTTACATGCATTCCACATGACATAGGTTTAATATGGTTAGAGGAACAACTTTTTGAATCTAAAATATATGATCAAACCAAAATTAATACACTGATTAATCTTATGGACATTGTGTTACATAACAATTTTATATATTTTGAAGGAAATTATTATCAACAGACTGACGGAGTAGCCATGGGGGCAGCTTGTGCCCCCATGTATGCAAATCTCATAATGACCTATTGGGAACATAATTTTGTCTTCAAAAGTGTATTTCAGAAACACATTAAAATGTATTCAAGATACTTGGACGATATTTTTATCGTCTGGGACCAAGATGAAAGGGAATTATACACTTTTTTAGAATATATAAATAACAATGTCCGATTTTTGAAATTTACACATAATATTAGTTACGATGAAATCACATTTTTGGATGTCAAAATAACATACCATAAGAACAATGGTTGTTTGCAATCTAATATTTTTAGAAAACCAACGTTTTCAAATTCCTACCTCCACTACGACAGCTGGCACCCTGACCATCAGAAAAAGGCTGTTGTTAAGGGCCAGATGGTCAGGGCGACCAGGATGGTAAGTGATGAGGGGGAATTTATTAAAGAATTGGAATTTATGGCAACCATGTTTATTAATAGGGGTTATCCAAAAGTCTTTTGTGAAAAAATACTAGAAGAAGTGAAAAATAAGAGACTTACAGGATTTTATGAGGCTATATTATGTCATGGGTACAGAAATGATAAAATAAATAACAACATTGTAGATACCCATCAGTTGCCCTTGTATATTTCTGTATTTGACGACTCTTATGAAGTTATTAGGAATATAATCAAAAGAAATTGGGGGATTTTGACTAATGATAACAGTATGGCACATATGTTTCAAGGTCAACTTAAATTTGTGTATAAAAAAGATTTGTCTCTCAAGGAATTTTTTGAGAACATGATGGAATCAGCAAAGCATAAAACTAACAGATCAGTTGGTAATTTCAAATGCGGGAGATGTACAGTTTGTACACATATAAAATGTACAAGTAGTAGACTTATAGTAAACTTCCACAATATCAACATAGGAGGGCACTTTAATTGTTATACCTCAAATGTCATATATATTGCACTTTGCCAGGATTGTAAGGCATTCTATATAGGTAAAACTAGCAGACGTTTTAGAAATAGAATTAAAGAACACCTGCTAGACATTCAACATATGAGAACTACGAATGCCCTTGCTAGACACATACAATCCAATAAAACCCATACATTTAAATTTTGTGCCATTCAACATATTGAATATGATGCACGTGGTAAATACACTAAATATGACTTAGATGTTAATGAATTGAAGTGGCAAATATTATTGAATGCATACAACTGGCCTGGTTTGAACAAATATTGCAGTATAAAACCTATTTTAAATAACAATCATATTAAGGGTAGACCATGATTTAGTAATAAAACATTAACAATCATATATTTAGTATATAGATGTACAAGTGTCTAAAACAAATTTATGTAACATGTTATAGTTTATATTATATATACAATATTTCATATATGTATTCACACATATACATATATACATTTTTAATGTGAATGTATTTATCAATATTTAAGATCCATTTGAATAGTGATTAATTAACATAATGAGATATATTTATGTGAAATATTTATTTATATTACAAGATTATAATTTAATTATCCACATAATTTTATTAAATTTTAGTATATATATTTGTTGAAATTTATCACATATATATGTGTATATAAACATTTTTAATTTATTTTAATTTAATATCAGTATAGGACTTATTAAATTTAACATTATTGTTAATTAATTAATTAATTGTTAATTGGGGTGTGACTTGTGTATTTAAATCAAGGCAACAACTGTAACGTGTATTCTGAAGAAGTTCGTCATATCGGACGAAACCCGGGTTAATTTGTTTCTGTGCTGCTATTTGTGTGTGTTATTTTAAGAATAAATCATCCATTATTGCTGTGAATACTTCATCTTTCTACAGCGTGGATTATTGTCAGTGAGTTTGCTGTGGTAAAACCGGATTCCCGTGTGCTTGAACTTCTTGGACCTTAAAGCATCAGTTTATATTGTTTCTTTGGGCAAGTTGTCTTATTTGCCTGTTGAGGCTCAGGAGGGTGCTTTTCTATTGCTGGGGCCTTGACTTTGTTTTCTTGGACAGCAACTTTTTGCATTTATTGTAAAGTTTGTTGATGCTGGATGTTCACCACGGTGGTTATATTTACTTAGGGCTCTGGCTTTGTTTCTTTTTGGTACAGCCAAGTTTATTCACTTATGCAAGTGATTGTATAAGGCTTTAGTGTAAGATTCAGTGTAGTTACCACTTCTAGCTTGGGTGGGGATTAGAATGCATTTATATCTTCATCTAGGAGGGTATAGTTTGCCTTGGTGAAGTTTTTTAGTATGATTTCAGCCTTTGTAAGTTCTGGTGTTAGTGCCAGCTCGAAGGTGACTGATTCGTGGCCAGTTTTAACTAATGAGGGTCTGAGAGTTGTGACAGTGCATGTGTTTGGCATGTTGGAAAGGACCAGATCCAGAATGTCTGTTCCCCTTGTTGGGGTATGGACAATTTGTTCCAGGACATTTGAAGTAACAAATTGAAGGAACTTTTGCGCTAGAGAGTTAGGGCTAGTGTAGGTTTTCCAGTCCTGTTGATGGTGGGATAATTGAAATCCCCCATAACCAGTGTGTTCGGTAAAGTTTGGATTGTCTCCAATTTGGTCAAGTAGGCTTCATGGGTGTGGTTACCCATGGAGGCAGATCTATAACTGGCCATGACTTGAATGAGCATCTAAAGACACTGTGACCTGGACCTGGAGAAACTTCACGGAGTTGTCCAGTCAAACTAGACAGGAGGTGAATATATCTGTAATATAGACTGAAACACCACCTACTTTGGTTTTCACGTGTTTATTTTGCAGTCTAAAGGTGTGAAAGGCATTGTAGCCTTGCAAGGCTGGGGTGCTCTCTGAGGCCTTCAACCAGGTTTCTGTGACTGCACAAATGTCTACATCTTCTTGTGATAGAAGTGCTTCTAGAGAGTGCAGTTTTTGGTTTAAGCTTCTAGCATTTATCTTTATGAGCTCTATTTTGTTCTGATTGGTTAATTTCACTTTGGTAATGTTGTTTTTAAGACCTTGCCTAAAAAAGGCATGATGGGGAAGCAAGAGCCTTTGTCAGCAGCTGAAAGCCTAGAGGTGCCAGGTACAAACCGTCTCTGGCAAAGCAGCAAGGTTTGTTGACCGTAGCTTCCCAGGCTGACAGGAACTGGATCCTCTTTGAATGACACCAAAAACTAAGACAATTATTGAAATCAATCATTTTTTGTTAATATTGTGGCATCATGCTAAGTGAGGGTAGAATGCTGCTCAAGGCTAGGGACATACCTGCCTGGGATACATACTCAGAGAGCTTGACCAGGTCTCTCTTCATATAGTCCAGTGAGGTACATCTCAGGTCATTCACACCAACATTAACTATGACAGTGTCATAACGGTACTTGTTGCTGACAGACCTGAGTGGATGCGTGATCTGATGAATCCTGGCACCAAGCAGGCTGCTGACTGTGACTTTCTCTTTGTCCAGCCTGATGAGTGAGACATCAGTGTGTCTCACTATTGAGTCTCCAATGACATAAAAATTAGATTTTTGAGTGTTACGCCTTACTGGCTTGGTTGGTGAGACACTGGTGTTGATATGTGTCATGGGTGCTGTGAGGACTGTGTTAGTTTTAGCAGTCTTGTGATTTGGAGGTCTCTGATGTTTTGGTAAATTTTTTGTGAGAACTTCCACATATGTGGATTTATGTGTTTGATGCGTACTATGTCTATGAGGAGAGGTATGTGTATGAGTAGTTCATAGGTTCATAGGTAGGTACTAGGCTATTGGCCCAAGGGCCTATGTAAGACTAGCCAACAAGGTTCCCTGGCTTATGCCACCCAACAAAGTTATTTTTCTGTGCCACTGTCGAGCAGAGACACAGAAGTGATCCCCGGGGTGTATTTCATATTTCCCATCCACTCATCAAGATTTTTCTTGAAGAGTGTTAATGAAGAACTTTGCTTGACATAGATGGGTAGCCTGTTCCAGAAAATGGGAAGGCTCTGGGACAGGAATCTATCCCTCCAGCATGTCCTGTTTATTGTGGTGACAAGGTTTAGGTCCCTAGAGCGTGTAGCTCAGAGGGATTGGGATTTCTTTAGGTGTAGCATGTCCAACAGCTCTGGGTTTGACAGCTTCATATGTTAGGCAGAGATCACCTCGGAGTAGGCGATATGTGATGGAGTAAAGCTGGAGTTTTTGTGATGGTCAGTGTAGGGAATTTGTTTGAGGCCAGTAATCCTCTTTGTGAGGTACTTCTGTGGCCTTTCCAGCTGCTGCAAATGTCTTGTGAGGTACATTCAAAAAGGGGCGTTGTACTCTATAATGGGTCTAATAAGTGTCGAGTAGAGGGGAACAATGAACTCTTTTTTCCTGGATGAGAACCCTTTTATGATGAGGTATGCCACATAGAAGGACTTCCTGACTACTGTGGTGATGTGACTATCAAAGGAGAGACTACTGTCCACCTGGGTCCCAAGGTCTCTTATCACACATTCGGTGTTAAGTAGATTGCTACCTATGTGGTAGTTCATGGGTACATAGTTTTTAGCAAAGGGGATGACACTGCACCTTTTGGCATTGAGCTTGGGGCCATGGCTCTGACACCAGGCATCTGGCTCAGCAAGGCACTTCTGTAGGATGTCTACAACATTTGGGGACTTGACTATGACTCCTAGTTTGCAGTCATCTGCAAACTTCATTAGACAGAGGCCTTCTGTTTTAGCCTGTACTTCAGAGAAGTAGATACCAAACAGGAGAGGTCCCAGGACTGAACCCTGTGGTACTCCACTTGTCACTAGTTTGAGGTCAGATTTGGAGTCTGCACCTTTTACAGTGTAGGTTCTGTCAGTGAACCAGTTGGCAACCCATCTTGTGATGTAGGGATTTATACCTAGTTTAGTGAGTTTAACTATAATTCCAGAATGGGGGATGGTGTCAAAAGCCTTGGTGAGGTCAAGATAGGCTGTGTGAACCACCTTATCCTCATCCACAGATTTGGTGACTGCCTCAAAGAAGTCAATCAGGTTCAGGAGGCATGATCTGCCTTTCACAAACCTGAACTGGATGGGATCCAGAGTTTGGAGGTTACCAATGTTTTTGTTTATGAGTTCCATGATGATACGTGCCATGGCCTTGCAGACCAGGCTCGTCACACTAATAGGGCGAGAGTTCCCAGGATCAGTGGTGGCTCCCCCTTTGTGGAGTGGGATAACTGTTGTTGTGCACAATTAGTGGGCACAAAGCATGATGCGAGGCTATTATTGAACATGGTGCTTAGGTGGGGAGCCAGTTCATTCTGAAGTTTGTGCAAAACGCAGCCTTGGATGTTTTCTGGTCCCATGGATGCTGTATTTTTGGCTTTAGAGAGTGCAGCTTTTACCTGCGTAGTTGTGATTACAGGCACTCTGCATTCTTCCTGTATAGATATGGGCCCTTTAGGGGGTGGGGGGTAAAGTTAGAACTGAACCTATCTGCCAGGATGTTGGCAATATCAGTTGGTGCAGTAATTGTTGTGCCGTTGTGCTGTAACTCAGAGCAGATCTGGGTGTTGCCATCAAGATTCTTGACATAGGTATAGAATGCTTTGTGGTTGTCCTTAGAATTAGTGGTGATTTTGTTTTCATAGCTATCTTTGGAGGATCTTATAAGGGATCTCAGCTTCTTACTGAGGCTGACCATGGAGCTCCTCCACTCATGGGATTTTACTCTCTTTCACAACAGTTTCTTCCTTCTGTTGTACAGTTTGTTTATGGCAGGAGACCACCAGATTGGCTTCCTTTTTTTGGAGGATAGCGTCTTTTTCTGTTTGGATAGCACGATCCATGCACTTGTGTAAGTGCTTATAGAGTGCATTTGTGTAGGAGTCAGCAGTTGTATCTGTATTGTCCATCTGCATGGGTGTCATGAAGTTCACCACTTCTGTCTTAAGAAGCATGTAGTTGGCTTTGGAGAAATGTTTTACCATGGTTTCCTTAATGGGGGGTGGGGGCAGGATGTGGATATCAAGGGTGATTAGCTTATGGTCAGATTGGACCAACAACGAGTTGACTTCAGGTGTGGAACACCAGTCACTCATGTTGGTAATGAAGAAGAAAATGGTAAAAGGAGTACCAAACCACGATGGAAATAATGATGAATAAGTCCCAGGAAAATCCAACAGGAAAAGTCTTTATTATAAACCAAAAAGTAAGCGCTTTCGCGTGGGTCCTCCCACGCTTCATCAGACAACATTACATACAAAATGCAAACCCTTTATATACTCCTTGCTAGAACAGCAAGGTGGGAAATCAACCAATTAATCAAGCAATTAGCATTTTTTAAAAAACAGTTTGTAGTTATACACATATCTCAACTACATTCTTCTCAATTCAAAACACAATTTTAAAAACACAATTTTAAAAAATGCATGATTATGTTTAAGAAACTATTATCATTGTTGGAATCAAACACTATATGGTTCAAACAACGTTACTATAACACTAGGCATTCAGAACGTATAATTGTAGTGTTGATGTCAACAAAAGAGCTCCAAGCAAACCAGCAATGAATTGTAGTAACAAAGCTTGAATGAAGTAAAAGTATCACTTAAACTCACTTCTAAAGGGATCAATCTAGGACTATATATACACATTAATTTATAAAAGACTTGCTTTCAAACGCAAGTCTCAAATATGATGGTATCATTACAAAATTAATATGATAAAAGATGCTAGAGCCTGATATACTTAAAACTCGTGGCTATATGACCCTATTAAATTCCTACGCATGCAGAGTATGCAGTTCTGATGATAGATTAGCAAAAGAACAACATCAAGAATAATGGCTCCTGGAGCGATGCTTCGCGTAGACTAAGACATCACTCAAACACATAAAAACATCTGATGTGAATATGAGTGTATAATTGTGCAGATAACATCATGCATGGCTGCAACAATATTACATTAATCTCTATAAACTATACATGTGCATACAGTTAGAATTCCTCTGTCCCGTTGCTATATAGACCCATATAACATAGCATAAGCATAAATGCTTAAGGTATACGACTGAAAATATATGGTAATATTATATAGCAAGATAGAGCTTGATAACACATCAAAATATGTCTCATGGACAAAAATACATGTATAACAAGCAACAACATATATGTATATATATCAATATGAAACTACAAACTGAAAAAGGAAACATTATTATAAATGTATGTATAACTAGTGCTTAGATGAATAAAAACAACATTTAAAAGTGTCCAAAGTCTAGAATGGAGCATATGATAACTTACTCATATATATCACAACAGTAAAAAGATGATAAAACAAATGAAAAACAAAATATAGCCTAAAGCTATAATATGATATTTAACTCAAGTGCTGGTCTCTGGAATATATAGACATTAGGTCCTAAAAATGTATGTGAGCCAAGTTGCATGATACATTTCAATCCTATCACTGCAAGATCATTGGCAGAATTATCACCTCACTATGTAAGTCCCAATATTGGCAATACCCTGAACACAAGATGTATCCTAAAGTTTTTATATATTATTTAGCTCAAGTACTGGTCTCAGAGATACATAAGCATTTAATCCTGGAAATATATGTGAACCAAGTTGCATAATCCATTTCAATTCCGCCAATGCAAGGTCATTGGCAGAATTGCCACCCCGCTGTCTGGGTCTCAATATTTGTAATACCCTGAACGAAAAACTATGTAGGGGAAATTCCATTATGTGGGTGGGGGCAGGATGTGGATATCAAGGGTGATTAGCTTATGGTCAGATTGGACCAACAACGAGTTGACTTCAGGTGTGGAACACCAGTCACTCATGTTGGTAATGACTAGGTCTAGGATATTGCTGCCCCTGGTGGGGGTGTGGATAAGTTGATCCAGGGCATTGGAGTATATGAATTCCAGAAAGTGTTGAACTAAGGAGTTGGTACACGAGTAGTTTTCCCAGTTAATGGTGGGGTAGTTGAAGTCGCCCATTATTAGGGTGTTTGGTTGAACCCAAATATTTTCCAGTACATCAAGAAAAGTGGAGTGGGAATCCTAGGGCATGGTGAAGGATCTGTAGCAAGCTACAATTTGGATTGCAGTTTTGCCCAGAGTTTGTTGCACTTTGATAACCTCGGATGCATTATGCTGAGCAACTAGCTTGGAGGTGTGGGTATCCTTAATGAATATGGACACACCTCCACCTTTGGTGTTTTGGTCCAGGTTACATGGCCGAAAAGTGTGGTATGAGTTATAGCCTGGAAGTGCAGCAGTGCTCTCTGGAGCCTTGAACCAGGTCTCAGTCACTGCACAGATATCGATGTTCTCCATTTTAAGGAGTGCCTTGAGTGAGTGCATTTTGAGATTTAGACTTCTATCATTGAGTAGCATTACCCTCAGTTTTTGCTTGCCTGTTCCTGTTATGGTGGTGAATTTATCATTTCAACCTTGCCTAAAAAAGGCACTATAGGGGTGGCAAGAGCCTTAGCCAGTATCCGGAATCCTAGGGGCGACAGGTGCAGGCCATCTCTGGCAAAGCATCATGGTCTGTCGACCATGTCGACCCAAGCAGACAGATACTGGATCCCCTTAAAATAACACCAGAAGCTTAGCCAATTGTTGAAGTCAATCATTTTGTCCTTGTACTGCGATATCATTCTGGGCAATGGCAGAATGCTACTCAGGGCTAGGGTCATAACTGCCTGGGCTACAAAATCAGAGAAGTCTTCCATATCTCTTTTCATGTAGTCCAGGGAGGTAAATCTCAGGTCATTCACACCAACATGGACAATGACAGAGTCATATTTGTACTTGTTATGGAATGACCTGAGTGCATGGGTTATGTGGTGGATCCTGGCACCCGACAGCCAGCTTACAGTAACCTTCTCCTTGTTTAGCCTGGTGAGTGGGACATCAGTGTGCCTGACTATAGAGTCACATATGAAGAGTGTGTTATTGTCAGAATTGGATAGGTTGGGACTTGAAACCATATATCAGCATGCATATGTGGTACTATAAGCAAATGCAGTGGTGGGTGAGTTGACAACCTTCTCCGTGTTACTGTTTTGAGTGAGAGGGTTTACCCAATTTTAGGTCATCTGCATATAGACTGTAGAACACCTCAAACAGGTAAGGGCCTAGGACAGAGCCCTGTGGGACACCCTGACTGTAACCAAGAATTTCACCTATCCAGTTGCTGTATGATACGTGCCATGTCCTCTCTGTAAGCCATGCAACTATCCATCTTATCAAGAGTAAATCAATACCTAGTTGCTCTAATTTATTGATCAGTGTTTTGTGTATGATCCTGTCAAATGCTGAAGTTAAATCTATATAAATTACATCACAGTACATTTTTTCATTCATAGCTGTTATTATATTGTAATAGAACATCATCTTACAAGTGGTAATAGATCTATTTTCAACATTGCATGCTGATATATGGTTTCAAGTCCCAACCTATCCACTTCTGACAATAACTTATCCAATATTACCTTTTCCATTATTTTTCCACAACATGAAAGTAGACTTAAGGGTTTATATGACTCTGGATTTGTCCTACTCCCCTTTCCCTTAAAGACAGGTTTAATAAGTGCATGCCTCCCAATCTTGAGGAATTTCCCCATATTTATATGACCCAGTGAATAATAGATATAATGGTACTGTAAGTTCGTGCTGAAGTATTCTCAGGTCATTTTTACTAATTCTGTCTCTTCTCTGTGCTTTGTTTAGCTACAGTTTGTGCAGTTCTTTTTCAAAGTAATCTAATTTGATTCCAGTATCTGAGGTTACATCGATGTCACTAGGACAACTTATCCCCCCCTTTGTGGAGTCAAACTGTTTTGCATAAGATTTTGCAAATATATCTATAATCTGTTGAATGTGGGAATAAATTTGAGAATCTTCACAGAGTTTATCAGTTTGTATGTCTTTACTCCTTCCACATCTTATGGATCTATAAAAAGGTGTCCTATTATGCTAAATATCTTTAAATAAATGTTCTTCAAATTTTTATTGGTTTTGTCTCACACTATGCTTAATTTGTTTGTCCAGCTTGCTTATTTCAGTTTTCAATGTTGTAGTTCGACCTGTCTTCCATTTTTTTATATTTTTTGTCTCTCACCTTAATCAGGTATTTTGTTCTTATGGAAATATATCCCCCTGATGTTGTATGCCTAGATCCTAATGTTAAACATTTTTTTTTTATTTTTTGCAATCAAACAATTTCTCTTTCAAAACTTTCCACATTCTATCTGTAATTTTTCCACTAAACACATCACTCCAGTTAGCTTTACATAGTGACTATTTTGCTTCCATATAATCCGCAATTAACCTTCTGTGTATTGGTTTAGATTTCAGTTTGGCAGAATTATCTAGCAACAAATTAACCTTCATAACTCCATGATCAGTGCACATCAAGGGTGGTTAAACCTGACTTGATGCAACAAAAATTTCTTTAGAAACACAGACAATGGGCAGTATTCATGAAGGCTAACACAGAAAATAACACTGTGTTAGCCTTCATAACACCATTTTCCCACACTAAACCCCATTCCCTATTCAGGAACAGGGCTTAGTTTTTGTGGCATAGTGCTGCATGGTGTGCATGCATGTACAAATGCGCCAAAGGCTGATAACCCATGGTGGCATGCAAATGAAGTGCACACCTACCACCCCAGCCCAATATTACCTAGAAACAACACTAGGTTGTGATTCAGCAACCTGGTGTGAGTCCATGTTAGATTTGTGTTATGCATGGGGAAATTTTCCCCATACATGAGCTAACACGGTAGTTGAGCAAGGTGAAAGCCATTAAAAGTTGTCTTTCCTTAATTATATTTAAATTCTACTTTGCGCAAAGCGCCATGGAACTTAAACTCTTGCAAAGAAGCTTATTTAAAAATATATATAGAGATTTTTTTTATTAAAAGATTAAACTGTTAACAGGGAAAAGTTCCCTTTAATGTGTAAGATCCGTGCTATCCACCTTCATCATGGTCAGAGCCATATTGTATCCATGTGGATAGCACAGAATGGGCATGGTGGGCAGCAGATGTACCTGAATTGATCTGGAGGTGTAGAAAACAGTACTGCACCACCGTGTAAGCTAGCACAGTGGTAGCCAGCCATAGGGGGAGTATGGGCAAATGTTATTTTACTGGTTTTATGACTGCAAAAATTAAAAGGGGCCATGACAACTTAAATTAAAACATGTATTATGTTCATTAGGCATGGCCACCAAAACTATGGCCATTGTCATGCAAAAGCATTGCAAAATATTTTAAATCAAAGTTTCTTAATATTGCCCTTACAAACTTAGGATTACAGGTTTTGAATTAGCATGGATATTCATGAAGAGTATGTGGCCTGCATCTGTCATACTAATATTTGCTATAGTGATATATATATAAATGTAAAATGGTTATTTTTTTTTTCACTGCAGTTGAAGTTTAAGCGTAGCTGAGCGGGTTTGCATGCTGTAGCACTTTGCTCAGCACTGCTTAAAATGGTATGAAGAGCTATATCGAAATGTATAACTGAAATCTTCATTGGTGATTTAGCTCAGTGGTTAGAGTTTTGGCTTTGCGTGCAGTAGGTGCATGGTTTGAATAGCAAAACAAGCAATTCAGCTTTTACACGGGAAAGTATTGTTAAATTATTTTTTTTTATTTTTAATGGTGTAGTAATTGAGATTTCTTAACCAGGGTAGTGTAGCTGGCCAACCTTCCAGTGTCAGTGGATATGTGATGTGAAATTCCCCCATGTAAACAAAAGTGTCCCAGACAGTACAGTCACACCCCAAAATAATGTAATCAAAGCACATAGGGGGACATCATGTAAAGTAAAATATATACACGTAATAATATGTCAGTAAGGAATAACAAATACCCAATTTGTTAATTTCCTTTAAATGAAAACTGAACAATGGTTATCAGTGCTCAGCTCTGCTTAGCCGGGTTGAGCATTGCTAAGAAGTACAATTCTAAGCAGCAGTCAAGCCAGCTAAGCTAATTTGAGGAGTGCTTAGCACTGCTCAGCATTTCTGAAACCAGCTAAGCAAGGGATATGTCTGAGGCTGCTTAACTGTGCTTAGCTGGTGTAAGGAAAGGGAAGCATGCTCATGCACAAGGGAGGTGCAGATCTCCTGACAAGTGTTTACACTTCAGCAGAGTGTTTGTGCAGCACGGTGCGGGGCTTAAAAACACAGGAAATAAAAAAAAAACAGAAACACCTTTACAAAGGGCAATCAATTAGAAATGACTAATAATCCCTCTGGCACTCACACTGGCCCATTCAAACCCCTCAGTAATGCAGCTGGCCAGTGGAATGTATTCATAATTAGCTAATCACACAGGATGCATCTGCAGTATACCAGTATAAAGTATGCAGACACGCTTCAGTCAGGTTTTCCCACATACTCTACACCATTGAAGTACACACTTGAGAATTTTAACTGAAAAAAATGATAGGGGCTGCTGCCTCTTTGTTACATCTCTACATGCTACAGACTGAGGGTGGTGATGAGGATGATGCTGACAACCGGCCCAGACCAAGGACGAGAAGAGTGTTCAGTCCCAGGGTAACTTGTCAGGGGCTACATGAGGTGCAGATAGTAGAGTGCTACAGGATGGACAGAGACATACTACAGCAACTCAGTGTGCTCTGCCGACCTTACATCAGACCCAGAGCCAACAGAGGGGAACCCATCCCAGTGGAAACAAAGGTATGTGTAGCCTTAAGAATACTAGCTACAGGTACTTTACAAAGACCTACTGGGGGCATCATGGGGGTCTCACAAGCATCTGCATCCAGGGTACTCCACCAGTTCCTGGATGTCATGCTAAGACATGCCAGTGAGCACATTTATTTCCCCAGCAGCCCTTCATCGAGGACCAGCAGTATCTGTCTATTCCACCATGTAGCATGCTACCAAGAGGTACTGGGTGCCATAGACTGCACTCACGTCCACATCAAAGCACCACCCGGTGAAGAGGATAGAGTGTACATCAACTGCAAGAGCTATCACTCCATCAACTGCCAGGTCATGTGCAATACCCCAGGCATTATCATGAATGTGTGTGCTAGCAGTCCTGGCAGTTATCACAACTCACACATCTGGCATGCTTCACACCTGTACCAGGCATTTGCCATGGGGGACATCCCATATGGCCAACTCGTGGGGGATGTTGGCTATGCACTGGAACTGTGGATGATGATACCCATCCAAAATGCACACACACCCACTGAAGAATGCCATAATGAGGCACAATCACAAACTAGGAACATTGTAGAGTGTGTATTTGGGCTGCTCAAGTCACAGTTCTGCTGCCTTGACATATCTGGCTGAGCCCTGAAGTACTCTCCAGCCACATGTGCACACATGTTCATAATATGTGTCATTTACTCAATATGATCCTGCAGAAACAACTGCAGCAGGAACATCACAGGAAGGGGCATACAGCCCCCCACCATTTCCAAGGCCATCACAGGCACAGGGGGACATGGAGAAGGAATCCCCTGGGCCTGCCCCTGTAGGCAGTCATAGGCATGCCCACTATGCCCTTCCCTTAGCAAAGAGGCAATGCACAGCACATACACTGACACCCTAGAGCCCCAGGGACTGACACCTCTCTCCATCTCACACACACAGTAAAATGGATGCTACACACATCACACTACTTGTACCTTACCATGTATAGGCTGTGTATTGCATGCCCCCAACAGAGTCAGCCCTCAAGCACCATCCTCACAACTGCTGCAGGCACAAGGTAAGTCAATTTTCTTAACAATAAATGAATGGAGTAGTATGTTGTTGTAGCATATCTATGGTATTGCTGCATGTATGCAAGGGAATAGGGTGGCCTACTGGGATAGCAGCAGACAACTGATAGCTATGTGGGATAACAGGAAATGTCTGCCCAATAATGGCTTCCCCAGAATATGCAGTAGTCCCCTAGGTGACAAATCTCACTGCCGTATATGTGGGGGACTAACAAACTGGGGGTTCATAGGTCACATGCATGGATGTCAATGTTGGGATACTATACTCACCCCTCAGCCTCTCCCAGCAAGTCAGCTATAGAAAACCATAAAGACATGTCTGGCAATGGTCCACAAATATGGACAATGATGAAATATTCCTCTTACAGACTTACACAGTGATATCACAGCAGGTCTTGGAGTTGCATTAAGTCTCTGAAGGGTAGGAAGTCTGAAACTCAAATGTCTGCCATTACATTCTAACATTCAGTCTTTAGTGATATGCCAGTATTCTCCAAGACAGGCACAACCTTATTTTTTCTTTCCTTCACCCTTTCCCTTGTTAACTTTCACTGCAAAAAAAACAAAAAAAAAAAAAAAAAAAAAATATTATCTTCTTCTCATTATTATATTTTATGTTTATAATATTATTTTTATGTTTATAATGTAAGTAATTATGATGATTTTTTTGATGGATACCTGTTTCAACTAGTGGAGCTTTCTCCCGGCCTCACGTGGACTCCAGCATATCCAGCCCGAATAAAAGCCCAAAAATGTTAAGTGGAACCAAAATGTAAAGCCAACATCTGCACAGTCTGTGCAAATATGTGCAGTTGACAGGTTTGCCCCCCCCAAATACAGCCATGTTCCATAGAAATTAAGTAATATTTATGTTTGTAGGGTAATAGCAACAGAGCACACATCCTTAGAGCTGTCCCCATCAGCTTGATAACTTGTTGCATGTCCACAATATGCACAATATGCAGGAGTCAATGAGCTATGTATATGCGTGGTTAATACTGTCAGGATGTTGGCAGCATTTACTCTTAGGCTGTTGTGGCTTAGTGGCCTTGGTACAGTACTGCGATTGACAGGGTCCATGTTTCAAGACTTTCTGTGCCAACTATTTTGCATGTCAGCTACACCTATGGTAGAAGTTCTACATACTGTCCAGAAGTCAATATCCATTACTGCAGGAAATATGGACAAGTCAGGGACAGGGGACCACACATATGGACAGTACACAGCTCAGAGTAATCTACACAGTGCCTAGTAGGACAGCAAGTACCTGAAAGTCATTGTACTGCCAGGTTGTAAATGGCTGACACCTTACTGTGCCAGCATTGACAACAAGTCACTGGCCACCATCCATAACCCTGGAATGACAGGCTGTCACAGAAAGATCACAAGTATGCCTTGTATATCTGTTCTGCTTGTCCGAACATTGCATTTACCTGCCAAACTATTTGCAAAACAAGAAAGGTTCATGTCAAAACATCAATGGCAGACAGTAGAGAAGCAGACATCATACTCATAAGAAAAAGAAAGCAAATACCAAACCGGTCTCCCAACTGTCAATGTATGGCAGAACATTATTAATACACTGTACCCATGTGTGGGTCTGTGTCTGACTGTTATATATGGGCCTGTCCAGATGTCAGTCTGTGACAGTTTGACAGCTAGGCCAACATGTATCCTCACAATAACATAGCAACATAAACCGTCTGAGGATGACAGCAGATGTAGTGGTGCAATGATGGACAACCTGGTAAATAGGTACATTCAGAGGTGTGAAGTCCATAACCCTGTTCTTGATGTTACAGTGTCTAGCCCGCTCACCCCAGAAATACCAATACATAATAGCAGCCACTGTGGACAAAGCCTGTGACTGGACTACAGAAAAACAAAGAAATACACATAAGGGGTAGGGGAACTACTGGCCAGACAAATGGAGTATGTGCACACCAGAACAAATTGTGCAGTAACATAGATTCACTACAGTGTATGGAGTCAGAAGACATTACCCACAACTAAACAACACACACACACATAAGTGGAGGTCCTCAACAAAACTTAAACTCAAAGGACACCTCAGAGGCAAAAACACATAAGAACTCCAAAAACTTCCACACCACAGACCATGCATAGTCCACACACCCGGTATCTCGCAACCACTAAGGCCTTTCCATAAACCCAACATATTGCTCATAGGAGACTCCATTGTGAGACACACAGATATGCTCTCACCAGGCTGGATAAGGAGAAAGTCATGCTTACTTGTTTGTCAGGTGCCAGAATCTGCCATATCACACATGCACTCAAGTCACTCAACAACAGGTACTGTTATGACGGTATGAACAACGTCAGATGTACCTCCCTGGACTACAGGAAGACAGACATGATTCAGCTTGTTGAATATGTGTCTCATGCAGTTATATCCCTAGGCTTAATCAGCATTCTACTATTACTCAGAATGATGGTGCACTACCAATAGAAAATTATTGTCAGTAACAGTTGGCTTACTTACTGATGTCATACTAGGGGGTCCACTGCCTGGCAGCCTGGGAACATATGATTGCCAGACCACACTGCCTTGCTAGAGATGGCCTGCATCTGTCTCACTTGGCCTGCAGGCCTCTGGAAAGGGCCCTTGCCTCCCCCATAGTGCCTTTTGAGGGAAAGTCATGGGGTCCATACTACCAACATAAAACCCTCAACAAAATAAAAATTAAAGGCCATGCCACTAAACACTAGGAGTCTAAACAGAAAACTGCACTCATTGCAAGCAGCCATAACCCTGGAATATGGTGACATTTGTGCACTCACAGAAACCTAGGCCACAGCTGTGGAGAGCAACCCATCCTTACCTGGTCACTCATCCTATCACACAGCCAGACCTCAAAATGTGGTCAGCAAAGCCAAAGGAGGTGGAGTATAAATATATGTTAGACAGACAAACACCTCCAGGCTGGTCAAACAGTCTGACACACATGAGACGCTCCAAGTGCAGTTAACCATTGACAAGACCCCTATGCAAATTGGGAGCAGTCATAGAATCTCCAAACAATGTCAAAATCCTACAAGAGGGTCTGACACAAACAAATGATTGGTGCCAAAGTCATGGCCTGAAACTCAATGCCAAGAAATGTATTATCATGCCTTTTGGTAAGAGTGATATTACTGCTAACTACAGGCCAACATATCTGACTCAGGATATCCACCCCATATATCTGGCCCTCTACTAATCTATCAAGATTCAACCCTTTACCCTGATTCTGGCTGACTTTAATTACCAGCCATTGATTCGAAAACCAACCATGCCAGAACAGAAATGCACAGAGATTCCTCCGTCTTATCAATGTTAAATCATTAGGACAGCTACTTGATACCCCCACAAGATGTGATAGATATATCGGACTTGGCAGTAACCAACATGATTAACCACTGCAGCACCCCTACAGTATCATCCTCCCTGGCAAGATCCGGCAAAAAAGCCGTCATGTTTAATATCACCATCTCTCTTGACCCCCCTCTAGCCATGGTAAGATGAAAATGTCTCCCAAGCTGATCACAACCATCAGAGGGATGGTATAAATAGCTGAGCATCCCCCTACCCTACTGGAGGAACAGGCACCAATGTCCAAATGTACAGAAAGGTACTAAACCAGTATATGTATATATATATATATATATATATATATATATATATATATATATATATATATACATGGAATCAGGAATACCTGACAGGGCAGCATCATTATCTGCAAGGGAGAGTAAAGCTGTCTGGAAACATCTGCAATAAATGAAGTACAAAACAAAAAGATAAAATTGCTGTCCAGGACTGAGAAGGAGCAGGTTCGCAATTGCAAGTATTCTCTCCTTTGCCTGAACAAACAAATAAGGGCACCAGTGAAATTATCTAAAGGCAACTCCAAGTCCAAATAGCCCACATCTAAGACAGGCAATCATAAGGCCTTCCTGACATATGTCTGCATTCCTAAAGGAAGCTCCCTGATCTGTGCAGAACTGGTGGTCAAGGGCACCACATACACAAATGCTGTAGATATAGCCAATCTACTGGCTGACAGATTCAGTGGAAATGTCACCCCTCTGTTCCACATCAGTAAAGCAGGACATCCCCAGTACCTGACCACCCAACCCTTATCACTAGGGAACAGGGCATCACTGCCCTTTCAAAGCCAAGAAGACAGCCTCCATGGGACATGGATACTTCCCAGGCTGCAACCTACATGAACTCAGGCATGAACTGGCAGCACCATTTTGCACCCTACTCAACTAAAGCCTGAGTACTGCATTTGTCACAGCCAAATGGCAGACAGCCACTATCATCCCTTTACACAAAGGTGGAGTGTTCACTGAGCTGGGAAATTAAAGACCCATCAGCCTAACTAGCCTGATCTGCAAGGCCATGCAATGGATCATCATAGACCTCATTAACAGGAACATTGGTAAACTCCAAATAGTCGACCCCACAAAGTCTGCCTTGGTAGGTATGTCAGTGAACTCTGGATAACTTTCCTGAGACAGCCACCAAAGGCATGGATGAGGGAAAGATGGTGCACACTGGCCATCTTTACTTGGCCAAAGCCTTATACACTATTCCCCACTTAGCCATAGTACATAAATTCTGTCAATTAGGCAACTGGCTCATTGATAGAACCCTCCTAATCATAATAGGGGTAGTCAACTCAAGCAGTACACCTGTAATAAGTGGCATACCCCAGGGATCGGTCTTGGGGCCTCTGGTATATGGGATATACTTCCCTGAGGTGCAGGCCAAAAATATTGGTCTGTGGCTGACCAAGTTGGCAGATGACTGCAAGCTGGGAACAGTCATCAATTCCTAAAGTGATGTGGATGTCGTACAACAGGGTCTTACCAAAACAAATAACTGCTGCCAGAAACATGGCCTCAAGCTGAATGCCTGCAGATGCATCATCATCATCCCCTTCTGGGAGACTGACGTCCCCACATATTATCACATTAACAACAATGTCCTACATACACAATCAGTAGTGAGGCATTTGGCCACCCAGGTTAAAAGTAACCTGAATTCTGACCACCATGTTGCTTCTGTTATACAGAAAGCTTCATAGATTGGCCAACTCAAAAGTAAGGGTATCTCATCCATGGACAAAGGGGTCATAATCTCTATGTATTCAAACTTTATAAGGCCAATTATTTTGCACAATGTCCCCTTTAGCATGTACCTCACAAAGCACATTCAGCAGCTGGAGAGACAGAGATTCCTCACTGGGAGAATCCAGGACCTCAAACACTTACCCTACACAGATAGGCTAAAAGCACTGTCTCTCTACTCAATTCCATACCGACTCCTCAGGAGTGACCTCTGCCTGTCATATAAAGCAATCCAGACCCTACCTTAATGGGACTGCTGCACATCTGCAAGTCAAGTCCCACTCAAACAACCTGTAGGCACAGCATCAACCTGGTCTGTGATATCAGTTTGGCTTGTTGGTGTGAGAGATATGTGTCGCACATACTCCCCCATCTGTGGAATACACTCCCTGTTCACATCAAGTCGAGTACCTCAATACCTCTTGTGAAGTGCTCTCTGATATACAGTCCTGTGATTCCACCTGTGTCCCTGCTGGACAGGGGTGCTGGGTGCTGACATGTCGCAACACGGGCTACACTCTCATCTGCAAAGGTGATAAGGGCTTCAAGGCCAATATCCTACTATCCCCATATCAACCTATCAACTTATAAACAAATGCCTGTCAGTGGTTCACCACATTACTCTATACTGTTCTGCTACTGACATACCAGGAAATTACAGTGCTATGTGGAATATACCACACATATTATGGACATCTCTGCTCAGTAGACTACACTCTGTATCCACACCAGGATATGAATATTCAGTTAAGAAGAATACCACACAAGAAGGAGATTCCCAGCCAGTATATCACTGAGGAGCTAGACTGTTTACACAGCTTCATCAGCCAATCAGCTGTAGCCACACCTCTCAACTGGCGGTATTGGATGAGAAAGTCAGTAGCGTTGTTCATAAGTTTGGTCTGTGCATCATACATCTTGTATTTGTCAGGTAAATTATTGTGATACTCTGAGGATTTCTGTCAGTAAGTAATGACACAATACATTTCAGTGTCAGACATCATATATGTCAGAAAATGTCTGCTAAAACAAACCCTGTTACTCTAGCAACTTTCTACATTTGTAAGAGCAATATGTACAGTATCTTCCTATGTATGGGCCATTGTCCCCCCATTTTAGCAGGCTAGCTCCAGATTTCTTGCACTAACAGGTTGATAGGTACGACTGTGGTACACAAAACCCCAGACCAGAGTACTTCTATCTCTGGAATGGTGTCCCACTCTTACTATAGAAGGTCATGCTCCTACACTTAGAGAATTACAGCCCACGTCTAAAGCCACATCTGACTATATAACTGTATTGTGATATATGTCTTTGCATACAGACAGCTATGTACACCTTAACTGTATCTACCCACACCCACACCCATCACACAGGATTGCCCTCAGCTATCTGTAGGTGACCCATATGTGATATATCTGCATCTGTTGCATGTGATACACATACATATATATATGGGCAACATATAACAATATTTCAAGCATACACACACATAGACATGTGGAAAAGAGAGACAGACAGTGCTAGAGAGAGAGTGAGAGAGAGAGGGAAACACAGACAGAGAGTGAGTCATAAACAGGGATACCTTGAAAGGCATAGAGTGATGTCCTACTGTGGACATTTTGCATACCAGTTGTAACCAGTTGCATGTGCCAGCATGAAGGTGAGCTCAATTGTGTAATACTAGTGAGGTAGGGGTTGTAATATCACATAATCTGCCTTTGTGTGTGTGTGTTTGTATGTTTAAGTATTATGTTAAAGTATTATGAGGCCTTTCCCACCCAGTACACTTCTCACTGACCAACATTACAAGATCTATTGATGTCTTTCACCTTAGAAGTATCTTTGGGCACTGCTCAGCCCTATAATTTCTGTGGTGCATGGAATAACAGCGTAACACTGTAGTATAAATAACTAGATAGTTTGGTTCTAATCTCAGTCCTAGCAAATGTGTGTTTGTAAGTGTGCGCATTTGTGTTTGTAGGTGAAAGCATTTTGAGGCTTTTCCCACCCAGTACACTTCCCATTGCCCTACATTAGAAGGCCTGATGATGTCATTCACCTTAGATGTACCTTTGGAGACTCTTCAGCCCTATAAACTCCGTGGAACATGCAATAACTGCATAACACTGTAGTATAAATGACTAAATAGGTAGGGTTCTAATCTCAATATTGCATGTGTGTGTGTGTGTGTGTGTGTGTGTGTGTGTGTGTGTGTGTGTGTGTGTGTGTGTGTGTGTGTGTGGGTGAGAACCTATGGGTGTGTGTTGGTTATACCATTTTGAGGCCTGTTCCACCCAGTACACTTCCTATTGCCCTACTTTACAAGGGCTGTTGAAGTCATTCACTTTAGATGTACCTTTGGACGGGTCTATATTATAAAGTCAAATGCTTACCTTATTGAATACCTAAATGTCGACCCATCGTCATCGAACCGCATAAACACCGAATGCCCTAAACTGTGAAATTGAAAAAGTCGAACCGTCATACTTGTCCCATCCCACCGCCTGCTACATATTACCTACACAAACAAATAAACCACATACATACACTAATCAAAACCCTACTTCTAACCCTAAACTAAACCCTACTTCTAACCCTACACTAAATCTTACATATACCACCATGTATGCACTTAACTTAACCCGCACCCTAATCCTAAGGTCCGTAACTATCGCACACTTGCCTTAAAAAGCTAAACTCAAACAAACTAAATAATCCACACACATACACTTAACAAAACCCTACACTAAATTTAACATCCATTACCATCTATGCACTTACCTTAACCTGCACCCTAACCCTAAGGTCTGTAACTATCGCACACTTACTTTATGGAGCTATACCACAGAAGGCCAACCATGATGATTCGATGTTTCCACTTTCGCTCTTCTGGACATTCAATGTTTTTGTGGTTCGATGACAATGGGTCGGCGTTTAGGTATTCTATAAGGTAAGCATTCATCTTTACAATATAGACCCACTTTGGACAGTTATCTGCCCTATAATCATTGTGGTGTGTGTGATAAATAAGCAGCACTGTAGTACATACATGTAGAAAAGTAGGTGTCTGAATCTCAGTGCAGCCAACTATACTACTGTGTGTGAAGAATTTCCTCTGCGGCTGTTGTGTATATTGATTATACCATTTTAAGGCCTGTTGACTCCATCCCTATGACATTTCTTTAAAGAGCCAGTTGACGGCATCCACATTATAAGCACAGTCACACATTTTCTAACCCAAAGCCACTGTGCTGCAAGCAATAGTCATATCAGTCTGTATTGTACGTAACTAGAGAGGTAGGGCATATAACAGGAAAAGTGTCAACTCTGTGTGCATGTGTGTTTCAATGCATGTCCCCATGCAGCTGTACAGCTGTGTTTCAGATGGCTATACCATGTTAAGGGTTTGTGAACCCACCATTGGCAATCCTAACAACCTCTGCAATTGCTGCCCATTTGAATAGTTGTGGCAGACACTGCAACACTATAGTAGCTCTGTGGTGTTTGTGTCATATATACAACAGTATTGTTTGTACAAGTAGGCATGTTCAGGTTCTGTTATCAGCAAGGGCAGGTCATGAGTGTGTGTGTATATGTGTGTGTGTGTGTGTGTGTGTGTGTGTGTGTGTGTGTGTGTGTGTGTGTGTGTGTGTGTGTGTGTGTGTGTCTGTACATCCCCTTGCAGCAGTCTACCAGTGTTATGGCCACCAGCATACCTCTCAACCCCACACAGAAAGACATCTGGTTAGATCCATATGTAAAAATAGTGCAAACACCAAACATTGAGAACAACCTTAACACATTGCTGTGACATGCATGGAAAGTAGATACCAGAATAGGTTGTGTATGTGAATGTACTTTACAAAGTGTATGTGTCATTACATGACAATAGCTGTCATCAATCTGCAATGTTAGTCTGTCATGATTTTCTCACAGTTCACCAGAAAACCACATTTTATAACAGATGGAAAGAAAGTATGCGTCAAACATCAGGACAATCTGCAGACATATGCAGAGTTCACAGGTATGGCCACCATCTGTACCACCCTGCAGGTTGCAGTCCATGTTTGGCAAGGTGTGACCTGTGACAACGGAAACAGTAAAGAGGTCCCAAGAGTGTAGGACAAAAAAATGTCACACGGTCCTGTACTGATTGCATAATACAATTATTGCACAGCAGAAGCACCTCAGTGTTATGACAAATAGTGTAAACTAAGGTAATGTCACACAGAGAAGGTGTCATAGTAGCAAACCAGAGGATGTCCTGTGTGTTGCACTTGCTGTGGCCATGGTATGTCTAGCCAACTGTCACGTTACTACAGGTCATGTCCCACACTTCGCATTTGAAAATATTATATAGCAATTCATTGTCACTTATGTGTGTGCAGTATGTATACATGTGAAGGCCTTGTGACTACCTGGTGCCCCCAGTAACCCACAAGTATATAGGCATGAATGCTAATTGGCTCCACCAACATATGTAAGTACAGTCTAAGGCTGTGTGAACTGTAAGTATTTTGCACTCTGTCATTGTACCACAAACTGCTATTAACACACTGTGATGAGCCATACAGTGGGTATGGAATTCTCTCAAGGTCCCAACCTCAAGCTGTATACAGACAACAGAGTCAGCAGGCCATACAGCAATTACATGTCCCCATCATGTCCCACATCAGCGCCAGTCACCTAAACACATAGACTGTGATGACAGGCCTGGGTACCCAGGATGGCAACATAATTGCATTCAGGCACCAAGTATTGGCAGTTGTCAGGAATTGTTTGTATGTGGTTCACTACATAGGTGAAGGGACCACATCCAGCCAAAAGCTGAACATTACCTCTGAATAGTCCTCAGTCAGTAAAACAACACATTAGCAGCATGGCCGGTCTGCTATGCACCTATGTAGACATCTGCTGAATCTGTAAAGTTTATGTTATCTCCCACAAAGGTCAGACATGACCCTCAACACACATGTAGCATTGATACAGGATAATATGTGCATTTATGAACATGTACAGTACAAGCTGTGTTACTACCCAAATACCTGACATCACTTATGTGCAATACAAAACCCCACCCACAAATGCAGTTTGATCTGATATATGCATCCACATATGCAAAGGCTGCCACTATGGATGCTGCAGTATTGACGAGATGACCACTGGAGCCTTAAATGTACGCTCCTTGGCTTTTGACTCTGTACCACCAACCTCCATGACAAATATGGGGATATGTGTCTGGGAGGCAGTGGCTCCACCAAGATTGGCGAGGAACTCCTCTGTTGGTGTCAGTGGTGCTTCTGTAGCAGGCCTTCCACCAGTGAAAGCACAGTCCCTGGGCACATCTGCAGCCCTTTGCTGTGCATTGTGTATTAAGTTTGTGGCATGGTATTGGACCTGTTCATAGCCCCTGCTGTGGTGTCCAATGTTGTTGATGGTCCCCACCAGTTCTGCCCATGAGGTAATTCGTCGCTGCATGTGCTTCCAGATTCTCTCCAACAGTACCCTGTGATGTAGCATCTGGGAATCCAAGATCGTCACAGACTCTGACTCCATGTATGGTGGGTGACATCTACAATACATCCCACCTGCAAGACATGAACAGGGGAACACATCACAGGACTACATACATTGGCTACCATTGTGTACAGACCATACACATCCACATTTCCTAGCACTATCCACCACTAACACCTGCCATCTATCAGTACAGTATGTGTGTAAATATTGTGAACATACCAGCATTACAGCATGTGCCCCCCACATTATGCTGATGTGTCATGTTCCCCCCACTGAGGACCATTAATGTGCATAATCCACCATTCATCACTCACATAACACAGCACATGCAGCAGCTAGAGACATCATGGAGGTCCCCACCAGGGAATACCAGGCCATGAAACATCTACCGAACACCTATAGGCTATAAGGCCAACACTCTAGCCAGTGTCATACATACTCCTCAGGAGTGACCTCACTGTGGTGTGTGAAGAAATCATGGTCTCCACATTGTTGGGACTGCTGGCTGCATGAGTGCAGGTCATGCTCCACTGTGTTAACACACACACACACACACACACACACACACACACACACACACACACACACACACACACACAAACACACACCCTCAACCTGGTAAGTGACCTAGACTGGCCTTGTTAGCAGTCACACACAATCACCCTGCAGTGGAACAAGCACCATGTCCACATCTGGCAGGATAGCTACCAACACCTTTGCAGGTGTGACCTGGTGAAATGGATGGTTAACAGCACATACACCCTTGGGATACCACCTGTGTCCCTGTTGGATGGGAACATCAGCTACTGCCTTGCATACACATGAGCTAACTTGTGGCCTAGACATATGGCTGCTCATGACTCATAGCCTAGTAACCCGAGATGGTAGCAGGACTAACAAAGAAAAAGCAAACTTCACAACGTTGAAATAAATTTTAATAAAAAACATATAAAACAGAGCTTTCGGACACAAGTCCTTCTTCAGTGTTGTAAAATCTAGACTAAATAGCCATATTTAAAATGATTTTAAAATTAATCACATGACACAACCCACCCTACCAAAAAACAAACATTAATAAAATACATACATTAATAAGGTATTATACTTACAGTAATATTTTCATAACCACAAAACTATAAAGCATCGATTTTACAACACTGAAGAAGGACTTGTGTCCAAAAGCTCTGTTTTATACGTTTTATATTAAATTTATTTCAATGTTGTGAAGTTCACTTTTTTGGGTTGGTCTTTGCACAATTTACTGCTGCGAGAGAATCCTTTGATGTAAAGATGTTTGCATACATGGGTGCAAAAAGGTGCATTTAGTAATACACCATGCAGGTATGCCATCAGGGATGACTGCAGATGCTGGACAGCATACTAACATGCAACATGACAGTCCCAGAAGTGTTGTTGAGAGCTACTGTTTAAATTCCTATTTCCCATGACTGCATCCCCATCTGCATTCCATTGCATACTTAATTGTTTGATATACCTGGTATAGTGTTGTACCCCTTTTTCAGAATAACTCCACAAAAGGTTTTGTGAATAGTCACATTCTGTCTTCTTGATGAAAGTATCAGACCCGCTTAGCGTAGGCATCAGCTTGCCTTTGTAGGTAAAGCTCATGAAAAGGTGAAGGCCTGTGTACCAATCTGTTGGTCCCATTTGCTAATTCCATCCAGAAAAGCTGGGTTGCCTTCCTATTACCCAATGTCATGGTAATACAGTACTATAATTAAGGCCTTCATGTGGGCCTTGCCCCTTTTCCTGGCCTGTGAGGGGGACATTATGGAGGTGTTGGAGCTACAGCATCATGGAGGGGAGGTGGAAATGCTGTCTACTGTTTGGATTGATGTGTTGTGTCCATAGTTTTGTATGCTACATCTGCATACCTCTCAACCTCTTAGCACAGGAAATGTGGACACAGCATGACAAAATGTGTGGACAAAGGGTCACAAATAGGGAGAGATTTTAAATATTGGTGTCATAACCTTAGAGAATTACTAGAGTAACAGGGTTTGTTTTGAATTTCAGTTTCTGAGGGATTTGAAGTCTGACACTCAAATGTGTATTATTATTTAGTGACTTCCATCCTGATATCATCCCAGTGATTTAGCAAAATACCACCAGTGTTATGAAGAATAGGCCATAAATATGAGCCATAACCCTGGACATTTGTGGAAATCTATTCAGACACACATGTGACACTTTGCAGCATTTATTGGTCTGCATACTGGTTCTGTGTCTGTGTCAGAGGCCCAAGTACACAGTGATTTTGGCCACTATATGTCTGAGTACTGTGTGGCTGGCTATCAGGACCTGTTCATATAACTCAGTTGATGTACTCCAGAGGTCAGATGGCCTACTGGTATATTGCCCTGACTGCAGTTCAAATGGATCTCTTCATAAATTGGCAGTGATGTTTTTTGCCCTAAATGTATATCCCTGTATTGCCTGATAACTTTACAAATGCATCAGCATACCAAAACCTGTACACATTTTCACAGAATATCCAGAGTTTGTGCTCATATTTTTGGTCTGTTCCCCAGAATATTTGTTGTTTTCTGGCAAATAACTAGGATAATCTGAGGTCTGATGGCACTAAATAATGACAGAGGTTTGAGTTACAGATTTTGAATCCTTCAGCCAATGTATGTTAAAACAAATCATGTTACTCTAGCAACTTTCTTATATGTATAACTGCACTATGTAAAATATGTGCCTATTGTTGGGCCTCTGTCCCCCATTTTGTCAGTGTTCATCCAGTTCCTTGCACTAAAAGGTTGAGAGGTATGTACATCAACAATTTCCCAGACCTGATTTGGCATAGTGGTACATTGATCTGACTCTAGTGTAGAAGGTCTTGGATTCAAACGTTGGCAGTGATATCCTTTTTCCTTACTGCTAAATGGCTGTAATGCATGATATGTTTGAAAAAGCATCACACATTCTTGCAGCTCAAATGTTGTAGTGGTATGTTGCTCTTACCCTAGTGCACAGGGTCCTGGGTTTGACACTTGGTAGTAATATGTTTTTTCCCGAATGTTAAGTGATTGTAATGCATGATATGTTTGAAAAAGCATTGCAAATTCCCACAGCTCATATGGTGTAGTGGTATGTTGCTCTAACTGTAGTATACAGGATCCTGGGATCTGGACCTGCCAGCGCTGGTTATTTTGTTGCCGGGCAAAAGAGGGGCTGATTAAGACAGCATGATTAAAACAGTTTGAGCAGTTTAGAGCAGGTTTGTGTGGGTTTGCACAATGCTAAGAGATGCCAAGATGCGCTTAATTCTTTTTGGCTTCGCTTAGTGCTGCTTATTCCTCCTTAAACCTGTGCTAATTAAAAAAAAAGAAAAGAAAAAAAGGTGATAGGAAAATGGTTAAATTGGGTCAAGCAGTGGCAAAAACAATGTGAAAGGCAGCTAGGTATGTGCAGGATGGGTGTAGGAATAGACCATAGCTCTCCATTTCTTCTGCAGCAACAGCTGTGAATGATGTGGACAATTTGGAATTTAGAGCCTCACACCACACAGAGAGGGGTGTGAGCAACATACATTGGTTGAGTAATTCAGGGGTAAATTTACTGATATCAGTATACTTGGGGGTGAAATGGAGAGCTATGGATGGGATGTGTTTTTGGGGGGAGGCAGATGCTCCCCCCTTTTTTTATGGTGAGAGTGGGATGTTGGGGAAAGATTGTATGTATATTTGGAGAGGTAAGTTGAGTAGGAGGGGTTGCTTTTGCAGACAGACAAGACAGACAAGACAGCAGATTGGGCGGTGTATGACACACGAGGGGGGTAAAGACTTTAGATGGGGAGGGTAGTTGGGGATCAGAGGCCCATGTGCCCCAAGATGGAAACAGTGGGACTGAGGTCCACACCCATGGGCACTCACCACTGCCCCTTCACGGCCCCAAAAGTGACTGTGCTGGGGGCTGGACAACAGGGGCAGGCTGCCCCTTGAGGTGCACCACTCTGCCCTTGATCTGGCTCAGGCATCCATCCAACTCTATCTGAATGACCCTGTGCACCATACTGTGGAACATTTTGTGGGTGACAGGTTCCTCTCTGTGCCCGCGCTTGAGGCGGTTCCACCCAAGGGAGGTGCAGGACCAGCAGAGGAGGCAGTTTTGGGTTGGGTCCTAGAGGGGCTGGGGCCCAGTGCCATGGCCAGGTGAGGTGGGACAGGTGGATCTGCTGGGATCTGCCTTCCCAAATGTGCTATGGTGTTAAGGTTTTTCAAAATGTACTGATTAGTCATGAACAAAACATTTCAAAATTAGTTAGAACAGCATGCGTGACTATTCCAATTAACCAAGAACATCAGAAATGAAACAATTACATTGCAAACAGAGCACATGCATAAATGGAATAACTGTCAGCATTGTAACAGAATGCCAGTTAAATTTACAGCAACAGGCCACCAACAATGGTATTTAAACAAGGCATGTTAATATGCAACCAATTAACTATATGAACAATAATAGAACACAAGTCCCAACATTAGGTTTTGAGAACAACATACCCATAGTATATGAATAATAATTATTGATGCAGATAAGGGGTGGGGGGGAAGAAACAAATTCCATTAACAACTGTACAGGCTTTTATTTTTCACAACAGTACTGCTCAATACTCTGCAGGTTTGCCCTCACTTTACATCTACCTATGGCCCATAGCCTCTGTAGCACATACATAGCTGTTAAACTGTCAACCTGGAATGGTATGGAGAAAACTGTGACAACTCTGGATACATGACTAAAGGGGACTCATGCATGTCAGGGTTACATATATGACACAAAAGGTGTACCCTGCACTGATGTTGTGTGAGTCTGCTACTGGCATACTTCACCTGGATTCATATCTGAGTCCAAGGTTATTGGCAGCAGTGACCACTAGCCATGACAGCATGACACTTGAGAGACATGTATCAGGAAGAGTGCATGGTGTATGTACCTATCCAGCTGTCATTTGCAGGCATGGGGTTGGACAGTGGAACAGTTGTAGACAGTTTATTAGTATACCCTTCACACAGCTACTACAAGGATTTCTATACCTGTAAGACCTGTGGAGAACATATCTGTTAACACTACCTGACTGCTTCTACAAATATTCAAGATTACTTGAGTGTAAATATTCACACATCTTAGTACCACTCACTGGATTCAGACCATGGTCTGGGTGTATAAAAATGAATGATTAAGCTATTTCTTATCACAATGAGCTACTGGGAAATTGTTGTTTCTTGCTTGACTGTTTTCTGCCTAATACTCTCTTGGGTAGACAATCTGACCTTCTAATCTAAGTCTAGTGTCACCAAAGACTGTGGTGACAGTTGAACGTACATGCCTGAGATATGCCTGCAAGACAGATAGTGTACTGTGTATTAATCCTTTGAAATAATAAGATCTGGAATGCAACAATTAACAAAAGGCAATGCTACAGTGGACACACTATAATACATTACACATTACTATTCAAAATTCAGATCTTAGTGCAGGACATATTTCATATTTCATTTATATCTTGCTTTACAGGTCCACAATCTACAGTTTTGCATAATAGCTGGTTAAAAGAACAACCTCAGTTAATCCATGCTGCCAAAGGTATATTTGCTGTGAAGCACTTGTACACATTCTATTTCTTCAACAACATACCAGAGTAAACACAACAGTTTGTGGTATAAATCTTTATTTGAGTAACAAGACACAATGCTTTATTAGAGTTGTGATTCTACTTTCGGTAGTACTGCATATCCTATAGATCAATATTGGTCTGACAATTTATTTATTCAGTGCACTCAGAACACACTATACATACTGGTAGTAAACAATGTACTCTTTCTTATTTATTGCACTATATACTGCAAGATAGATCTGTATTCACCAGACTCTCAACACAGTCTCACCAGTCTGTCTACATGGGCTTTGATGTTGCTAGCTCTCACCTCTTCAGCTGTAGGAAAAAAAACATTATGCATACCTGTCTATCACATACTTAGGTTAGAATTTGGTACAGCTATGAGTAGAATACTTACAACCTACTGGAGCATTGCTGTCTTGAGCATCTTGGATCCATTGGGCCAAGAATGCCCCCTTTCTCCACTTTAGGTCAGCATAATGATGTTGTACCTGCTCAGCAGTTCAGGGGATTCCAGTGACACTGATGAGCTTGCATGCCAGATGGGCCCAGGCCTCACATTTGTATTGAGAGCCCAGGTACTGGCCCTGCAGCAGTCTGTCATCATGGTGTTGCACAAGGAGCCCAGCCATGACCCTGGACTCCAAAATGCCCCAGTGCTGAACCCGAAAGAACGGTCTCTCACCAACTATATACATAGTTCATGCAGTGATCAAATTACAACAGCTTCTGACTATATTCCCACCTGTGTGGTTTAAATAAGGCCATATTCCCACTCTTTGCCATAATTGGACCATTTTTGAAAATGCTGAGCATAGCTCAGTGGTGTGCAAATCCACTAAGCTGAGTTGAGCAGTGCTGCTTAAAGGGGCAAATTCTGAGCAGTGCATAGCAGTACACAAATCCACTTAGCAGGTCTGAATGCTGCTTACTTACTGTTATTTCTTAGCAATTCTCAATCCGGCTAAGCAGAGCTAAGGACTGCTAAGCATTGCTCAGTTTTTATTTAAAGGAAATTAATGAATTGGACATTAAGTACTCCTTACTGGCATATTATTAAGTGTATATATTTTACTTTACATGATGTTCCCCTATCTGCTTTGATTACATTACTTTGGGGTGTGACTGTACTGTCTGGGACACTTGATTTACATGGGGGATTTCACATCATATATCCACTGACACTGGAATTTTGGACCAGCTACAATACCCTGGTTAATAAGTATCAATTACTATATTATTAAATAAATAATAAATTATTTCACAATGCTTTCCCCTGTAAAAGCTGAATGGCCTGTCTTGGTATTTGAACAGTGGACTATTACACACAAAGCCAAAACTCTAACCACTAAGCTAAATTAGCATTCAAATTTGCAGCTATTATATATAGCTCTTCAAAGACGTTTAAGCACTACTGAGCAATGCGCTGCCTTGCGCCAACCTGCTCAGCTATGCTTAAGCTTCACATATAAAGGGAAAAAAATAGAATACAGCCATTTTAAATAGATGTATCTCAATATTGACATTTCAGCATGTCAGTTGCAGGGCACATACTCTTCATGACAATGTAGGCTAATACAACATCTGTTATTCTATCAACTTTCTAAGTTTGTAATAGCAATATTTCAACTGTTCTTCATAATTAATTATTAATTACTGGACACCTGCCAGCTATGATTCATTGGTTTCTTTGCCCATTTTTGGATCATCCTCACTTTGCAAGGTTTAGCACAACTGCCCATCGCGGCGCACCATGTAAACATGAGTTAAGATATAAACGGGAGAATAAAAATTAAATGTATTATATTTACTTACATTTAGAGTACATAATACTTATTTCTACATTAACAGTAACTAAGAAAACATAACTAGCATTGGGTAAACCATTCAATTAATAGTTTACCAATGCTAGCTTCTATCTACACACACTTCATTGTTTACAAGGAAAGTTGTTCCATGTAAGCAGTTGAAAACTCATTCATGTCAGCACATGAACAAGCTGCTCACACTGTGTAGAATGCACAATGCCCATTAATAATGCATGGATCGTGCACTCAATACAGTGCTACAGGCAGCATGAAAAACTTCCATGTAGACTCTACATGGAGCCTACATGGACTTTCATGAATACTGCCCAGTGTCTAGTATGTTCAATTCCCTGGTAGTTTTGTTTTTTACAACCTGAAGCAATTGCTGTTCCTGAATATAAGTTGTGAATTATTTTTTTTCCCAAATGTTGTTGAATAATTATTATTAATATTAATTTAAGATGTATATCAACATGGAGCTTCAGGGGTTTCAGACACAAATGAACATTGGGTAGGGAAGATAAACTCAGATTCACAGAGCAATGCCATAATCATGGACAAATTTAACAGCCCATTGACTTATCTGATTGATTTTTGAGTAAATTATTAGGATGTAGTGCATTAACCTTTAGTCACCAGTTATCCGTGCAAAGAAGAGGATAGCTATCATTAATAACTCTAGCACCTGGAGAAGCATGCAGCTCTCACATGGATGAATATGCTTGCTTTATTTTCTTTCTTTGCTGTCATAGTGGTGATTATTAACAGACTAAAAGAGTTACCTCCTAATTCAGAGGTGTAAGAGGAAAGCTTGCCTGCTTGAACTTTGTTTTGCTTAATCAGTTAATATATTTTTATTTATTTGCCTTTGCATAGAAAAACACATTTTAGCCACAACAGAGAACATTTTTTGTTTCTGAAAAATAAATCAGGATTCTTCAGTGAACTCATTTGCCATAGTAAATGTTAAACATTTTCACTATCCTTTAGGAAACAACTTTATCACAAAAGTAATCCATCAGTTTAGTGCAAATATTTCCTAAAAATCTTGTGAAAGAATGTTAGATGCTACAAAAGCAAGCAATCATTTAACCATTTTCAGTCTTATTATTTACAGATTTAGTTTTAGCTGCCAGAATTTCACTCTCACTATTGAGATCTATTTAAATTGCTGAATTACAAGCTTCTCAGATCTGGCATCTTCTTTGTTTAGGCAGCATAATAGTTGCAGCTCTAAGGACAGCTTTTAATTCTCTCCATTCCTACTTATCTATTTATAATTAACTTATTCTTAAAAAGCTAAATGTGTCCTTTTCATAAGCATATTTTACAGCCTTTGAAATTTTAAAAGAATGCAAGGGTATCTTTATGACACTGGGAACATTAAAATATTTTCAGAAAGCATAACAAAAATGAGTAAAGAAAAATAATTTTGGTCAGAAATCCACATAAAAGTAAGGCACATTTATTTTAGAATGCTTGTTGATTTGCTTCTAAATCACCTACCCGATATTCTCCTATAATTCTCGCACAACAGCAGTGCCATCAATAATGCCTGCTTTTTAATTACGTTTTATAGATTGTCAAATCATTTGTAGCAATAAACAATTTCAGACATTTCAGAAGAGATTACCTTTATTCATGTGGAAAAATACCAAAGGAAACTGACTGAAAACAATTTTCATTTAAGAAAAAACAAGGCATGAAACTATTTTCATTTAAGGAAAAATAAGGTCTGAAACCCTTTTAAGGAAATTCACTATACTTTAATACATTATATTAACAGGACTGAAAATAAGGTGCATATACTTACCAAAAAAACTGCATTTGGCATTCTTCATGTTTCCTGGTCAATAATATTCTGAATTTTATTTACAAAACCTTCTAAGTCCTAAGAAAATGCCATTGGAAATAATACAGAGGTAATAAAAAAGTAAGCATGATAATGTGTGTTTATTGGAGATTTATCTATAGCTATGTAGCTTGTATTTTTCAGAACAATACTTTAAGAGACATTAATTTTTCCTGCTGAAGTTTTGGTCATAAACATATTTCCTGCATTAATGAAAAAATAAAATGTGTACAGAAATGAATGCATAAATAAAATAAAAGTCATGGCTTAGCAAACAGAGTCAACTGTAAATATTTCCTGGAAATTAGTTTAGTTAATGATAAGATGGGAAATCAAGTACCTGGCAGGATCACTGTGCTGGCCTTGTACAAAAATAATGAATATTAGCACTGCTTCAAAATCAGTATTGCATTTTATCCAACCATTTTTCTATATTTGTAATTTGTTTTGTATTAACATCTTTGTAGTTGTGGCATATGTATTTCTGTAGTAGAGAACATGGTTGTCTGTGCAATGTGGAAAACAGATGTGAGTATTGTTCTCATAAGTGCTGGGACAGGCCTTCAAATAACTGACTTGTATGGGCCATTCAGTCATTTTCGGTTATATTAGTCATGATGTCCAGAATCGTTTGACATACATGGTATGCTATGTGACAAAGATGTGTGGATTTTAAATACCCTGAGTGAAGGGTACACAAATACTTTGTTATACTGTCGTATCCTGTCTCAGTAGACACAGTATGAATGTCTGCTTGTGGCAGCCATCCATTTGTGTTTGTACAATGGTATGAACGTGCTGCATATTACATTCTTTGATAAATATGATTCTTGATAATTGTGAAATAGTAGTTTATAATTTTATTATGCTATGCTGATCTAATCACAGCCTAAGTGTGTGTGATTAATGATAAAACACTTTCGGCTCTTAACATCTATGTTTTCCATCAGCATTTTTATCACAACAGTCATACTAAATTTAGTGCAATGTTTCCAGTCACAGCACTATTGTAATATGTTTTAGAAGGGAAATATGTCAGTGTTCAGTCTGGAGTTTCTTAACACCTAACTTTGTGCTTAACTATTTTTAGTAAGCATTTCTTTATTTTTTTATTTTCCAGAGTAAATTTCACACGTGCTTTTGCTTTATGAGGAACAAAACAGAATGAATATGTGATTGTCACAGCAAATCTGTCTACTGATCTGTAAGTACATTATTTAAAAGCTACTTTCCTGATATATATTAATTAAGCTACAAAGCATAGCAAGGTGAGACTTATTTCAGTTTCCAGCACATTTCATGTGGTGTTATGATAAGGGCTAGCCATGTGTGGATAACACTGATAATTAGGGTCTTGTACAGTACCTGACTGTCTAATGATTAGTATTTTACAGATTCTTTCTGGTTGCTACACACAAAATTATCTATTGATTTGAATCATTCTATCTTGCAATGCTTCAGTAAAAATAAAAAGGAACTTTAAAGCAAAATTTATTGAAGGTTAGTGCAAGTATAGTATCTCTGTTAGAAGCTGCTCCAGTTTAATAAATCTATACCAGTATAGTGCCAATAATAACTTTCAAAGGAAGAGTTAATTAAACTGATGATTGACACTTAATATCTGTAACTGTAATTCATTAGTAGTAATATTTCTGGTCATTACATTGCATCTTACTTCAAAGGTTCTCCTTGGTGGCCTAATGTTCTGACATAGATTCTCCATGGATTATAATTTGACAACCTTTTTTTTTCTTTAATCTTCTGCATTTTGGGATGTCCAAGTCTCCATGCCAATACATTCTGTGGCAATATGTGCTAGCCATAAAACTGAGCAGATCCCCAGAGCCAACCAGTTTATTTTTTTCACCATACAATTCAGATGGCTGCCTTTCTTCAAAAGAAGATGGAAACATTTGCTGTTGGCTCTTCTTGGGCCCAAATATGATGACTGATTTATCTTCCATTCTGGAGGTGAGCAATTTCAACCAGCATATCCAGCATTTCTAGTTCCAAATGATCTCACTATCAAAGATTATGTCTTTGCTACTGCATAGTGCCTGCATGATTTTGGTGAACATTATTGATATATTTTGGAATATCAGCATTTTGAATCCAAATAAGAAATTACACCACCTCAGTCAGGGTTGAAATTATACTTTCCTCAGGATCCACAATCATCAACACTCCGTTGGATATGTTGGTTAAAAATTTCAGAAGAATACTTTTCTGTTAGCTCATAACCCATTCCAGGATTTTTTTGAAGCAACCATGTAATGGGTGAAACCACAAAGGTAGCCCTTGTTATGGTCATAAATTTGATGACATAATATCTGTCTCCTGCACAGAAGAAGGCTCTTATTTGTGTGGAGTCAGCTTCTCATCACCTGTAGATATTCCTGTTCTAGAGAGGGTCCAGGAAGTCATGACTTTGAAACCTGGCTGTGGGACAGCACATGATCCTGGCTTACATGTCAACATGCCATCTGTGCTTGACAGTTGCAGTGCCACTTATACATCTGATGACCTATATGTTACAGAGGACTGTGAGATGCCAGCAACTATAAAGTTATTGTGCCAGACCCTTGTTAATCCCTGCTATGATGGCTGCATTTCTCTAAACCTGTAGTTGAACAACCCCTTCTACAGCCATACATGATGTAGACTATAATGATGTGTGCTTTCTTTGCAGGTTGGAGAGCTCATCTGGTCTCCCTCAGTGTACAAAATGTGCCCCACCCCTAGAGAAAGACCAACACTTCATTCATTTAGCTGATGGAATTAGAAAATAATCTGTTTTTGGAGTCTTCACTTATGTGGTCAATGAGATTATTGTGTGTCACATAAATAATCTAGCAGGCATTAGATCATACACCCTGTAGAGGGAACTGATTCTTGTGTCACAACAGTTCACAGACTACTGTGGATCACATTCCTGTGGAAATGAATGAGCTGGTAGATGTTCTGAGTTACAAGTCTAGTCTTTCCCTGCAACTATGGATTAAGGGTTTGTGCATGCGCAGGGTCTTGATATGAGTTACTCACAAAAGTCCTGTATTTGGAACATGGAAGAAGGTGCTGCTCCCCGTCTTATGCCAGGTTCATCAATGTAAGGAAGATGGATTTTAGTTCTCTGTTGTGGCATGAAATTATACTGTATGTATTCCCATTATTTATGATGAATTCTACATCGCATCACAATGTCATCATTGTCATCAACTTTTTTTCCCATTTTGACAAGGGGTGATTGAGGCATATCAACATTAGTCAATTTTACAACTTACCTAGAACCAGTGTTTAAACCATTGAGTGGCCAGACGTGAAACATGCAGGAGAAAAACACAAGCTCATTGTGTGTTAGTGGTCAAGAAAAACTTGGTTTCAGGTCCTGCACTGTCTATCCTTCCAAACCAAATATGTCCTCATGGGTGTGGTGACAACTGACTTCATCTAAGCGCTTAATTTCTGATATGCACCCCCAATCCCAATTACTAATCATCACCTCATAGGTTATTGAGGGTTACACAGATCATTCCACTAAGCTGGTCACTGCCTTCAAGTGGAAATGATTTAAAATCTGATTTCTTTTGCTACAATGTACAGCACTGGTTGTTCAGGTTACAAACTCGATGTATAAGATTCACATAAATTATGTAATCCTTGTTTTTTCTATAATCAAGGTGCATGTACTGCCTATCTCTGCATATCATGACTATAAACATTAAAATAACATTTGTTAGCCATATCTGCTTTCTGGATGCACAGTATCTTTTCAGTAGTAACCAATAAGCAAAGTGTGGATAGGACAGACACCCACAGGAAATGGTCAAGCCATTTCTTAAAAAAAGTTACATCACCTTAATAGAACCTTTTCACTCAGTGGAATTTGAAATTCATTGTCAGCAGGCAGCTTGCCTGTTTATTGTTGAAGCCAACTAGCTTGACTGCATTAAAGTTAATTTCTTGGGACATTATTGGCAGTTATCATCCTTGTGCATTAAAGTTCAGAGCTAGCAGGCATTACGTACAGTGAAGCATATATGTACTTTCACAAGGATAGGATGCCCTTCAAAACAAATGCACATTCCCTTCTGAAAGTGATTTTAGAGTAATATCTGAAGCAGTCTGCCATCTTCATCATTTCCTTTCTTCACCAAAAACTAGGGGAGAGAGGGCCCTTCATATTCTGACATCTCAGTTGTTACTTGAATTGGGTGCTTGAGATTAAGAAAATGGTCCATTTTTTTCTGCTTTACAGTAGAGCAAGAGAGGAACTTAGGATTGTCAAGCAAGTGACTTCCAAGAAGATTGCCAATGAAACTGCTTTCTGACATCAAGTTGCAAACCATTCTTTGGCAAATGCTGCAGTCAGAGCTTGGTGACACAGTGGTGAACCACTAACATTGTTGCATTATAATGCATGGTTTTCTAGTTTACTTTCCGTCTAGATTTACTTTTGCAAACATTTTGCATGTATTTTCTGTGTTCACATGAATATTATGGGTGATGCCATTTTATCTAACATTTCAGTGACATGTAAAAAATATAATGGTGCTCCTCATCCTCCTGAGCCATACTTAGCAGATGTATCTGATACGTTTTGATACCCCAGAGTTATTTTAAGGGGTATATGTAGACTTGGGTATGGTTGATCAAGCATTTACAGACTGCCTCATGTTTAATAGAGAAAGAGGTGCCAGGTCAGGGGTAAATTTACAATTTCACATCCACTGGTTCAAGTTATGCTTGAATAGGGAAGACCTCTACCTCACTTAGATGGCAAAACTGTTCTATAGAAGGTATAGTCTCTGGAACACATACCTGCCCTTCTAACATCCCCTATTCATGTTGCAGACAAGGTTAGGTTCCTAATTTCTATGCCATTTGTTTTGCGAATATGCAATAAGTCCATCAGAGCAGTATCATGTAGAGCATGTTTATGTCCTACATTTTATTCTGTGAAGAAGCTCTGTGGATGCTCCAGTTGTTCCATATGCCTGGGCAGGTACATATCAAAGGGGGCATTGCACTCAATGATTGGTCTGACAAAGACCAAGTACAGCAGAACAATGGCATCCTTGGGCGTAAATGCCATACCCTTGCTTATAAGTTGGGCAACATAAAATGATTTCCTTAATACCATAGACACATAATGGTCAAAGGCCAGGTTACTGTGTATATACAACCCCAAAATGACCGCTGGGTCTAGTCTTAGTGGTGTGTTATCAGTGTAATAGTTTCCAGGGTACCTGTCTTCCCAAAGGATACTATTATGTCTTTCTTGGCAATTAATTTTAATCTGTGGTTCTGGCACAGGTTATTGGTCTATGTCTTAGATGGTATTTGTGTCTTTGGAAAATTGTTTATTGTGCCTAGTTTGCAATCATATGCAAACCTGGTCAGCCAGAGCCCCTTTATACTGGCTTTGACTTCATGTTTATTCTATGTCTGTATTTTTATTGGTGGAGCTAATTCCTTTGCAACCCTATATGGTAAGCACTTAAAATTTTTGTTCTCACACTGCAAGATTACAGAACAATTAGGGAAATTTGGAAAAAGTTTTGTAGTAAGAAAAGTTATTTTATTTTTTTTATAGGATTGTATGTCCCCTAAGGAAGAATAAGTAGATAGTTATGTTGTAGGGGGCTCAGCCTCTGTATGATAAGTGCAAAATGGGTTTTCCCCTTTAAAATAAGACAGTGTTATATAGTTCAATGTGATTATTGGTTTATGACTTGCCCTTTGCTAGGATGCAGCTTTCAGTGGCTTCTGCTCACCTGCTTGGAATTTAAGATATTGTATTTAACATTCCATTGACAAAGGGCTCATACAATTTAATGTAGCATACAAAGTACAGAATCAGTTAAATCCCAAGATTTGTTCCTCAAAAGGGAAGAATTGCATTATCCCTAAAATGGAATATGACGCTCTAGTTATTATTTTAGATCACCATGCAGCACTAGATAATCAATTAAGTTGTCAATGCTATATATCAGTGTAGAGCACATTCTATGACTGTGTCTTTATTGGAAGAACATCTTGGCTACCTTATTAGTGACGCAAAGATTTTTCTATTTGTCCCACTGGTGCAAACAGTTATATCCAAATACTACTATACATTACCTGAAAGAAGGATACAGTATTTTACTACTGAAAATAAACACTTCATCCTAAAACACAATGTTGCAATACTGGCTCATTCCATCCACTCATTAATGAATCTTCATGGCACTATAAATCTTTCCTATATGCTCAGTCACACAGAATGATCACTTGTATTTAAATGATTATGTTCCTGACAACTCTTATCAACTCATCAACTCTGCTGGTAAAAACATTGCAACTTCACTCTATTCTAATTGATTAATTCACCTACTAAAACTTAACTGTCTTGTGATTTTTAATTTTTATGCACAATATGTTTTCTTCCATTCACTCTCACTTTCTCGACTGCTTATATCAGTATCCCCTCAAAATTCACATTCCCTGCATCCTTTAACACCTTCTTTCTTTTCATAATTGCTAGTAAAGTTTGTGCCTAATTTAACATAAGTGTCACATATTGCAGTTACGTTTCCATTAGGTTCCTTTCAGCAGCATGTCACAAGTGATGTTTTGTGTATATTGTCAAACAATTCAGCTTTGGCTTATTCCTATGTTTTGGCTGGTATTAATCACTGCCAACCTTATTCATTCAGATTCTGTTTGTATGATGAGTGAATTGAATCAACATATTCTGTACTTGTATTTCTGGAGTGTATTGAATAAATGTCCTGGCTTGTGCATATTGTTAACTTTACTCCTTGCATACTGTGCTTTCTTCTGAAAACTGATATGCATCTTTAGTCCTTTTTCAGACTGCAATGAGTACTATAAAGTCATACTCATGAATATGTCTTGTATTGTAAATGGCCATGTGTTTGTCCGTCTAGCTGATTTCATTGCAGAAAAAAAAATCTGATCATGGCAACTACTCAAGTAATAAATATTATATAAAATGTAATCACATTAAAAGTCTATAAACATGTTGCAACATACAGAAAAGAATGCATTAATGTGCTGTATTGTACAGTGGATATATTCATATCATGTTTCTTCAGTACCATATTTCTGAGGCAGGGCCTAAAAGTATTGACTCATTAGCCTTATGGAAACGTAACAGTACTGATTAAGCATTCTAGAAGTACTTTCAGGTGGACACTCTTAACAAATAATGTGTCTATTTCAGCATTCTTGTGCTACATTTAAGTGCGTTCAGGAAACCTATAAGAGGCAAATCTTATGTGAGACCAATAAAGATACTAGATACATTCCATCACCAGTAAGATGTTGAAGACAGTTAAAGTCAAAGGAATCAGGAAACCACTGAGACTGATGGGTTACTGATCATGTTCAAAAGGCATTTTCTTAACCATCTGGATCCTTTTCCAAGAAAATATTCAGTGCTATTCAGTGCTTATCTCCAATGTTTATGAATTTAAGAAAACACTAAAATTACACCTAAATAGTTCCTGGTTTTGTCTCTGTAATCCTCCATCTTAAACCCCTCCCCTAATCTAGATCTACTTTTTTCCTGCTACCTTCCAGTTGATTCTCTGCTTCTTCTTCTTTACCTGTTTCCTTATTATTATTTTTTTTTACTTTGAGTTATAGTCTTACTTTTACTACTTATATTGTCATATTCTTGTAAATATGTGTCATGTACTGTAACATTTTATTCTTACTGGTGCTATATTGTCATATTCTTGTAAATATTTTTCATGTACTGTAACATTTTATTCTTACTGATTTAAGTGGAGATTTTCTCACCGGGCCTCCACTGAAAAAGGGCTATGCCCAGTTGGACCATCCCAGTTAACAAATGTCAAATAAATAAATATTAATTTTAAAGGCTGAAGAATTTTTTTTTTGCAAGAAGGCTCAGACATGGTGCACCCTTACAGCAACAGAAGATCTAGCACTTAATTCATCTTATTATCCATTCTCCATACTAAACATTGATTAGAAGTTCTGTGCCATCATTGTGCCTTGAAGGATTTCCCTTTTAAATACTCCGATACTTGGGGGCCAGTGCTGAAGAAATGAACCAAGGACAACATAAACAAAATATTTCTGCAACTTAGAAGTCCCACTAGGAGATGGCAGCCATGATTACCATAAGCTCGAATGCTGAAAAAGCATTTAACAAGATTATTAGAATCTTTCAATTTATGTCTCTAAAGAATTAATAAACCCATTAAATTGAATATACTCAAACTGAAAGTACCAAGTAAATGTAGCTAGTGGTTATTCCTCAACAATTTCTGTCATCTGGGACAAAAGGTAAGCATATCCTCTTTCTCCATTACATTCTGTATTAATTTACAAACCTTAGCGCCAGCATTAAGGGAATCGGATGCTATAAAGTGTCCCACGGTATGGATAAAAATATGCTCTTTTTGTAGATGACTGGTAACCACGATCAGAGATAAAGGAAAACTTGGTAGAAATTTCTGAGTTATTTTCTTTATCAGCTGTTTCTCGAGTTATTAAGTAAGTAAAGAAAAAGACAGTTGCTTGCTCAAAGCTGCAGAGAGTTAGGATTTCTGCCCTTGCTCCACTGTTTTCCAAATGCCTGCTGAGAGACTACAAAAGATTAGTGCTTATTTTCAACTATTTTCTGCACCTTCGAATTACCTAAACAATATTTGCTGCATATCTGCTTGTTTAAACTGTGTAACTGTATTTTGCTGCATTTTTAGTTTGTCTGCTAATTTAATTCCTCTTACAACTGTAATTACTGTTCATCTGCTTGCTTTGTTCATTTTACTTGTTTGCTGGACTTGAAAAGCACTAGCATAGACTATGTTCAGGTTTTTGCAGACTCTAGTACGGCTTGTGACCTTTGGAGCTTGTAAAACAGTTAATTATATGTCTGGAAAAGCCCCCCTGAGCCCTCGTGTGAGGAAGGTAAAGTTTGAACTGATCTAGCTAGAGTTACTGTTGCAAGGCTCTGTTTAAGGTATTTTGATTGGATAATTTGAAATTTGGCTGTTTACTGTTTTTCTGCTTTAATAAGCATTTGTTTGAACCAGTTTGTGCTTGTTTGCTCAAAGCTGCAGTGAGTTAGGCCTTCTGCCCTTGCTTTACTGATTTTCAAATACCTGGTGAGAGATTACAAAGGATAAGTGCTTACATTCAACTGTTTTCTGCACTTTCTGATTAACTAAAACAATACTTGCATTTGTGGATTGTCTCCTAATTGAATTCCTCTTACAACTGTAATAACTGTTCATCTGCTTGTTTGTTCATTTTACTTGTTTGCTGTACTTGAAAAGCATAGACAAGGTTCAGGTTTCTGCTGAATCTAGTACTCTTTGTAATCTTTGTAGCTTGTAAAACAGTTAATCTTTTGTCTGGAGAGCCCCCCATGCCCTTGTGGGAGAAAGGTACACTTTGAACTGATCTAGGCAGAGTTAATGTTGTTAGGCTCTGTTTAGGGTGTTTCCATTGGATAATTTGAATGTTGGTTGTTTCCTGTTTTATTGCTATAATAAGCATGTGTTTGAAAAGGTTTGTGCTTGTTCATGCAAAGTGGCAGTGAATTAAGCCTTCTGCCCTTGCTCTACTCTTTTCCAAATACCTGCTGAGAGACTACAAAAGATAAGTGCTTAAAACAGTTTTCTGCACTTTCTGATTAACTAAAACATTTGCTGCATATCTGTTTGTTTAAACTGTGCAACTGTATTTTACTGCATTTTTTTAGATTGTCTGCTAACTGAATTCCTCTTACAACTATACTTACTGTTCTTCTGCTTGTTTTGTTCATTTTACTTGTTTGCTGCACTTGAAAAAACACTAGCATAGACTTGGTTCAGTTTTTTGCTGAATCTAGCACTGTTTGTCACCTCTGAAGCTTGTAAAACAGCCAATCTCTTGTCTGGAGAGGCTCCCTGTGCCCTTGTGGGAGGCAGGTACAGTTTGGACTAATCTAGCTAAAGTTACTCTTGCAGGGCTCTGTTTAGGGCATTTTGATTGGATAATTTGAACGTTGGCTGTTTCCTGTTTTTTGGCTTTAAAAGCATGTGTTTGAACTAGCTGCGCGTGTTTTCACCTGTTTGCGCATCAAGCAGCATCACATACAACCGCTCAGAGGGATTGCTGGTTACAGGCACTTGCTCTCTAGCCTTGAAAATGTTACCTAAACCAGAGCTTTTTGCACCTAAACCTACAAATACCTGCCCCTGCTGTATTCCCTCTTCAACTGTTATAGCCAGAACAACATTATTCCTAGGACCATGAACTGTCAGTCTCCCTCCTTTTCTTTTACCAGCCTGGTTGACATGGGTCTACTGAGGCAGTCTAGCAGCTACCTCATGTACACTGACAACCCCGTACTTCTAAATCATTCTTGTACCATTTGTGAGGGATGACCTACATTATGAAAATGGAATCACAGCTCTCTTGTGGAATAGATAGCAATACAGAGTGAGTTGTCAGCCCACCTCCTACAACTCCTACTCATGACACACAGCATACACATAAACCAATATATGTGGAGGTACTCACAAAAAAATCTACCTAAACACCAGAGACCTCCAAAACACATACATACATACTTACTAAACCAACTATAGCACCCAAAACACACAATATACATTATGACACAAGCACAAGTGTCTCACCATCAAAGCCCATAAGGCAACACATATCTACTCCAAATATTGTAGTCATAGGAGGCTCTATAGTGAGACATACAGATGTCACCCTCACCAGTTTGAACAAGGAAAAAGTCATGGTCAGCTGTCTTTCTGGTGACAGGATTCATCAAATCATACAGGCAAGCAAGTCTCTCAACAAGTACCTTATGATTCAGTCATAGTACATGTTTGGTGTGAACGACTTGAGATGCACCTCCCTGGACTACATTAAGAGAAAGATGCTTGAGCTCTCTGATTATGTGTCACAGGCAGGTATGTCCCTAGTCTTGAGCAGTATATTGTCCTCACCTAGGATGATACCACAATATAAACAGAAAATCATTGACTTCAATAATTGGCTTAGTTTCTGGTGTCATTCTAAGAGGATCCAGTTTCTGTCAGTCTGGGATGAATGTGAGTGATAGACCTCAATGCTTTGCCAGATATGGTCTTCATCCTTCAACCATGGGATTTTGGATACTGGCAAAGGTTCTTGCCACCACCATAATGCCTTTTTAGGCAATGTTACAAGGACAAAACTCCCGACATAAAAATTTAATCAAAAAAACATCCTCAAGGTTATGCTGCTAAACACTAAGAGTCTTAGCATGAAACTGCACTCACTGGAAGAAGTCCTCACCTTGGAAGATGCTGATATCTGTGCAATCACAGATACCTGGTTTAAGGCAGTGGAGCGCACACAAGTCATACTGGGTTATACCTCCTATCACATGTTCAGACCATGAATGGAAGGCATGAAAACTAAAGGTGTATCAATATTCATTAAAGATAAATGCACCTCCAGATCGATTAAACAGTATGATTCCCTGGACACACTTCAGGTGCAACTAACTATTGGTAGGACACCTGTTCAAGTCATTGACAGCTACAGGACCCACTTCATGAATCAAGACACCCAATCTGCCTACTTGGATCTACTGGAACCCATCATGATACATCCAAATACTATTGTTTAGGTGATTTTAATTACACATCCATTGACTGGGTAAATTACTACTGCTCAAACTCAGTTGCCCAAAGGTTTCTTGAGTTCATTAACTCCAACACCCTGGACCAGCTTGAGGGCACCCCAACTAGGGGTGAGGGCATCTTGGGTCTGGTGCTTACCAATATGGGGACCACTATAGCACCCCCACTGTGAGATTTTCCCTTGTCAGATCTAACCATAAATCAGTCTCATTCAAAGTAACTGTCACACTGCCTCCCCCCCCCCCCCAGCAGCAACAAAATGAAAAACACTTATCCAGATTATATCCTTCTAAGGGATGTTATAAATAACTTCACTGCACCTCCCCCCTCAGATGGAACTTGCAACTATGCCGAGTCCTACACCAGTGATTTTTACAAGCACCTGTATAACTGCATTGATGAGGTCGTACCTGGTAGGACCAAAACAAGCTGTTCACAGAAGAGCAAACCTGTCTGGTGGACAGGACAACTGCCATTAACAGACTTTGCAATAAAAGGAAGAAATTGTTGTCCAAAAGTAAGAGGGAGCATGCCCTAAACTAGAAACTTTCCCTCCTCAGTTACAACAAGCAAATAAGACTGCTTGTGAAGTCCCCCAAAACAAACTATGAATCCAAATTATTGTCCACAACTAAGGACAACAATAAGGCATTCTTTATTACATTCATGGCCAAAAACGTATGACCCAGATTTTTGCTGAACTGGTACTTAATGATACCACATACACTGATCCTGTGGACATAGCAAACTTACAAGCCAACAGGTTCTGTGAAAATTTCACTCCCTATCACCACCACACATACCCCATGAAGTTTCTTCTACCAGACTCCACCTTGTATCTTTAGAGAGCAGGTCATATATGCCCACTCTAAGGCCAGAAACACAGCATCTCTGGGACATGGTAACATCCCAGGCTGCATCCCGCATGGGCTACAACAAGAATTAGCAACACCTTTGGGTACTGTTTTCAATCATAGTCTAAGCACTGGCTTCAACCCAGATGAATGGAAAACAGCCACCATTATCTCCTTGCACAAGGGTGGTGCTTCCACTTCCTAGGACTATGAGATTAGTATCTTATAACACAAAGGTAACCATAAACCACCAACAAAAGATAGGAAGGCTATTCAAACCTCAAATGCAGTTTTATGAGCCTCCATCTAAAACACTTTCAGTGTATCACCAAACAATAAGTGAAAAAGTAGTAGTATTACTACTACTTCTACTACTACAACTACTAATAATAATAATAGCATGGTAACTATTTGAAATGTTGGAACCTGCTAGAGTGAACACTCAAACAAAGAGATTGAATGGCCAAAAGATCGGACTGACATATACTAAGTCAACGATGCCATTTCTTGGAATATTCCCATTTCTACAAGGTATGGTGTTCTCAGGATTGATATATATATATATATATATATATATATATATATGTATATATATATATATATATATATATATATATATGTATATATATGGGTCTACTTCATTTGCCCGAACTTTCATTTGCCCGACAACCATTTTCCAGAGACCAAATGACCGAAATTTCATTTGACTGACAGTTCATTTGACCGACAAGCATTATTGGCAAGAAAATGGGATATGCCCTCTTCCCCACTGCAGTGCGACCCTGGAGGTAGAATATATAGTTAGGGGGGTGTGGGGGGCACAACCCCCCACAATGGGGGGTGTGGGGGGGTGAAGCCTCCCACTTAATTGCATATTATAATGCTTAGTTTTGCTTTAATATTATTTAGTAACAGAAAAGTAAGTGGGGGCTTTGCCCCCCACACCCCCCCTTTGCGGGGGGCTGTGCCCCCCCCTAACTATATATTCTACCTCCAGGGTCGCACTGCAGTGGGGAAGGGGGCATATCCCATTTTCTTGCCATTAATGTTTGTCGGTCAAATGAACTGTCGGTCAAATGAAGTGTCGGTCAAATGAAATTTCGGTCAAATGGGATTGGGCAAATGGGTGTCAGGCAAATGAAAGTTCGGGCAAATAAAGTAGACCCATATATATATATATATATATATATATATATATATATATATATATATATATATATAAGTTTGGGGATGAGCTTGCCCCACCCCCAGCAAAAAGAAGTTTTAAGGAGAAGAGCAATTTTTGAGATTCACTCTTCTCCTGTGTTTTCTGTCTTTTTTGGCTTATTGGCACTCAGCATTTCAAGTTCTGACATTTCAGTAGGGAGCCTAATGATACTCATTTCTTAACCAGGTAGGTCCACTGGACACATTGTCACTTTTCAAAGGTGACCATGGACAATACCTGGTTGTGACTTGCTCAAGGTCTCACAGTAGGCAAATGAGAGGAAATCAAGTCTTGTACCACAGGAAACACAGCTCAAAGCCTTATCCTTCTACATTCATGTTTAGTTATATCTGGATGGCAAATTTTCAAATTCAGAACACACTATAACCCCCTAGCAGAAAGAAGGCTAAGGCCACAAACATGCTGATTGCTCACAATGGAATTTAAAAACAATATAAAAACTAGAAAGAATGCATAGAGATCCTGGAAAGGTGACTCCATAACATCAGACTTAATACTCTTCAGAAAATGTGTTATTCAATCAACTTTCTAAGTTTGCAACAGCAATATTTAAAAATTGTTGCTATTTTGGGCCTTTGTCCCCCCCAAATATTTATGGTTTTGTCCAGATTTTTAGGTTGAGTGGTACGACCAAGCTACATCTACCTTAAACTAAGGATAGCAAACATAATAGCTACAATAGAATAGCTACAAATACTTCAAAAGCAATGTTCCTTAGAAGGAGAAGAGAAGCAAGCTGGTCAGCACCTATACTATTCTGGAAACGAATAAAGCAGATGACAAGTGCCATCATAAGCCCCCATACCACTAAAAAGAAATTAGCTAACATGAAATGCTCCAAATTTACAAATGACTATACCCAGCTCCTATTAACTTATATTAATAACATAACACATAGCTTTCTAACTAATAGTCCTAATACCACACAACATGAAAAGATGTCACATCCTCTGCTATACTCACTAGTATGTACTGCAGCAATCTTTTATTTCATAACAACTAACACTCGGGAGTTAAACACAGCAGGCTATACTCTACTTTCTTAAGACTTGCTACTAATAAGATGACAAACATCTTACCTATATCTCTGACCTCTCACTTACATCATCCTCTGTCCCATTAGGTTTCAAACACTCTGCAATAGTGCATCTACCCAGGATAAGAAGGAAAACTAGACGGCTGGCAAAGAGGCTAAAAGAGCAATTTCAATACCAAAGAGCAAGGCATCAGAGCCACTCTACCAGCTTCTGGAGAGTGACTCAGCAAATGGCACAAAGAAACTCTTTATCAGGTTGCAAGGCAAAGACAGAAAGATAAAGAAGACAGTCATCAGAAACCCTTCATAAGGGATGCCGTAGAAAGCCTGTTCACTATTCAGCAGGACATCAAAGAAAAACAGAAGGAGCATCTCTAACAGCTTCAGATTAAAGAAGGCCCCACTGAGTCTGTACTAGGCACAACCTTAGATGAAAATGAACAGGAGACGACTCTAGAAGAAGTAAGACAGCACTAAGGAAAATGAAGAGAGTGAAAGCAGCAGGCTCAGACGAGGTCACAGCAGAGATGATCGAGATGCTGGGAGAGATAAGCGAGAAGTGACTCCATAGGGTACTCATGGCAGTGTGAAGAGAAAGGCGCATCCTAGACGACTCAAAAATAAGGATGAGAACAAAGAGGACATTCGCATCTGCAGGCAGTATAGAGGTATCCAAACTCCTGTCACACTGCATGAAAGCTCTACACAGGTTGATTGACTGATAAATGAATGCACAGAGTAGGTGAAAGCTGGGAGATGAGCTGTTCAGATTCAGATCAAGATGCAGCATAAGAGACTTGATGTTTGCAGTGAGAGACAGACAGTTGGGAAGAGGCAAGGGATGAGGAAATAGTCTAATTGGGCATTTCTAGAGTTGGGGAAAGCATGTGATAAGTTCCCAAGTAAGCTGAACTGGACAGTCCTGTGATGGTGTGAAGTCCCAAAAACACTACTATTATTAGTGCAGGCTGTGTACAAGGACCCAATGGCACAAGTACAAACAGTGTTTGGATTCACAGAGGGGTTCCCCAGTGGTATTGACTGTGCATATGAGGTCATCTTTGACCCCACTCCTGTTCTTACTGGTGATGGACTACATTAGCAGGCATGACAGAGGGGACAGCTCAACAAAGTTAGTCAGTCAAGTGAGTCAGGAATAAAAAGGAAAGCTCGGTAGCTGAACATTTTAATGAGGTACATGGAGGTATATCTGCAAGTTTAGTAGGTACTGTATTGGAAAAATAATTGTTGCACAATATGGCAGTGTGGATATTAAAAATAAATTACTTTTTAAGGAGTCTGTATTTATCTTAAAGTATGATAATTTAGCCCCTAAGGGTTAAATATGGAGTGTAACTGGAGATTTTTTTTATCTAATGATTTTATTATAGTGTGTAATTAAATATTTTATTGTTTAATTGGTATGTATATTTAAGGCAGGTGTATGTTTCAGAAAGATTCACTCCATGAAGGCTTGTTTGACTGAGATGTCAGAGGAATAAACTATTTTGGTCACTGGCTTGTCGTTGTTTTTATTTTTCCTTCCTTGGGGTTGTGCTACATTAGCAAACATGTCAGAGGGGACAGCTCAACAAAGTTGCTGTATACAGATGATATGGCATTACAGGCAGACTCGGAACAGGAACTTTAGCAAATGATGGTGAATGGAATGCAAAACTGAAGGTACACAAGATGAAACAGATATGACATTTATTGGGGCAGTAAATGGGGGAAAAGAAAAGAAACTGAAATGAGATAGAATGAAAAATAGTGGAACACAGTAACATCTTAAAGTATTTTGGGGATTGTGGTTGAGGAAAAGGGAAGTCTGAATGAGGAGGTGAAAGGTAGAATCAGAGGGACTGCAGCTAACTGATGTCAGGTTTCAAGGGTATTGAGTGATAGCAGAATGCCAAAAAAGTGGAAAAGTAAAGTGTATAAAACAATGGTGCACCAGTACTATTACATGACAGAGAAACCTGGACAATGAAGGCAGAACAGTTTTGGAAGCTAGCTGTAATGCCAATGAAGTGCATGAGATGGGTGTTAGGATGTACACTGTAGGACAGATGATGGAATGAGGACATCAGAGCAGAAGCACAAGTAGCTCCAATTACAGAGAAGAAACCAGATTACAGTCACATGTGCAGAAAAATAGAAGATAATCTGGAGAAGATGTTTGACAGACAAAAAATGGCAAGAGAGAACAAGGACATTAAGAAAAAAGATAGATGGATTGTGTAAAAGAAGACCTTCAACAGTTAGTCATGACTGTTGAAAAAGGTAGGAAAGCAGCAGTGAACCATGAAGAGTGGCAACAGTTGGCACAACACCCCATCCCATTAAAAATGGGAAAAAGGGGGTTGATGATGTTGATGATTATGGTCATTCCCACTCAACTAAAACAACACTCCTACAAAATCTAAAATCAGCAAAAAAATAATTTTCCGTGGGGTACTTCACAAATCAGAACATCCAGAAGAGGGAGACAGACTAGCACCCTTTTAACATAAGTAACTCTGAGGTCACCATATTTCATAGAAAGGATGTTTTTATTGCCAAAACTTTAACAAGATAAACATGAACACCATGAGCAGTTACATCCTGATAGGAAAAGCCATTAGATCACAAAGAACAGCAATACCTTGGAAATATATTTACCTAATATGTGACACAACAAAACCTTAATTTATCTAGTTACATTAAGATTGCAATGCTAATCGATTTTACTGCTTACTCACAATTACTCACAATATTTCCAGTGTCATTTACATTAGCTTGCTCCATTATTAAGTATCAAAAGATGAACACGGCACAAAAAACTTTAAGAGTAAAACAAATGACAATAGGCTCCTCTCCGAAAAAGCTTTAATGAAAAGCTATAAAACTGATTACAAAATACAAAATATAGACTTTTAAGCGCTTTTCATTTGATTCAACAAACTTCATCAGAAAGTAATACTGTCACACAGATACCTGATATTTAAACAAAAAGGTGCGGGAAACCAAAATCCCTTAATTAAATTTTTTAAAGACATACTAGCTCACTACATACAAATACTTACACATCCTTACATTAGATAAATAAAAAATAAGTAAAAAAATATTTAAAACATACTGTACAAGTGTCAATACTAATTCATTTTCATATGTACAAAATGGTCCATTTCAAACATTTTGAAAACAATTTCACCAAGTGGGACCTATCTTTGTAAACACCTAAGTTTCAGAACACAAGAGATCGAACAAGCCTCATTCAAACCTGGAAAATTAAAGGCATTAAGCCTAATCTGCCACAAAAGTTCCATCTCCTCCACTTTAAATGAGGCCGGTCCTCCTCTAATATCCTGAACAAATTGGTCGATGACCAAAAATTTAAACACATGTGTTGGATTCATCTGAACATGTTTAGCCAATGTGTTAGTATCTTTATTATGTAGAATAGCGTACTGGTGCTCATAAACCCTTTCCTTTAAACAACGTTCAGTTTTGCCTACATAGAATGCTGGACAAAACGAACAATGGGCCAAATAAACAACAAATTTGCTGCAACAATTAAATTTAGCCTTCAGTTTATAAGTCTTGTTGTTAATTATGAACTGGTTAGTGCATTCCATATGTTTACAAAATTTACAAAACTACCGGTAGTAGTAACTCTAACAATTCTAGTAACCAGCAGGGTTTTCAGAATTACAACTACATGGGTGCCAGACCAAAGCAACGGAGAGGTTCGAAATTTCCAAGGTGAATGCCCACAATATTGGTCACTACTCGAACCTAACTGAAGTGGCACTTGACAGTGACTTGTCTGTTTCTCCTTCTATCAACTCTCCATTGTTACTATTTGATTGCAACAATCTGAACGACATTGATGACTTGCCTGTTGGAACTGACTTAAACAGTAGCGTTGGCAATACTGTCGATTCGGTCAATTGTGGTCTTTCAGTTCCAACTAGAGATTCTGATATTAATGAATCTGACTGCACTTTGATTAATCTGAGTATTAATGACAGTTATGATGACCAGGTAACCGACTGTGTTGAGCCACTAGGTCCTAATATTGTTTTTAACAAGAACAAAGACTTTAAAGTGTATAATTTTTCTGGTAGTATTTTCACACTGGAAATGGTTGATTTTTTATCTAAGGGCTACACCTATGTCCCTTGGTTTAACATGGATGTTAGTAAACTTATTATAGAACTGAAGATCTTTACTAGAAAACTCAATTTGGATTTATTCTTTATGAATTCTGGCCAGACTTTTCCTGATGCCCAATTCCACATTCCAAGTACATTCAATCCTCCACTCCACCCATTATTACAAGTTTTCGAACAAGTTAGTGAGTTAGATTTAAGAAAACTTAGTATGGATTATATCAACACAAACTACACAATGGGCCATTTAGTTAAGGAAGAGAGGGATATCTTGGATTATTTTAGGTCTCAGGACATTAGAATATGCAAACCTGACAAGGGCGGGGGTTTTGTGGTATTTGATAACCATGACTACACTGTACGTATGTTAGCGCTGTTGGGGAATGACACGTATCAGACCAGTTCTAGATCTGAGGTTAATACAGCATACAGCCTGGTAAAAACTTGCTTACTCGACTTGATGATTGATGGTTGAATTGACCAAAAGGTGTTTAATTATATGTTTACAGTGTTCCCTAGGTATCCTACACTTTTTGGGATACCTAAAATTCATAAAGACGTTATTAACCCACCTATGTGACCCCTCATTGATGGCCGGGGTTCTCCGACATACGCCTGTTCAAAAGTGGCCGATGTCTACTTACAGAAATATGTGGCCCTTGAACCGCAAATATCTAAGGATTCATGGTCCTTCTTGTCTAAGGTTAATCATTTGAATTTTTGACATGAATTTAACTTCTTAACTGTTGACGTGAAGGACCTTTATACATGTATTCCTCACATCATAGCTATTGAATGGGTGGCTGACAGCATGAGGAAACATGGTGCCACTATTACAGAAACATCTTTAATTATGGAATTGTTGGAGTTAATCTTGATGAATAACTATTTTATGTTTGACAATAAATTTAACCTGCAGAAAACAGGTTTGGCAATGGGCTCTCCATGTGGAGCCAGCGTGGCCAATTTGGTAATGGCCCAATGGGAGTCGAAGTTTGTTTTTGATCCCAGTGTCAATGTGTATTCGGATGCCATTGTTTACTATACACGTTTTTTAGATGATGTTTTCATCTTATTAAAGGGTAACGATACTTTGGCATCTGATTTGGTTGGATGGTTTAATTCTTCCACCAGTTGTTTACAATTTACTTATACATTTCACGTTGACACTATTGCTTATCTAGATATTTTATTAGCTAAGAATTTGCAGTTAGGTTGTTTTACCTCTCAGGTACATCGTAAGGCAACTTATTCAAATTCTTTTTTACACTTTTCAAGTTGCCACCCCTTCCACCAAAAAAGATCGGTAGTTAAGGGGCAGTTGGTGAGGGCTGCACGTATTTGTAGTCTTCAACTTGACTTTATTAATGAATGTAACCTGTTAAAAGAAATGTTTATGCATCGGGATTATCCTGAGTGTTTAATTGATGAACTAACTAAAGAGGTTGAATTTAAACGAAGTATTGACCAATTTAGACCTATCTTGGCAGTAAACAAATTACCCCTTGAGGTTGCCATTTTAGACACCCATGAACCCTCTGATACTGAAATGATGCAGGGTTTAGCTAGTGATCAAGATTTTCAATACACCTTTATTACATCTTTTAATGCGCAAACTAAATCTATTATTAATGTCATCAATAAGAACTGGGATTTATTTAGGTGTAATTCCACTATTTATTCGTTCCTTGGACCAAAACCACAATTTGTTTTCAAAAAGGGCAGAAACGTCAAAAACCTTCTTGAAGGTTCTAAAAAGCCCAATATTAAGACAACTGGCATGTTTAAATGTGAAAGTTGTAAATTTTGTAAACATATGGAATGCACTAACCAGTACATAATTAACAAGAAGACTTATAAACTGAAGGCTAAATTTAATTGTTGCAGCAAATTTGTTGTTTATTTGGCCCATTGTTCATTTTGTCCAGCATTCTATGTAGGCAAAACTGAACGTTGTTTAAAGGAAAGGGTTTATGAGCACCAGTACGCTATTCTACATAATAAAGATACTAACGCATTGGCTAAACATGTTCAGATGAATCCAACACATGTGTTTAAATTTTTGGTCATCGACCAATTTGTTCAGGACATTAGAGGAGGACCGGCCTCATTTAAAGTGGAGGAGATGGAACTTTTGTGGCAGATTAGGCTTAATGCCTTTAATTTTCCAGGTTTGAATGAGGCTTGTTCGATCTCTTGTGTTCTGAAACTTAGGTGTTTACAAAGATAGGTCCCACTTGGTGAAATTGTTTTCAAAATGTTTGAAATGGACCATTTTGTACATATGAAAATGAATTAGTATTGACACTTGTACAGTATGTTTTAAATATTTTTTTTACTTATTTTTTTATTTATCTAATGTAAGGATGTGTAAGTATTTGTATGTAGTGAGCTAGTATGTCTTTAAAAAATTTAATTAAGGGATTTTGGTTTCCCGCACTTTTTTGTTTAAATATCAGGTATCTGTGTGACAGTATTACTTTCTGATGAAGTTTGTTGAATCAAACGAAAAGCGCTTAAAAGTCTATATTTTGTATTTTATAATCAGTTTTATAGCTTTTCATTAAAGCTTTTTCGGAGAGGAGCCTATTGTCATTTGTTTTACCATTATTAAGTATGAAGTCAGAAAAAAATTAAAGTATAAAGTGATGTACACGCCTCCTCTCACCATATCATTATTAGTGCCATAAATATGGCATGACTAGCTTACAGTTCCATATTGGGAAGATATCTTAAATGTTAATGTTCTGAAAAAGTGCTTTGAAATACATTTTTATTTTTACATAAAAGAATGTTGCATGCAAATGTATGGATGCAAACACTTTTTTATGTAAAAATAAAACTTTGTTTCATCACTTTAAACATTCAAGAGTTAGCCTGCAAGCCATCCTAAAAAACTATAGACCAGTAACTTGCCTTCCAGCAATATGCAAACTATATACTGGAACTGATGCTGAAAGAGTTTATAGTAATTTAGAGAACAAAAAAAAAAAAATCAGTTATGGCAACTGAACAAAATATTAACAAAATGAAGTCATATGGAACAAAGGATCATTTGTTGCTAAGTAAAATGATACTTGGAAGTTGGAAAAAGGGGAAGAATCTAAGTATGGCATGGCTAGATTATAACAAAAAAGAAGAATTTGACAGCATCCCACATTCATGGATAAAGGAATGCTTGCAAACATATAAGAAACACCCTGTATTGTTATAGTAACTATTGATCAATTGCATTACAGTGACCATGAAACTGTGGCAAACCACTCTCCAGCTAAGCCATGACAAGGGGTAAATTATTATCCCTAGGATAAACATTCAAAGGGGATAGTTCAGAATGATTCTTTGTCACCACTGATTTTTTTTGTTTATTTAACACATTAGGCCATGGTTGGAATTTAGCTCACTGAAAACAAGCCTTTTTTAAAAACTTCTCATTTACTTTTTGTGGATGACTTAAAACTGTATATTTCATCAGATGAGGAGATGAAAGCACAACTGCAATTGCTTAAATCTTTCTCAGATGATATAAAAATGTCATTTGGTCTTTATAATTTGTGCAAAAGCAATGTCAGGAAAGCTGCAGAACCACGAAAATATCAATTTGTGACACGAATGTGATATAAATGAACTTGAGCAGGAGGGAGTATATCAATAATTGTAAACTGATGAAGGATTGTTAATAAAATATGAACAAGTTCAAATAAAACTCAGTAGGGAATGCTTTAGAAGACTAAAATTAATGTTGAAAACTGACTTGACATCTAGGAATAAAGTCCAAGTTATAAACCGATTTCCTCTTCCTGTTCTGACAGTTTTGGGTGATTGACTGGTCCCAAAAGACACTGGATCAGTTGGACAGGAAAACAAGTGAAGTGCTTCATTCTTATCAAATGTTATCTTAAAACTCAGTGTATACCAAGATTATACAGTATATCTGTCATTCTGATGGATGTCTGAGCCTCCCCGAAATTGATTACATGTATAGATCTTCAGTCGTGGGAGTGCATACATATCTGCTAACCTCACCAACACAGTGGAAATTTTAAAACATGAGGCGAAGTCTACGATGACTTCCATGCTTAGTTTAGCAGAAGCATATTGATGTCGAGCAGGAATGGAAATTAAACCAGTAGTAGACAAAAATCAGGCAGTCACTGAATGTACCAAAAAGCAAAACAGAGAATATAAGGGCAAGGATCAGATAAGAAGGAAGGAAGGAAAGAAATGTAGAAAAGGCATAAATATTGTGAAAGGTATACACATTTCCTGGACCTAGACCAACTTCAGCTTAATCAGGATTTGATGCAGGAATGATTAAGGAGAGGTGAACTGAAACTAAAAGATGAAAGGTTAATATTGCTGGCCCAGGATGGTTGACTATGTACGCATTGGTTTACAAAGTCCACTGGACATTTGGGAGAAGCAGACAAATAACTGACACAGTTGTTGGGTGTGATACACTTATGGCAAAGTGCCTGTATACTGAAAGGCACAATAATGTGGCAAGACTGTTACATTGTTGATTGCGCAAATACTACAATATTGATGTAGTTAAGAAACACTGGAAACATGAACCACAAAGTATTGTACAAAATGATGAAGTTTATATAATTTGGGATGAGATTACCCATTACCAACAGTTCAAAAAAGATGGGAGAAAAGCATATACTGTAGGCCAAGAAAAAACTACAAACGTTGCATTGATCATTGAAATTTCCACACCCAGTGATTACAGTACAGAGAGAGAGAGAGAGAGAGACAAAATCATAAAATCTTAGGATTTGCAGGCAGAAACAAGAGCAATCTGGAAGAAAGATAGCCAGACACTTCTAATAGTAGTAGGACCAAAAGGCCAAGTTACAAAGAACAGTTGTATTTACATATGCAACTCCATAAGAATTACAGAAGGAGTCAGTTCTGGACACATTGTGGGTGCTGTGAAGAGCACTTTTAGCTAACATCAAAGATTAAAACAATGCTAATTTCTTGACTTTGATCATGTACTAACTTAGGAATGGGGACCATTCCTGTCATGGTATTAGAAACCTAAAAGACTTAGAAACATTAAACAAGAGGGAAAAGGAGGCTCTATCCCTAGAAAAAATGTTATACTGCCTCCCCCATCCAGCAGTCTCCTATATATTTCCTTCCACATCCCCCTCAACTTACTGCCTTCACTTTTCTCTGCTTTCCTATGCACTCCTTCCATTTCATGCATCATGAGGATATGCATGCGTTTTTGTCCCATTAACACAATGTAGATACCAAACTAGTGTTCTTGCATGTATGCAGTTTTGCACTTTGCTTCTCTGCTCTGGGGCATACAACCAAGAGCTCTGGTGCTTTAATATATCTTTATTGCTACCTGCTGCATGGCCATGTCATGTATTATGAGAATATTTATTATCAGCTATACATGCACAGGCTTTTTGTAATGGGGAACACAGAATGTGATGTGCTACCACCTTGATTGCTTATAATGTACATACACCCCCGCCACTATGCTCTTCTGAGCAATTCTATAATGGCACAGATTGGACTCACTATATATCTGCTTTGCTACTCAGCAGATTGCACCTAAACAGGGCTGCACACTTGAAGGTGCTGAAAATCTCCATTTGCATTTATAATTAGCATCTTTGTATCTGTGTATCACTGCAGAGCTACATAAGCCTTGTGTAAATACACATTACTTTTCTAGGAAAGAAAACCTTAGTTTTTGATGCTTCAGGGCATGTTTTTGTGGGGAACTGCATATTTTACATTGTGCTTTCAGAAGATACTGCATAAAAGAATAGATATTCAGTTGGTCTCAATAACAGTAGTGCTACTGACATAGTATATCTTTACACTTAAGCTGATTTGCGTTCTGGTCTTAATGTGTATTTTATCTGTAACCACATCTTTCTATGATTTCTGTATTACTTACTATAGTAAGTCCTGTAGCATGACAGGTAATGGATCTGTAAGACCACCCAAACCAATGAATCCAGCTGAAGCAGAGACTGCTGTAAAAGTGATATGTAAATCACAGCCAGACACTATGGGTGGTCATCTTGTCATAGAATTATTGCATTGCCAACTTCTTTCAAGTCTCAGACAACTTTGCTAACAGCAGCAGCTGTTTCAGTGTACTAAAAGCAGCTGAGTTGTTACTGGGTCAATCAAAACTACTTGACCTAGTATAAAGTGCATTTCATGCAGCTGAACTACATTCCATTGAATTGTTTTTCAGGAATTTAGCACTATTCATGAATATGATATAAATCATTACTACCTTCCACTGTATTATTAATTTTGTAGTTGCCAGCTTAATCCATTTCAGGGTCACTAGAGAGCTAGACCTTCTCTCACCATTCCATGCACACTAAGCTGAGTAACTAATCTATAATGGGTTGTCACCAACCAAACAGTGCACAGAAGTGCATGACACACTTATATATCAGCTATAAACACTGAGGTTAGAAAATATAACATCTTTCTTGCAGATTGTCTAACATCAGAAGGAGTAACTGAAAGGTAGGAGTTTGTACAAACATAGGTGGTTATTTTGGAAATCTGGTTAGTCAGCTAACAGATGTGATTTATTCTGTATAAGCCAATAGGCCTGTATTTAAAAAAAAATGGTAAGCAAGTTACCATGCTCAGGCTCCAAAGTTACCCAGTGGGTGTCATACTATTGCAAAATGACCTGTGAATGAGGATACTAACATCGATGAATCATGATGCACAGTGGTATCAATCAATAAAGGATATGATATCACTACTAAAGCATTCTATTTAAATTTTTTTCATAGAATACAGCAAATATAAACATTTTGGAAACTCATCCCAGAAATACCCTGCCACATTTTCACCCCTTTCCTTGAGTCTCCAACTTTTCTACTGTTTCTTAATCATCCCTCCCACTATGGTTTCTGTGACACCCGTGCACTGGCCCAGCAATCAAGGAGCCTCAATCCTCACCACTAACACCAGTGAGGGGCATCCATATAGGGAAAGGATAATAAATACACACAGTAAAGTCCAATTTCACTTAAGAGCACTCAGAGATCACAGTCAGTCTGGGGCTGGTTTCTCCCTTTCTCTTCAGATCCCCAATAAGACTCCCCACTGGTACAGCTATTGGGACCAGATCTCAACCTAGTGGGCAAGCTAAAACCTCCAGCACCCTCTCTGTCCAACCAGTGCTTCATGTCCCTGTCCAAGTAGTTGACACACACAGACTTTGAGATAAGAGTTATATACAACCACACAGACACTCCTATGGAAGGTTGGCACAGGTTCTCCAGCTGTGCCCCTTTTACCCAGATTATATGGTAGTACCACTTGCCACCACCCACTAATATTTATCAGCTACTAAAAGGCCCTTATGAAAGGGTGTCCAATTATTACTGTGCAATATTATTAACTAAATGGTAAGTGCAACTGAATAGTCACAGCTTATTGGAGTGGCTTGCCCAGTATCACTAAATTCATGCAATATACTCTTAGAGCTTAAATTATCTCTACATAAAACAGCCACAGTTGAAAGGTTTAAAAATATTTAATAATAAATAATAAAAACACAAGACAATACTTCTTACTACACAGTGCCAGTCAAGAGTTCAGGGATCACGGAGAAATACTTCAAATAATACAGTAGAAAAGTTCTGACATCAATACAGAAAAAAGACATCTAATCTATCTAGTTCCTAGCTATATCTAAGAGAAAACACAGTTCTAAAATAAAGTTACATAGAGAGCAAGACAGTGCTGGTGATGTTGGATGTTCTGAAGACAAATGCTCAAATGTCCTCATTCTTTCTGCCTTAAATTGCAAACACAGTACCACTAATTAATTTCAGATTACATAATTTCTTTCTGGTTCCCAGGCTAACAGAAACTCAGAGGTTAATAGCACTTTTGATCTTGTAGCTGGTCATGAAGCAAGAGCAATAAAATAAATTATACATGTAAATTCTAGCCATAAACTCTGCCTCAAAACAATAGGCAGAATGCCGCCCTCTAGACATCTCGGCTCCAAGTTTTAGATCAAAGAATTTCACAATGCTTGACTTATCAGCTTTCTTACAGCAGAGTGCATTGTTGTTACATTTTTATTTTTTAGTTCAACATCCAATACAGTCTTTTCACATTTAAGAGAACAAGCCTGTAGCTTACATTAATATTTACAAATGACAGAATTATCTACAAAATTATATCTAGCTAGCCTGGCAGCCTTCATCTATCCTCATCCACCCCCCCCCCCAGAGAACTCAAGCTACTTTTTCAAGTGACCCTTGATAAATGTTGCTTGAGAGGGTTAGGTCTATCTGAGTATATCTTACCCCATTCCCTGTCTTGAGATCCCATCTCATTGGCATTGCTAATCCCACTGCGGTTCTGCACTGACATATCATATGCTTGGCATTTTGCTGGCTGGCTCTGTTTAACCATGTTAGGGGATTGTGGTCTGTCACTACAGTGAATTTTCTTCCATACAGATAATTTTGAAGTTTTTGCAGAGACCGCAATATGGCTGGACATTCTTTTTCTACAGCTACATAGCATTCCTCCCTGGGTGGACCCTGTGACCGAGATAAACCACTGGGTGATCTTCTCCCTCTGAAGAAATTGGGCTAAGTACTGCCCCCACCCCATGGTTTGAAGCATCCACCTGCACAACAAATTATTTGCTGTAAACTGGACTGGCTAACATAGGGGGTCCTGCCAAAGATTCCTTAAGCTCCTGGAATCCATGCTCACATGCTGTGGTCCACACTACCATATCTGGTCCCTTCTTCATTATCAGGTCTGTGAGGGGAGCAGCTATGGTACTATAACTGGGGACAAACTTTCAGTAGTACCCTGCTGTCCCTAAGAATGCCCTCACCTGCTTTTTGGTAACAGGTACAGGCCATGCCTGAAATGCTTCCACTTTGACAAGTTCTGGCCTGATCTTACAACCCCCTGCTCTATGTCCCAGATAGGAGACCTCTGCCATACCCACCTGACATTTGCTGGGCTTAATGGTCAACCCTGCCCTCTGTAGTCTGCCCAGCACCTCCCTGACATGTTGAAGGTGCTCTTGCCAGGAATGGCTGTAGACGGCAATATCATATAGGTAAGCAAGAGCAAACTCTCCTGCTAGGATATTATCTACCAGCCTCTGGAAAGTTTCTTGGGCATTTTCCATTCCAAGGGGCATCTTTGTGAACTCATACAAGCCAAACGGAGTCACAAAGGCTGACCTCTCTCTAGCACTGGGAGTCAAAGGTTCCTGCCAGTAACCCTTGGTAAGATCAAAGGTTGTAAGATACTTAGCCCTACCCAGCTGCTCTAGGGCCCCATCTGTCCTAGGTATGGAGTAAGCATCTGACTCTGTGTGACTATTTAATTGCCTGTAGTCCACATATAACCTGGTGCTGCCATCCTTCTTTGACACCAGCACCACTGGGGATGCCTAGGGATTGTTGGACTCTTGAATTACCCCTAGTTTAAACATTTCCTGTATCTCCTCCCTAAGACTCTGTTTGACTCTCTCAGGCACCCTATAAGGGGACTGCCTAATAGGCCTTTGGGGTCCTGTATCCACCTGGTGCTGCACCAGGTGGGTGCACCCTGGTTTCCCAGTGAACATGTCCCTAAACTCCTGTAACACTGCTCGGATTTCTCGAACCAGAGTAGGAGATAGCTGCTGGGACATTGCTAACCCTTCCACTGAGGTGTCAGCCCGAGCCTCACTGAGGAGATCAGTCATCAGATCTCTCTGAGACTCCTCCTGCAATCCACTGCAAATACTCAGCATAAGGGCCTCCCTATCATGATAAGGTTTCATCATGTTAACATGATACAGTTTGTGTTCCTGCCTCCTGCCTAGCAGTTTTACCATGTAGTTAACATCATTTACCTTCTTTACCACCTTGTAGGCTCCTTCCCAAGCTGCATGCAGCTTGTTGTGTCTGACAGGAATGAGAACCATTACCTGCTCCCCCACAGCATACTCTCTAGCTTGAGCATTCCTGTCATACCACACCTTTTTCTGTTGTTGGGCTTCTGCCAGGTACTTCTGGGTCAAGCCCATGAGTTCCCTGAGCCTTGTCCTGAGGTTTAAGACATATGCCACAACAGACTCCTTGTGAGATTCACACTCACCTTCCCACTCGTCACAAATTAAATCTAGAGGTCCCCTCACCCTATGCCCATACAGCAACTCAAAGGGTGAAAAACCTGTGGATTCCTGGGGAACCACTCTGTAAGAAAACAACAGATGGGGCAAATATTTGTCCCACTCCCTCTTAAACTGATCTGCAAATGCCCATAGCATGGACTTGACTGCAGAGTTTAACCTCCCAAAAAAATTTTAGTCTGGGGATGGTAGGGGGTAATCTTCATGTGCTTCACCCCTCAAGGCTTCCACAGACAAGCCAGGAGGTCTGATATGAAATTGGTACCTCTGTCAGTCAGTATTTCTTTTGGGAAACCTACCCTGCTGAAAATATCTAACAAAGCTTTTACCACCTTTTCTGCCTCAGTGGAGGACAGAGTCACTCCCTCAGGGTATCTAGTAGCATAATCTACTACTACTAGGATATACTTTTTTCCCTGTGGAACTTGGGGTACTCAGAGGTCCCACAATTTCCATAGCTACCATCTGAAATGGCTCCTCAACCACAGGAAAAGGCATGAAAGGAGCTCTCACCTTGTCTCCTGCCTTGCCTACCTTTTGGCACTGCTCACAGGTCCTGCAGTACCTGGTTACATCACTGGAAATTCCAGGCCAATAGAAGTTCTCCATAATACGTCTCTTTGTGCATTTTATGCCCATATGACCTGCAAAGGAAATATCATGGGCTATGGCTAGAAGTGTTAGACGGTAAGCTCTAGGCACTACCAACTGCTGTACCCTCTCACCTTCTAGCCCTCCCTCAGGGGTCCACTGTCTAGACAGTAACCCTTTGACCCAGTATACAGATTCCCCCTTTCCTTGAGAATCAGGTGCCTCACTAGCTTCCTACCTCAGGCCTTGCAATGTAGGGTCTGAGAGCTGAGACTGTCTCAACTCTCTCTTTGTAACCCTTCCCAGCTCTACTTTCACAGTAAGTCTGTCATCCTCTGACAATGGTGCTTCACTGTCAGCCTGGGTACTACTACTAACCTCTACCTTTGCAGTCACTCTGTCCAAGGAAACATCAGTACCCAGAAGCAGATGTGGCTTACCTTCAGTCTCACTGCTACAGAGTAGCTCCCTCTCTGAAGTAACTACCTCACCAATCCTGGCTGCAAGTATGGTCTGTTTGGGTTTCTCCCAGGCTACCAGATCTACATGCTTGTCTCCAAGCCTGACTGCATGTAACTGCATAAGCACATGGTACTGCCTCATCCAAATCCTTCACTACCATGACATCTTCAGGATGGTAATTAGGTACCTTTGTTGTCTCAAGACAACCTACTACTGGCCTTTTGTCTTTCTTTCCCACTAACTGGCTCTCTCAACTTTTGCTCCCAACCTTGCCTCTGTGGATATCTGTATGCCACATGGCCCTACTGGTTGCATTCAAAACATTTCATCCTAGGTTCTGGATGTGTACTGGGACTAGTGGCTTCCCCTGCTACTGGCATATTCTGTTGGGGCAGTCTGGGCTGCCCACCATGGGTCCCTTTAGACCCATAATCAGTTACTGGGGGTCTATCCTGTGCAGGAATGCCATGCTTGGGAGGTATAGGTCTCCTTTCTTCCCCAACTCCTCTAAAGTAGCACATTGTCTATCAGCTAACCAGATCCTCATGTCCTCAGGTAAAGTGCTAAGGGCTTGTTCCCTCACCAAAAGGTCTGCCAGCCCTTCATAAGTGGTGACCTGACATCCACTCACCCACCTATGAAAATAAGTGCTCAGTTCAGCAACATATTCACACACACTTCCATCCGCCTTGCATCTATGCTTACAAAACTTTTTCCTATACATATCAGGTGTTATCTTAAAAAAAATTTAACAAGCAGTACTTTACAGTAGTATAATCAAAACATTCCTGATCAGAAATTTTAGACAATACAGTTGCAGCTTACCATGGAGTAAGGGGGTCAGGAACCGTACCCAGAATCTTTGGCCAACATCATACTATTTACATATCCTCTCAAACATATGAATGAAACTATCAAAATGATCCCCCTCTTTAAACTGAGGAAGAAATGTATTGACCTTTTGTGCTTCTGGGGTCTGGTTACTCCCTTCCCCATTACCTCTATGACTCTGGCGAAGGGTCAGCATCTCCTTTTCATGCTGCCTCTGCCACTCCGTTTCCTCAGCTTCGAGGCATAGCAGTCTCCTCAGCCTGCAAATGTCACAGTTTCTCCTTGTCCTCAATCTCTAGACACCTCAGTCTCTCAACTGCTTCTATTTCCAAATGCCTGGCCTCCAACTCAAGTCTCTTTAGCTCCAGATGGATTTTTAAGTCCTCTGAAGAAAGGTTGAGCTGTCCATTCTCTGAGTGCGGTACATCTCCACTGCCAGTCTGATCATCCTTTTGGATGCTGTTTTCTGATGCAGCTGTGACCAAAGCTGCAATATCTGCCTTAGCCAGGTTTCCATGCACCAGTCTCCTAGCCTGGCATGTCTCAGCCTACTGACTCCTTGTCACCTTTCCGTACTCCTCTGCTGACATGCTGCCTGCTCTCCCTGACTAACTAAGCCAACAAAAGAAATAAAGCAGTTGTGATCTGAACTCTGAGTGTTCACTGACTCGCTGATTTAGAGTACAAAAACACCTTCAGTGATCACTGTACACAAGCTACAGGAATTCACTCTACCCACACCACTACAAGCCAAATAGTATTTGCCAGCCAATTAATATGTGGTGTGGATATCGTACCACTTATCACCATCATCATCATCATCAGCCCCCTTTTTCTACATGGGGTTGGGGTAACGTGTTAACTGTTGGCCACTTTTTCAATTCAGTGCCACACTCCTGCCTTCTTTAACACTCATGCCTGACTGCTGCAGATCTTCTTTCACACAATCCATCCACCTCTTTGCTGGATGTCTTCATTTCCTCTTAGCTTCTTCCTGTCTGTCCCAAATCTTCCTCACCAGATTGTCTTCTGCTTTTCTACACATGTGCCCAAACCACTGTAATCTGTTCTCTTTGATCTTTTCTGCAATTGGAGCTACTTTGGATTCTGCTCTTATGTCCTTATTTATTCTCCTGTCTCACAGTGTGCACCCTGTCACCTTTCGCAGGCACTTCATTTCTATCACCTCTAGCTTCTTCAACTGTTCTGCCTTTACTGCCCAGGTTTCTGTACCATACAGTAGTACTGGTTGCACCACTGTCTTGTATACCTTAATTTTCAGCTTCCTTGGCATTCTTCTGTGATAGACTACACCTGATACTCTATGCCAGTTGTCTGCAGTCCCTCTGATTCGAGCTTTGACCTCTTCATTCAGACTACCCTTCTACTCAACTATTCCTCCCAGATACTTGAAGCTGTTTACCTGTTCCACTATCTTCCCTTCTATCTCTATTCTCATCTTCTTCTGATTCCCCCCAATTTGGTGCCATTGCCACAATCTTATCTGTGCTTAGTTTCATCCCATGTGCCTTCAGATTTGCATTCCATTCTCTTATCCTTTGCTGAAGTTCTAGCTCAGAGTCTGCCTGTACTGCCACATAGTCTGCATACAGCAGCTTTGTTGATCCATCCCCTCCAACCTGTTTGCTAATGTAGTCCATCACCAGTATGAACAGCAGAGGCTCAGAGCTGAACCCTGATGTACACTCATACCCACTGGGAACCCCTCTGTGAGGCCGAACACTGTTCGTACTTGAGTCAATGGGTCCTTGTACATAGCCTGCACTAATTCTACCAATGTTTCTGGGACTTCAAACCACCACAGTACTGCCCAGATCAGCTTTCTTGGGACCTTGTTATATGCTTTTTCCAAGTCTAGGAATGCCCAGTCGGACTCTCTCTTCATCTCTAGCTTCTTCTCAAGTATCTGTCTCAATGCAAACATCGGGTCAGTTGTGCTGCATCTTGATCTGAATCCAAACTGCTCATCTCCCATCTTACATTCTACTACTCTGCATATCAGTTTACCAATCACCCTCTCCAGAACTTTCATGCAATGTGATAGGAGTTTGATACCTCTGTACTGCCCAGAGTTGTGGATGTCCCCTTTGTTCTTGTACACTGGCATGAGTATGCTTATTCTCCAATCATCTGGGTACGCCTTTCTCTCCACATTGCTATTAGTACCCTCAGGAGCCATATCTCCCCATCTCCCCCAGCATCTTTATCATATTTGCTGTGACCTCATCTGAGCCTGCTGCTTTCCCTGACATCATCTCCTTAGTACTGTTCTTGCTTCTAGGGTGAGCTCCTCTTTTTTCTCATTTTAATATGTGATGCCCGTGCACTGGCCCAGCAATCAAGGAGCCTCAATCCTCACCACTAACACCGTTGAGGGGTGTCCATATAGGGAAAGGATAATACATACACACACAGTAAAGTACAATTTCCCTTAAGACCACCCAGAGATCACAGTCAGTCTGGGGATTGTTTCTCCCTTTCCCTCCAGGTCCCCAATAAGACTCCCCACTGGTACAGCTATAGGGTCCAGATCTCAACCTAGTGGGCAAGCTAAAACCTCCAGCACCCTCCGTCCAACCAGTGCTTCATGTCCCTGCCCAAGTAGCTGACACACAGACTTTGAGATAAGAGCTATATACAACCACACAGAAACTCCTGGGGAAGGCTGGCACAGGTTCTCCAGCTGTGCCCCTTTTACCCAGACTATATGGTAGTACCACTTGCCACCACCCACTAATATTTATCAGCTACTAAAGGGCCCTTATGAAAGGGTGTCCAATTATTAATGTGCAATATTATTATCCAAATGGTAAGTGCAATTGAACAGTCAAGGCTTATTGGAGTGGCTTGTCCAGTATCACTAAATACATGCAATGTACTCTTAGAGCTTAAATTATCTCTACACAAAACAGCCACAGTTGAAAGGTTTAAAAATATTTAATAATAAATAATAAAAACACATGACAATACTTCTTACTACACAGTGCTAGTTAAGAGTTCAGGGATCACAGAGAAATACTTCAAATAATACAGTAGAAAAGTTCAGACATCAATACAGAAAAAATACATCTAATCTTCCTATTTCCTAGCTATATCTAAGAGAAAACACAGTTCTAAAATAAACTTACATAGAGAGCAAGACAGTGCTGGTGATGTCGGATGTTCTCAAGTCAAATGTTCAAATGCCCTCATTCTTTCTGCCCTTAAATTGATAACACAGTACCACTGATTCATTTCAGATTACATTCTTTCTGGTTCCCAAGCTAACAGAAACTCAGAGGTTAATAGCCCTTTTGATCTTGCAGCTGATCAGGAAGCCAGAGCAATAAAAGAAATTATATATGTAAATTCTAGCCATTAGCTCTGGCCTCAAAACAATAAGCAGAATGCCTCCCTCTAGAGATCTCAGCTTTGAGTTTTAGATCAGAGAATTTCACAATGCTTGACCTATCAGCTTTCTTACAGCAGAGTGGACTGTTGCTACACTTTTTCAGTTCAGCATCCAATACAGTCTTTTTACATTTAAGAGAACATGCCTGTGGCTTACATTAATATTTACAAATAACAGAATTATCTACAAAATTCTGTCTAGCTAGGCTGGCAGCCTTCACCTATCTTCACAGTTTCCTATAGGTATGTAGCTTTTCAGCTTCTCTCTTATAATATTTATTTATGTAACAGAGTTAAGACAACTGGAACTGAGATCTTTAGAAAAGGAAAGCTGTAAACTACATAGGAATAATGGGAATTGTGGGAACAATACATACAGGAGAGAAATGAGGTTTAAAAGAAAGCAAGACTTAAATGAGCTATAATATTTGACTGAAAAGGAATGGGGAGATTATAAGTGATGTATATTGTTTGCAACTAGGAATGTGCCAGTATGGTTTGTGATGTCAAATACTTGCAACTAAGATTGTGTCAGTGTGGTTTGTTTTCATTTATATAAATGTATGGTTGCCTATGTCATAAGTGATTGTTTAATAAAGATATTTCTTGTTTAAAAAAAGGCAGGAATTGAATAAGTTATGTAATGTTGCTTAGGGTATATGATACATAACAATATATGTAAAATATAATGTTTGTAAATGTGAACTTGCTAATGCAGTCTGTGTACTTTTACATAAATGTAAATTTGCCTATGTCACAAGTGATAATTCAATAAAGGTGTTAAAAAATATATGTATTTATTTATATATGCATGTATGCATTTATTTATTTATTTATTTATGCATTTATTTATTGTCATTTGTTTACTGAGAATGTCGCAGTGGGTGTAAAATACACATATGCAGCACAGGCCTGAAGTGAAATGTTCCACATGTAAAATCATGCAATATAATTGAGAGAGTAGAAACATTTCTAGTTTACAGTCAAGGATACAAAATGATAAGCTACAGTCCATAGAGACCTTTAAACAACAGTAGCAGTAGTACACGAGGAAGAGCAAGTTCATAGGGAAAATAAATAAATACAATATCTTAGTTAAAACTAAGACAAGAAATGTGGATTGGAAAATAGTTACTAGCAGAGGTGAAGGAGGAATGTGGGTAAGATATTAACCAGGAGTAGATCAAGAGCAAAGCCAAATATTGAATAAGAATGCCTTTAGATTGGCTTTGAATGTTTGTAGGTTTAGGTTACATCTAATCAGTAATGGGGTGAAGTTCCAGTTTTTTTGCAGTAATATGGGAGAAGAGCCAGAGACATGGAGATTTATGTGTTTGTAGAATGGAGATGAGATGTTTGTTATTTGAATGATGGGTTCTGTTAGGGTGGTAGCAAGGGACAATGTTGATGGCAGAACAAGCAGAGGTTTATAAATTATGGTATGTGTTGTAATTAACTGATGAGAGGTGATGGAGAATTCAAAACCATTAATGTGTGTAGAGCAGTGAAGTGTGTTGAGCTAGAAGTGAACTTTGTTATTTTATTATAGCATGGTCAAGTTTAGATGTTAGTGTGGTTTGGAGATTTATAAGGAGTTCAACTCTGTATAGGAGTGAGGGAAGGAGATATGTAGCTGTGAGTGTGATTTTTGTGGCTGAATTTAAGAAATATTTGTGACGGTAGAGCATGCCGACTTTTAGTGATTTATTTTTTTTTTTGTATGTGAAATTTGAAAAACAAAAATATCCAAACCCAGAAAAAACTGAATGGAGTAAATAACCAAGAGCACTGCACCAAAAATAAAAATCCAACAGTGAAGTTTGAATTTGAGAGTATCATCAATTATTATACCTAAATAGTTTTGTATGAGAAATAGAGAACCTTCCATTTTACTGCTTGGTGTCTATCAGATAAATAGCAATGGAATCAGTTTAGAGCAGGAGTAGATATATCAATGGTAAATAGTCATTGCAAGAGTTTCAGGTTCGAGACCAGGTCAAAAGCTTTAGGCAGGTCAAGGAATAGTGTGGGAACTATCTTACCAGAGTCTGTTGCTGTATTTGTAGTGTTCATGAAGGACAGAAGTGTGGATGTTGTACTATGACAAGGCCTAAAACCATTTTGAGCAGGGTTTAACAGTTGATTTTGTAGGATATGTTGGAACAGCTGGGTGAGGATGCATTTTTTTAGTAGCTTAGAAAAGGGAGACAGCATTGCTATTGGGCAGTAGTTAGCAACTTCAGTTGAACTTCCTCATTTGTGAAGAGTGATATGAGGCTTTTTTTACATTTGGAGGGGAACATGAGATTCAATTGGGGCTGCCTTGATGAGAATACTAACTGTATAGGCTATGGCATGAGCAGCTAGTTTATGATATCCTGAAGGAACATTGTCAGCTGCTGGGGAAGACAGTTTACGTTTAAAAAGTAATTTTCTATCATTGAAATGGGGATAGGATTGAGGGTAAAGGAGGGGGGTAGCTTGGGGTGCGTTAGGGGAAGAGGTATGTGGAATTTAGTTGGTTAGTGTTTAGGATGGGTTGTGAGAGAAGTGGTTTGTTAAGATATTAGAGTAGGTTGAGATAATGGGTTGCATGAAGACATTAAATTTATTGTTGAGGAGAAGGAGGAGATTCAATCTATAAAGTAAATATTGAATAAGGTTGCAGTTTGTTGAGGTGAGTTATTAGTGCAGGGAGTATTATCATTTTTGCTACCAGGATTCAGGTAGAGAGTTGGTAGAAGACTAACATTTGGGGGGTTGTCATGTTTAGTTTGAAGGTGAGCACAGTATTATTTATTATTGTTGTTTACTTTTTTGACTAAGTTACCAAGTTGCCTAAAGGTTAGAAGATGTTTAGTTTTTTATGTTCCTTCCATTGTTTCCAACTTATGCACCCATACTTTGTAAAGTTTTTGGTTTGGTAGTAAGCAAAGGAGCATGATTTGATTTGGCTCTTTTTATATGCAGTTTTGCTAAACTATTAAGTGTGTTCAAGAAATGCTGTGTTGAAATGGATGATGGCTAAATATAGGGTTAGGGTTTTAATGGAGACCAGTTCGTAGCCAGTAGTGTATCACTAAAAGACCTATGGTTGAAATGGAAAGGTTACATGTTTTTTTTCTAATGCATGACTTTTAGTCTGGTGGGTATGCTTTCTTTAAATATATGTGGGCAGGTGGTCAGTTATAGCATCAGAAAGTATACTGGCAGAATTAACTTTACTGAGTTTAAATACCAATATCCATTCAAGGATGGTACCTTTGTTATATTTGCTGCTATACCTGGTCGGGAATCTTATGAGGTTTATTCTAGAGAAAGGGTAGTCTGAAGATAAGGTTAGCCAGTCAATACTGACATTGCCTGGGATAATCCTCAGGATTCAATAATGTCTGTGTAGGCTGCCTGTAGAGCCTACACAGAATGTATTCGTGTACACGGCCATGATTTTCTCCTTATCAGCCCACCATGCATATTAATGGTGCGGTGCTCCTAAGGGAGGTTTTGCAACACAAAACCTCACAGAACAGCATGGATAATGAATCTGTATAACACCGATGGCACACCCACATACCTGTCAACCCATTAATCTGAACAAATGGAGTATAAGAAATATTTCCAGAGCATGTATGCAATTATTTCACTAGATTGGATGTCTTATTTATTTATTTTACTTTTTATGTACGTTTGTGCAATGCACCATGTTATCTAGCTATGCTTAGCTCTGGTCACCCATGCATCAGACATGTGCCAGACATCTAAAAATAGAAACCGGATGCTTTTAGTTGTTTTTGCTGCACGATGCTGGGCACCACACAGACCTGTGCAGTGAAGCTGTACTACACTTACAGTAGGACCTTCACATTATATGTGAACACACATGAGTTCCCTTCAATTCTCTTGTGGTGAGATAGGTTGAGTAATAACCTATAGCCTAGCAGGCCCTGCGTTCAAGTCCTGGACAGTGATACCTTTTATAAATACTTCCATGAAACTGTGTTAGGTCACTGAAACATCTGTTCACTTTATATTCAATTATTGCTATATTATAAAAAGCTGTGTGTTGCTAAGCATCTCTTAAACATGGATTTTCCATATTTGTTCTATGCTAAGTAACCCGTCGCATTTTTGAAAGTTTCAATATGATGCGCAATGGTGGGAATGTATCCTATTTAAAGGGCAATTGGTGGGAATTGCTCAGTACCCCTTGGAGCCTAATCTTGTGTGCAGGTATGGTGGTCATGCAGAAAGGAGTGTGCTTTCAGGCACAGCATTGTGGGGTGTTCAGGAGTCTAGGATTTTTACTGGATTCCTGGTACAGCACCATGGATGCCAGCTGCCGCAGGAGAACTATGTTGGCTCAGAATGCAAGTCTGAAGCCTGGAGTAGCTTGGCCAGGGACCTGACTGATGTGACTGGTATCCCACGCATTGGGGAGCAGTGTCATCACCATTTTGATGACTTCTGATGAAGGAAGAGGGATACTTTGGATCAATGGATCCAAGAGGCACAGGCGGGGAACACCCCACAGATATGTAAGTATGTTTTCTAGTAATTTATAAATATTTAAGCTCAATCTGTGCAAAACTGGTATGCTTAATTGTTTCTGTCTCCTACCACAGCTGTAAAAGAGAGGGCTTGCAAAGTGCAGTAACATGCAAGGCATTTGGCCAGGTTGAGGCAAGCACATGGTATGTAAGAAAATCAATAAAGTACTAAATGAATGAATAAATTAATAATAAAATAAAAATTACAGCTATTGCAGTCTTAATAGTCATGTTTGAAATACTTGGGACATCATAGACTTTCATTAACATGGTAGTGCATATCTGAACTGTAAAAGCAAGTAAACATGCAGTAGTGTGTAGCATAACTTTCAACCATTACTTAATGTTGTGTAATACCCAGATTAAGAGTCAATGTTGTGGTCTGCTCATTTTCAAAAATATGCTGTAGATTGCAATCAATAACTGATTAGGGTAAACATATATGTTAACTGAGGTCCTAGGCAGCTAACCATGTGTATAAATGCAAGATTTGAAACAACATGAATCAATAAAGTATAAAAGGAGACAGTGCTGTGATAATGCTGTATTTTATATAAAATGTTCATTATTACTGTAGTCACTGCCTATGGGTTCTAATCCCACACTAGCCAACTGAAAAATTGTGCTGTTTTCAATACTGTTTTAGAATTTCAACAATAAAACATAACCATACTTGCACGTAAAGTGCACACCCATAGACCTGTGCCTTGAATGTCCAACTGTCAAGTGTAGTCAGTGTACACAGACATATCTCTCAGCTGTCACGATTTTTGCAGGATGTACTGAATAGTGCCCCAATGTGTGGTCTGTTTGGTATATAATCTTGTTTTACTGGCCAGTCTCTGGAAAATTGGTGAGGATCACTGTCAGAAAAAAAAATGTCAGACCTCTGAATTACAGATAGTAGACATCTCTGAAAATGCATTTTAATGTCAAATCTGTTACCCAAACACCTTGCTACTATTGTAAGAGCACACTGTGTAAGAACGTTCCCTATTGTTGTGCCTTTGTCCCACCACTATGTATGGCATGGGTCAGAATGTCTAATGCTAAGAGGTTGAGAGATATGTATGTGGAACATCATATACACAATATAAGCAACATTGAATGACTGTTGGATGCAATATGATCTGAACTATAGTGTGTATGTGTATGGAACAGGGTAGTAGTTCAAATAATAAACTTCATAGCAGTCAGTAGTATTACAAGTAAAATCTAACATATATAAAACTACTTCTTTGTAGTATGTTTTGTTATAGTATCTGTGAAGTTGCTAATGTCTTCCTTTTTTCTCACTCCCCACCCCTTCTCTTCTTATTTATTAAATCAATATATTTACTATTATCATATTATTTGATATTAACTCTTATGTTGTCCTTATATATAATTTAATATTGCTTCGTTGTTAAATACATTTTCATTAACATTATTTATTGTTGTGATCTTTATTATATTATTTTTCATTTTTTTTCTATTATTCATTATTGTTTTCTTTTTTCTTATTCATTGCATGTATTTTGGTTACTGTAATTTTTTTTCGATATGTTTCTATTTTATTTACCACAGCATAACAAGGTAGGCCAGTTCCTGGTGATTCACCTGCCTTGACTCCCCTGGCTGAGGCACCGGGGCCCAGCATGTCTGGGCAGCACTCTGGTGGCACCCCTGCCTGCCTGCTGCTCCTGCACTACCTGCACCTTCAGGTAGTTCCACCCCATAGGCCAGGAGTGTGCTCTCCCTCTGTGAGTTGAGGCAGAGGGGATGCCTATGTCACCTGTGCACATCTGCCATGCAAGGTGCATAGGCTTGTGCAGCAGACTGTGGGCACATGCCTATGCAGGATGAAGAGCATACTGTCCATCCTGATGCAACAGACTGGCCGCAGGTGCCAGCATCATCCATTGTGTCCACAGGAACAGTGAAAGTGCAGTGCTGACAGTCCCATGGGTGAGGACTTGAGTCACATTATTACCATGTCTGACGTACATGGGACCTGGATCTCCCACCCCCTCCCCAACCAAGGTGTTCACTTCCCTCTTGTGTCCCTCACCAATCCTGTCTGCTGTCTTGTATGTCTTGTCTGTCTACAAATGCTGTCCCACCTTCCCAACTTACCTTCCCCACACATAACTATGTCCCTTCCTTAACATTCCATTCTCTCCCAAAAAAAAATAAATAAAAATAAATAAATAAATAAATAAATAAATAAATAAATAAATAAAAGGGCACCTGTCCCCCCAAAAAAAATATTGTCCCATCCATACCTCTCCATTTCACACGTGTGCACCGGACACACTTAATTTGTTCCAATTATCTTTTTTTTTTAAAAAACAAGTTTATTGTTTTAACATACAAAATAAATATCATAACAATCTTATACAAGCAATTAAAATGTAAATAGTTATAACATTTAATAAAACAACCAAAATATTTACAGAGACATCCACTACAAATCAAATCAATTGATTAAACTGTAATGTCTTACTAATGAAACTAAGATTTTTTTAACAGGTTTTGTAAAGTATCCCATATAGTATAGTAAGACGTTTTTCTAGTAGTTCTTGACTTTATAGTCATTAATTCCATATGACACACTTCTGTCATAACATTTTTAAATTCATTAAATGAAGGAGGAGTATCTGAAATCCAGTTTCTGGTTATTATTTTTCTAGCCACTGCTAGAATAGACCATAACAAGGGAAGTTTAACTTTTTTAACACTTTTAGGAACAGGAGTGTTAAATAATATAAGTGATTTAGAGACAATGAAATTATCTGTGAAAAGAGCCTGCAAAAAATCATTGATTAACATCCAATATTCCTTCAGTTTTATACAGTCATAAAACATATGTGCCCAATCAGCATTTATTTCTACATTACATCTCTTACATAAGTTGTCTTTATTATTTATTTTATTCATCATTAAAGGTGTATAGAAAGATCTATGTAAAAATGTCCAAGTAAAACGTCTCCAATTAATGGAAGAAGTAGTTTTATAAGCAGATTCCAATATATATTGTTTATCTTGTTGTTTTGGTGATTCACCGTTAATAGAAATAAAATAATTCCAATAAGTATCTGAACTGTAATGAGTTTCTTCTCTAATAATTTTATGTATGTGTGAGAGCTTACCTTTATCAGAAACCCTATGTTGTAAATTTAATATCAAGTAATCAATCAGAATTGGGACAGATTATTTAACTGTTAAAGATATTAAATCAAGTTTATTAATAAGATGTTGTCTAAAAGTCTGAATTTTTAACCAACATGTTTCTCTCAAATCAAATTCTTGCTTTAAGAAGTCTAAATTTTTTACTTTATTGTCAGACAGCAACTGATACCAATACTTTAAATCATTCTCTGTGACTAAAAGAATTCTTTCAGAGGTGGTTGATAAAAGAATACCTTGTGTATACATTATAGGGAATAGGATACAATTCCATTCCTTATACTTAGCATGCATAAATATAAAATCACGATATCTAATAATAATATTTAATGGGTAACTAGCTAGATATTTTGGTGTAATAGATGAAGTACAAAATTCCTTCAATAACCATAACATGGGGTTATTTACAAAAGTATTTTTATGTATTAAGGAGATTTTCATGAAGTGAATGCTAATTAGTTCCCAATAATCCTTCCATTTTGCAACATATGACTGATATATTAACAAAGTAATAACTTTTATAATAGAAGAGATAGTATATAAATTAAAGTCTGGGAATGAAATGCCCCCTTGAGACCAGCTATTAGTATGTTTCTTTAATGCAATCCTAGGTCTATTAGGTGCCCATAAGAAATTTAACATTAGTGAATTCAATTTCTTAATAATTATTTTTGTAGGTGGGAGTATTATTGATTGTATTAAATATAATATCTTAGGGAATATTATCATTTTAATAATTGTGAGTCTCTCTTCCATGGTAAAAAACATATTGTTCCAACTATTGAAAAGATTTTGTATATTATAAAGACAGTTACTATAATTATTATGTATAATAGATTTAATATCTTTAGTTAATATTATACCTAAGTAAGTTATCTGACCTGAGTTGGGTATATATTTGTGAAAATCATTAGTGAGGACATGTTTTCGTGTGTATATAGGTAATATTTTAGTTTTTTCTTCATTAAATATCAAACCAGAGATATTTTTAAAATCTGTCATTTTATCAAATAATGACTGCATAGAAGAGTTAGTTCCTGCTGATGTAATTAGAACATCATCTGCAAAAAGTTGAATTTTAGATATTGTATTTTCATCTATATCAAATCCTACTATATCAGTGCTGTTTCTAATCAAATTAGCCCAAGGCTCCATTATTAAAGTAAATAATAGTGGAGAGAGTGGACACCCTTGTTTTGTACCTTTTAATATGGGTATTTTTTGTGAGACATATGTTCCTATCTTAATGTAAGCCAATGCTCCTTTATATAGATGTTCAATTAGATTCACAAATGCATCAGAGAAATTTGTACACTTCAATAAGATAAACAAGTAGTCCCAACTTACTGAGTCAAATGCTGAACTTATATCAAGACTAATAAGTGTTAAGTCTTTCTTTTTCCTGTTTGCATAATCAATTAACGTTAAAGTTCTTCTTATATTGTCAAAAGTATTTCTATTTATAATAAAGCCTGTCTGATCTATATCTATTATACCTGGAATGATTGTCTTTAATCTGTCAGCAAAAACACTCATAAACATTTTATAGTCAACATTAAGTAATGAAATAGGTCTATATGAAGTGCATCTGGTTGGGTCTTTATTGGGTTTTAAAATTGGTGAAATAAATGTGTATTGCCAGGATGGGGGAGTTGTTAACTTATTTTGAGCTGAAATAAAAACCCTATGTATTAATGAGTAAGTACTTTTAGGAAGAATTTTATAAATCTCTGGTATAATACCATCATTACCTGGTGCTTTGTTTGATTTAAGTTTGTTTATTTGTGTAATAACCTCTGTATATGAAATATCTTTATCTATTAATTTAGTCTGTTGCTTATTAAGTTTTTTGTTCATGTTTGTAGTTATAAATTTCTTTATTTTATCTTTAGAATCCATGTTAATGTTATTGTGATTAATTTTATGAAAGTGATTTCTAAATTCATCCAATATTTCTGGTAAACTAGAAACATTTTTCTTTTTCCCTGGAGAGAAAATTTCTTTGATATGATTTTGTTTATTCAGCCTTTTTGTTTTATTTTTAAGTCTATGTAAGTATTTGGGACTTATTGAGTAAGATAAAAACTTATATTTCTCTAATGTTATTTTGACTTTATGAGTTAAAATTTCTTTGTATTTCTCATTTCATTTATTTATTTCCTCAATGACTTTTCTGTCCATAATATTTTCTTTATTATTATGCTTATATGAGTCTAATTTGCTTTGAATATCTAGTAATTCTTTGTCCCAGGATTTCCTTTTATTATTATACCATCTGATACTTTGTCCATACAGATATGATTTTAAAGCATCCCAAATGTAAACAATGGAGACATCAGGTGCAGTGTTTAAGTCTAAGAAATGTTGCACCTCTGTAAGTATATAATCTTTATAGTCCTTTAGTTGAGTTAAGTATGCTGGTATTCTTTTGATCTGGACATTATAAGTACTCTTTACCATGAATTCAAAGACAATTGAATTATGATCTGATATAGGACATGAAATGATTTTGGAATTAATTAAGTCTGTTACCATTTGGTTAGAAATAAAGACTCTATCTATTCTTGAATAAGTTTTATATCTGTTAGAAAAAAAGTGTATGGTAATGATTTAGAATCAATCTGATTATTAACATCATTTAAATGATATAAATTAATAAAATCCTTTAAATGTTTTGCATTAGATGTAATTTTCCTCTTTCCTGTAGTAGTAGTACCTTTTTCATGTAGGATACAATTAAAGTCACCTGCTAAAATAATATCTCCTATAGAAAATGATATAATCTTATTAAGATGGTGTTTCACTGTATTAGTGCCAATTCCTGGTATCCAATATACATTGATTAATGTATATACTTTCCCATTAATCTGTATTGTAACCATACAAAACATTCCTTTATCATCTTTATAAGACTTAATAGTTTTAGGTATGGGCATATTTTTGTTCCATAAGATAGCCACTCCTCTTTTTTTTTGTGTATGTTCTGAGCTAACCAAGACTGTATATTTATTAGTGGCTAATTTATCTATATCCCTTTTCAGGAGATGTGTTTCTTGAAGGAATATTAAGTTGGCTCTGTGCAAATTAATATATCTCATTAAACTTGCCCTTTTACATGGGTTATTCAATCCATTAATGTTTAAAGAAATTCCTTTTAGAGATACCATTTAACTTCTATGAACATATAAAACATATAATCAGAATAATCATTAACAAAATAAGTATTATTATGTCTCCTCCTTTAGGTGTTCCATTAATTATAGCTGTATTTAATGAAAATCTTATGGAATTTTGTGTAAGTTTTACTTTTATTTGTAGTGACAATGAGTTTATAAAATGAGATGTGGATGTCAAAACTATATACATACAACAATAATCAGGTGAAAATAATGTTTGGATTAAACAGTGCACCCAGCCTGGAGTTGAAAACTCCAACTTCGAGTAGCAAATACCACTCAAGTTATCCCCCTATCCTAAGCAGCAGTACTTCAGCTGCCACCAAATTAATTCAATACTAACTATTATTAACTAAAGTTAACCTCATTTAACTTGATTATCTATTATAACAAAGCTAAACAATTTTTATAACAGCTTCATATAAACATATAAAACATTTAGAAACAACTAATATTGCTATGTACATCTATTCTGTATAATACACTCATAATCAAAATAGCATTCTAACAATCTTGATAAAGAGAGCAAAGAAGAGAGAGAGAGAGAGAGAGAGAAAAAGGGGGAGATATCTATATGGTAGTTTAATAAAAGTTTGTAAGAATAAGTTCTTATTATATGTTTATGTACATTTGAATTCAATAACATATATTATCTTATGCTATTATGGTTAAGACATTACTTATATTAGGGTATTCCCACTTTCTGCCATAGTAATACAGTTAAAAGCTCTTAAAACCTTAAGTTACTTGCACCAAAAGCTTCCTTCTCATATTTATTATTGCCAATTAAATAAATATTTATTCTCATACATGAGTTAAAAGAATATACTGCACAGCAATGTTGATTCCTAGTTGTACATAAATCATTGTGATGAAAGCCATCTCTTTTTTATTTATCTGAACTGCAGCTTTAAAATATGTCACATGACAATTTCTTCTAAAATATAATCACAATGATACATGTACTTGTCTGTTAGTCAAGGCAAATGATTTATAACATTACATATGTTTAAATCATAAGCATTTATATACATTAAAGTGCTGCAGCCATATAAGCTTTCAAAAACAAGTGTACATGCGTTTTACCTTCTATGTCTTCTAAAATATCTCATTAGTTTACTATGTCATATTAAGTCATTTTAAAATCATTTTAACTTTTATATTTTATAAATTACATCTTAAATAAGTAAGTTATTATAAAGAAATACTCACATTTAGGTGTCATAAAGTTCGTTTTTCATCACAGAGTCACATTTACAGCAGTTCTACTGCCTGAAACAGTTTACTTCTTGGATCTGCGATGTGTCAGTGTGAAATCAGGGGTCAAAGTTCAAAATGACTGCTTTCAGCTTCTCTGCGTGTATTCTGAGAGTTGAAGCTTTTAAAACGACTCGAGGACACTATTCACGAGGAAACCCACATCCCAGATTGTCTCCCATAACATTCTGGCGGGAATTTTAGTAAAAGCAAGTGACTAACATTCATTTTATAATACAAATTAATCTAAACAGTGCAAAACCTTCTCGAAGCATTTTACAAGTCATTACAGTCTCTATGACAGTGAAACCAAGCCTACAGTTGTTTAACATAAACACAACTTATTTTTATATGCCCCATTTCATTTTCTCATACAGATCTTATTACATACACATATCAGTATTATCAGAAGCATATAATTATATAGATAAGAGAGAGAGAGAAGAAGAAGAAAAAAAAGAAAGAAAAGAAGAAGAGAAAGAAAAAAAAGGGGACCTACAAAGAGTATCTACAAAGATATATTACTTGCTGTTTGTTTTTACAAAGATATATTACTTGCTGTTCATTTTAATAAAGTGGAACATGAGACATATTACTGTCAACTACTTTAGTTCTAGTTAACTGCAATTATATCATGACAAATTATTTGAAATCATGTATTAAGTAATTAAGTCATGGTATAATATATAGCAACAGTATTTAAACAGTATAAATAATTTTAAAAAACTAATAAATTATTTTTCCCCTTATTTCATATTTTCCATCAAACCTCTCTCCCTGCCCTCCCCCACCCCTCACTGAATGTATAGTTTAAAGAGAATGCCATTATTTAAATCAAGAAGAGAAAGGAAATGTATCAAATTAATAACCTTAGGTCTCTTTATCACAAAGAGAAACAAGTTGATTCATAACAGGTTATTTGTTCCTCAGAAAGATTGATTATTTATAAAACAAAATCAATTCTTTGCACAGAAAAAAGTAACTTTGAATAAATCCTTAAGATATTTATGGTTTTCTTGAAAAAGTAGTAACTGTAATTAAAGAGTTCAAAGAAATATAGAACATGTCATTTGTTTTTTAGTCTTTTTTGCTTCTCTGAAGTCTTCCAAGAAGTTCCTGTTGCCATCCTCTTTAACGAAGTGCTAGCCCATTCCATATCTTCTATTTTATCTAATATTTTATTTTTTTTAATATACAGCAAAGCAGAGTCCAAGTCTTCAAAAATTCTAGGGCCATCCGGTAAAAAGATTTTTAGTTTGGCAGGAAATAAAAGATGAGTTTTGAACTGTGCTTTCTTAAGCTCTCTTATTAATGGCAAAAAAACTTTTCTTTTTGTTATTACCAAGGAAGAATAGTCATTGTCAAAACGCACAGTTGCCTCATTAATTTTTATAGGAGCTTTAGCCCATGCAGCCTTTAATACCATCTCCTTGTCATAAGATGATAAAAATCTTACAACAACTGATCTGGGGTACTTTTTATTTGTATTAGAATTAGATAAGGACCTATGGGCTCTTTCAATACCAAAATAAAATGCTTCTGACAGATCTAAAGTTTTGGGAAGCCAAGTAATTAAAAAGGAAGTAATGTTGTTACCTTCTATATTTTCTGGCAGTCCAAAAATCCTTATATTATTGCGTCTGGATCTGTTTTCAAGGTCATCTATTTTGGATTGAAGGTGTGTGTTCTGTTTCAATAAAAATTCAATGTTAATTTCTTCTTCCTGAATTCTGTTGTCCATATCATTAAGAGTCTCTTCTATACCTGTAATCTGGGCTTTCTGATGTTGTAAGTCTTGATGTAACAAATCCATTTATTTTGTGTTTTTTTCTATAAAGTTATCAATTTTAATATCCAGTCTGTCCATTTTAGTTGTTAGTTGCTGAATAGTTAATAGTAAAGACTGAAGCTCTTTCTTGATGCTGGAATCCTGACTGTTAGCCTTACTGGAACTCATTCTGAACAGAGGTGATGAAAGAGAAATTTCCAAGAAGATTTCTGACAGGAAAATTATTTAAATGTTCTTTCTTTTTTAGATATTATTCAAGATACTAGTATTCCAAACGTTTTTAGAAAGAAAATTATTACATTAGTTAAATTTTAAAGTAATTATTTCCTGTCAGTGTAGTAATGTTGGTGGAGCTGAAGAAATCTGCTGCTATCCTGTGTTCATCCTTGGCCACGGCTGTTCCAGTTATCTTGACAATGCATTTATGTTGTCTTCACCCCTCTCTCTGGGGATGACAGTCCAAATTCAGCTAAAAATCTTTGCAAGTGCACAGTTACTGCTGTTGAAGAAAAGGATAGCTATATTTCTTTCCTTCACCCTTCCTGCACATTCGTAACTGCTTTTCACTATGTTTTTCCCTCTGCTTGCACTCCATTTCACCACTTTCCTATCTCCCCAATTTTCTTTTCTTTAAAGAAAATGTGCAGTGCAGCATAGCTAAGCTAATCTAAATGGCAGTGTATTATTATATGTATGTGAAAGCATAACTACATTGAAAAAGCTTACCTATGTCTTATTTTGAACACAGTACCAGCTGACTTGAAAAATAGTGCATCAACTCACCAAACCATACAGCCAGTTAATTAGCACATCTGTTGTAAGCAAAACATAGTAATTGTCAATTTCACATTATAAAACATGTTTGTGCAGGAAATCTGCCAAAAGATTAATGTCATAATAAGAATGTAACTGGGAATCTGTTAGAGAAATACATCACTATAAAGCAGTACACATAGTAATAGATGTAAGTGAGGTATGTAACAGATGTTCAGTGTGTAATTATCTGTACAACATGTAAAAAACACCTGCTACACCACTGAATCTCTAGCCCAATCTGTGAAATGCTTTGAAAATATTTATTTTTGGTTCAGATGGTCCATAGTTTAAATACAGCTGTGCCTAGTATTTAAAATACATGTATGTGTACATCAGCATTATACATTGTGATATGTATGACTGTAGAAACAACAAGAAATAAACAAACTACTCGCAAAACAAAAAGAACTCCGGAGGCACCAGGACAAGAATGGTAAAGATTTAATTTAAGTGCTTTTCATTTGAATGAGAGTACAAACTTCATCAGATTAAAGCCAATGCAAAATATACCCTTTTAAAACATTTGCCTACATCATGTGACATAAAACCACCAATTAAATCATTAGATAATAATTAATTAAATAATGATTACCCATCCAGCATATCCCATTTAGGAAGTCAAAAACATGTACATAATACATGAACTTCACATTAAAAATAAAACCTTATGTAAACCAAGTATATACCAAAATAACTAAAAAAAAAATATATATATATATATATATATATATATATATATATATATATATATATATATATATATATATATATATATATATATATATATATATATATATATATATATATATATATATATATATATATATATATATATATATATATATATATATATATATATATATATATATATATATATATATATATATATATTTTTTTTTTCTGCTGCATGGGGGCCCTCTTTCAAGGGCAAGTGATTGGGGGCTCCTCGCGGCTGTGGGTTCCGCGGGTGCCTAATGCTGGCAATGCTTACAAAGCCATGTCCAACTCAGAATTGATGGACATGCTCCACCTACAGAAATCCAAGTCACTGCGAGCCACTCACTCAAGTGAGCTAAACCTCACCACAACAATAAATAGAACATGCTGGAGGGATAGATTCCTGTCACAGAGACTCCCCATGCTTTGGAACAAAATTCCTCACTACATTAGGCAGAGCCCCTCACTAACACTCTTCAAGAGAAACCTTAATGAGTGGATGGGTAACATAAAATACACCCCTGGGTTCACTTCATTGGCTCTTCTTGACAGAGGCTCAGTTAATTAATCTATGGGGCAGCGAAAACTGACACTCTGGCTAGGCTTATAAATGCCCTCAGGTAGATAGCCTACTACCTACCTATAAACCTATGAGCCTATTTATATATATATATATATATATATATATATATATATATATATATATGAATGAAAGCAAAAAGCAAACCCTTGATGTAAAAACAGCAAAATGACCCTCAGAAGGTAGCAGGAACACAGTTGAGTTGAGGCCAATATAACCGCAGTAATGTGAAGTTGTTCAAAAATAAGGCAGCATGTACAAAAATATAAAACAATCCTTTTAATGAAGAAGTGAGCGCTTTCGCGGAGTTCACCTCCGCTTCTTCAGACAAAAATGACAAAATAACACAGCTACTTAAATACTTACAATACAGTTCATCTAGCACTTAATCAACCAATTAACTCTAAGTATCTAATAACAAATTAATTAATTTGAAATTGAATTAAAACTGTAGTCAAGATTGCAATCCCTGTACCATGTATAAAAACTATATGTATGTAAAAATATAAAAAGCCTACATCAACTATAAACAATGATATTAATCTAACCCTAAAATATGTAACTATTTAAATATATGATGTATTAATATGATGACCATAAAACTAGATGTTACCATAATATAATAAAACATACAGATGGTAGATGTCAACGTAACCGTCTGCCCTTAAGTACAGGTTTAATACTTACAGTCTCATTTAGTCCATACCCTTGGTGTGACCCCACCCTCAATATCCATTGAAGCTCCGCTTGTTCGGTTAAATTAACTATATTACCTATTCTAGCATTTGGATATTGAACATGCAGGACCTGGAAACAGAACTGATGTTTTTAAATATATATATATATATATATATATATATATATATATATATATATATATATATATATATACACACACACACACACACATATATATATATATATATATATATATGTATTCATATATATATATATATATATATATATATATATATATATATATATGTATCTATATATATATATATATGTATCTATATGTGTGTTCGAGTTCCTTACTTGTGTGTTTTAATATACATTTACCGTATAATTCTTAATCCCTCCTCTCTAAAGTCAGGGGCAAAGTCACAAAATAATCATGAGTAAAGCCACACTGTTAAAGACAATTTTAAAATGTTGACAGTATTAATTTACAGAAGTTATGGAGACATGCTGTAGGTGGATTGGACACTAATTTGGCCCTAGGTGTGAGTAAGTGCATGTGTGTGCCTTCTGTCGAAGGTTGGGGCTGGGCTGGCAACTCGACACCATAAAACTCCACTGCCAATCAGGAGCGGACACGTGATCCACTCTGGTGGTGTTTAGAAACACTTCTTATTCCAACTAATTTCTCCATTTTTCTAGCAGTCACCCTTACTACTAGAAACGTTCAGTGGTGAAAGGCCAACTAGTAAGGGCTGCTAGAATTGTTACCTTGGATAGTGAGTTTGTTTCTGAATGTGCCTTGTTAAAAAAGATGTTTATGAGTTCTGGCTACCCCAGTAAATTATTTGATTCTTTGATAGGAGGTGAAAATGAAGAGATGTAAGGTGTTCTATGTCCCTATTTTGGGCACAGTAGTAAATTCTAACACTGCTAATACTGAAGAGGGTCAGAATTCTATTTCTGAAGTGGTGGCTGATAAACATATTGATTTTACACTGAGCCTAATCACGACTTTCAGTGCAGATTGTTCAATCTTGAGTTCTATTTTAAGTAAGAACTGGGACTTATTAAGGAGTGATGCCGCCCTCTTTCAGAGGGTTGTTAGTCTCCCTGAAATTATTTTTAAAAGAGGTCCCAATTTAAATAACTTATTAGAATCCAAATTCTCGGGGTAATCCCCACATCTATGTATGTTCAAGTGTGAATCCTGCAGGTTTTGTAAATTTATAGACGTGGGTGGTTCTTTCAGTGTCAATGGTTTCGAATATAAACTAAAAAGCAGGTTTAACTGCAATTTAAAATTTGTAGTTTACCTTGCAAGGTGCCAACTTTGCCCTGTTTATTATGCTGGCAAGATGGAACATAGGTTCCGGGAATGCTTGTATGAACATCAGTATGTCATTAGTAAAGGTAAACAGGACAATGCTTTGGCATAAAATATTACTGAGAAGAAAGATCATATGTTTAAATATATGATTATAAACTGTGTACCGTATGACATAAGGGGTGGGCCAGTAGTTTTGAAGTTAGAAGAACTCGAGTTATTTTGGCAAATTAATTTAAATGCATATAAATACCCTGGAATCAATGACTCCTGCTTCATCAAGTGCTTATTGAAGCTTAAGAGTTTAGCAAGGTAGAAATTTTTTCATTGTACTTAATGGATGTGAGTAGGTCCTTTATAAAAAAGTCTTTAAGCAATTCATCATTCTGTTACCTACAACGCATTACTTGTATTTCTTTTTATTTTTCTATATCTATGTATTTTATATATATATATATATATATATATATATATATATATATATATATATATATATATATTTTTTTTTTTTTTTTCAGCTATTTTGGTATATACTTGGCTTACATAAGTTTTACTTTTTAATGTGAAGTTCATGTATTATGTATGTGTCTTTGACTTCCTGAATGGGATGTGCTGGATGGGTAATCATTATTTAATTAATTATTATCTAATGGTTTGTTTGGTGATTTTATGTCACATGATGTAGGCAAATGATTTAAAAGGGTGTATTTTCTATTGGCTTTTATCTGATGAAGTTTCTACTCTGATTCAAATTAAAAGCACTTAAAGTATATGTATGACTGTGTCATCGCCTATTTAGCCACCCAATCAAATACAGATGAAATGTCTGCTTCAAAATAATGGAGGTCAAAGGCCTACAAATAGGAACACATTTTAAATATTGCTATTACAACCCTATAACATGCCGAGAATGGCAGGTTATGCATTAGCATGAATTCCCAGTGGAATTTGAAGTATGTAATTCAAATGTGGGCCAGTAATTCCAGACTGCGGTCCTCATGATTTGCCAGTGATATTCCAGACAACCACAGATGTAAAAACAACATACGTATATGGAAGTCCTGCTAGAAGCAAGGGTTGCCAGCACTCACATTCTAGATGAATACTATGACATTACATATGACTTGGCAGTTGTTTGAGTGGTTGACATTATCATTACTGTACCCCCTACCTTGCTCTAGGACACACCAAGTATGTTTCCTTTTACTCTGTTAATGACACCTGTGGCCAACATATTTACCTTAAACACATACCTTAATTTCCAGTGAGATGAGTTTCCTCAATCTGGCTCTGGCTGTTAGTCTAGGCTGCCAGAGGTCCCACAGTTACTGTTCTGTGTTGTCATCCTGCAAAGTCTTCAACCTCTCTGTCTATGCCTATTTCCAGCAGCAGCAGCAGCATCTGCTTCAGCCTGCGTCACACACATTTGTCTGTAAAAAGTAGCTGCTACCAACATGCTTTCTGTGGTGACATTGTATCTTTACCCCAGTCATTTTCACCTCAACATATAAGAAAGGGGATGGAATCTACATTGGTGCCTTATATCTTGAGTAGTTGCGTTGGGATTGGCTGATGATACTGTAGACTGCATTTAACACTTGTGAAGCACTTATTGGTTCAGATGCAATCAACTGCTAATGACAGCTATCATAAAAAGTCAAATTTGTCGCTAGGTGAACCAGTGTGGATGAGAGTTACTTTTTATGTCTAACTTGTTGACACATTTCTTATAGAGCAGTATCTTTCAATAGAGGAGTATTGTACTCCATCAGGTATGTATCCATTTTGTTTCCTACATGATGCATATTTTTCAATATATTTAGGAAGAATATGGATTACATCAGTAAGCCTTTGTTAAAACTGTACTCATGGCATGGCATTGATCTCCACCTCTGTTAGATGTACAGAGGATGCACAGTACACGAAGGGTATAATGCTGTGTGATAGCTAGGTACACAGGTCTCCTGGGTACTTTCATTGATAGCAATTGTAATAGTTCACTACTGTTTTGTTGGTTCTATTGTTTATTTTTATTTTTTTTTGGGGGGGTATATTTCCTGCTATGGGACACACTACAATAGACTGCAGAATTGGGTGAGTGAGCATATGTGAGTATCTATCATGGCACAAACAGGAATATGACAGTATTCCTACTATCTTAGTTGCATTCACACCCTTTTTATTTTTGGACCACTGCTGAGTATAAGATGTGCAGTCAAGCGGTGAATGCTGAGAGCCTTCCTTTGCTGATGTATCTCTACATACTTTACTCATACGTATGTGATCCTTATATGTGTTCTCATTTCTTTGTATTTCAGTAAACATTATGCATGCACATCACAGGCCACCATTTTCTGAGGTGGAAAACAACCTCATCATTGAGGCATTGCAACAGCATTATCAAGCCATGCTGTCTTGAGGGAAGACAAAATCAGAACATGCAGCCCTGGAGGATGAACTGGTTCACAACAGCAGTGCTGTGGATCATCAAAATTATAGCTATGAATAGGTGCGACACCATGCCATGGACATGATCCTGCCAGCAAGGAAGCAGGCAGTTGATGTGGCCAGGGATTGTCAGGTCACCGGTAGTGGGCCTGCAGCAGAACCTTCTCTCATAGCCATAGAGGAATTTCTGGAAATCTTACTACATAGAACAGCTCCCAGACATCCATCAGCCAATATGTTGTGGATATGAGTGCCACCCGTGCCTCTCAAGAGGAGTGTCCAGGTATGCTTAGTCAGATCAGCAGTAGAATAATGTTGCATTCATCCTGTGGTGTATAATGTTTTACATGGGTGTCAGGTGTTTTTTTTTAGGGGTAAGTTAGCTGCAGTTTTAATCTCATGTAGAGATTGTCATCTGCATACCTTTTTAGATTTCAGTTACTGTAGATATGAGATTATTGGATGCATTCCCCTTTGTTATACTGTAACATGTGATTACCTCTCCTTCAATGTTTTTCAGGTCTATCAGGAATTGGAAGAGGCCATGCTCCTGTTGCTGGTAAGCAGAATACTGTTAGGTCAAAAATGTTGGTATATTTCAATGTATTAGCTAAAGTGTCATCCCAATCCTGCTGGCTGTATTGATGTACTGTCTGCATAATTGTCAGCTGTGAATATCCGCAGTTTAGACTCATACCTCTGATTGGTAGGTATGACCATAGTGTTTGACTTGAAAAATATTGTCAGGACATTAATCATTGCCATAACTGTCAACTGTACAGATCTTTGCAGAATACAGTGTACATCATTTATTTTCTTTTTTCATATGACTGTGGTTTTTCTAATGAATTATTTCCAAATCATTACAGATTGGGGTTAAAAAAAATAATTTCTCCATGCCCTACTCTCTGAGGTTGAGAGGTACAAAAGTCTGAAATAGTGACAACAGTATATACAGCTTAACATATATTGCACTATAGTAGTGAAGAGCATAGTAGTGCAAGTATTAATGTATTGCTTTTTCCTTTTTATCATAGGTGACCAGGGTGGTTGGTCTGTGTTCCCTACACCACGTGATGTCAGTGTCTCTTTACACTCTGAAGATGATAGTGGCCAAATCGAGGCATGGCTGGGGTTTGCAGAGGCTGAATCAGACACAGAGGTTTACATCCCTCAGCCACCTGCCTGCACATACTCAGTCCCCTGAGGCCACAGATATAGGAGACAATGATAGTGGCCAAATCGAGGCATGGCTGGGATTTGCAGAGGCTGAATCAGACACAGAGGTTTACATCCCTTGGCCACCTGCCTGCACATACTCAGTCCCCTGAGGCCACAGATATAGGACAGTTGGAGGGTGGGGACATTGAACAGGGAATTGTGGCTACTGTGGCTTCAGTGACTGTCAACACTGGCCATAGCCAAATGATTGGTGAGGTTCCACACATGAGGATATATAGGGGTGCTTATAGGAGGCCTGCTGCCCCTCCACCACCTGTTGCAGGTGTCTCATCACGTGTTACTTGGCAAATATTTAAGGCCATCATGGAGCCACTGGCATATACGGATAGGGACTCCTGATGAATGCACAGGGTTATGGATACAGCACAGTTTTACATCTGTGACTACCTCCACCATGTTGCTGATACCCTGCATCAGCTGACTGACACAGTGGAAAGAGGTAGGTCTGAGACAGATCTCAGACTATCTGTCATGGTATGCACATTGTCTGTGATGGAACCTCTGATTGGCATTGAGTATTGGCCTCATGGGCATAGGTCAGCAACTATATCTGCTGAGAGTCAATGTGGCCATGCCCCACCACACTTCCATAGTGGCAGTATATCCAGTGCTCTTGAGGGGAGTGAGCAGTCCACACCAAGATGTAGCAGGCCATGGAGTTGTGGTCCTAAGCATTCCTGTGTAGGACACATGCCCAGCAGACATCAGTCACCTTCAAGTAGTAGCACAGCATCTGAACCTGGGTATGGAGGTGCCAGTGCACCTCATGGTAGAGCCAATTCTCATGTTCAGGGGCAGAGATGAACTGTCAGCTCTACCATGCATGGCTCACAGCTGTTCAACATACAGACATGTAGGGCTAGCACTAAGCATGGCTGTGTTCATGCAAATACTCACATGCCAATGTCACACTGAAGGCACCTATAGATACACACACATTTCCATGGTCCATCTTGCCTGCTTCCCTTGCTTACTTACACACATGATTCCCAATCTATTGGGTCAGCCTAGGCATCCTGTACCCCCACACAACACCCTGTGCAAGTGATGATAGCTGTGCCACATCCCTATCATCTTTCTCAAGAATTCAGGGAAATAAAGATATGTCTCTGATGTACAGACAAGAGTTTGGAGACCTGCATCACCTGCAAGGCCCAAAACAGTACAAATCCATACCAGTCTGGAAGTCAGTGTGGAATTCAAACTTCTACTTTAGGGAGATGTACACACGTATACACCAAGTGGGCTGGAGTGAGATTAGAACTCCTACTTATATAGGTTTACAGACAAAAAAACACAGTACTTAATGCATACACCACAGCTCAATTCTGCTTTATAAATGACTGCAGGAAAACTAATCCTAGAGGACTTAATCAAGCCATGTGATCAACAGTGTGGGAAGCCTACAGAGTCACATTGCTTATTACTGTCATCTGCAGCTAGTTGCCCAGCAGTCAGATAACTGTTTAGTAGCCTAGCTATGTGACAACAGTACCTGTACTGAACATATGTGTCTGTTTGCATTTGGATGGGAAGCCTGTGGCCACAATCAATTTCCCCTTTCCATGAGTGAGTGCACAACATTATACAGTACACAATGTGTTCAGTTGTTGATGTATGTGTAGTTAAAAACAGCAGACACAGGGGGCTGTAGTGAATGTGGGTCTTGTTGCTGACATAGATACAAACAGATGACTTCACAATATATGTAAAAGGTGCTGTGTAATCCCCTTTGGTAAAAAGTCTGTACCCATGAACTACCACATAGGCAGAAATCTACTTAACACCGAATGCATGATAAGAGACCTAGGGACCCAGGTGGACAGTAGTCTCTCCTTTGATAGTCACATCGCCACATTAGTCAGGAAGCCCTTCTATGTGGCACACCTCATCATAAAAGGGTTCTCATTCAGGAAAAAAGAGGTCATTGTTCCCCTCTACTCGTCACTCATTAGACCCATTATAGAGTGCAACACCCCTTTTGGAATGTACCTCATAAGACATCTGCAGCAGCTGGAAAGGCCACAGAAGTACCTCACAAAGAGGATTACTGGCCTTATACAAATGCCCTACACTGCCCGCCTCAAAAAACTCCAGCTTTACTCCATAGCGTATTGCCTACTCCGAGGTGATCTCTGCCTAACATATAAAGCTATGTCAAACCCAGCGTTGTTGGACATACTACACCTAAAGAAATCCCAATCCCTCCAAGCTACATGCTCTCGGGACCTAAACCTTGTCACCACAATAAACAGGACATGCTAGAGGGATAGATTCCTGTCCCAGAGACTTCTTCTACTCTGGAACAAGCTACCCATCTATGTCAAGCAAAGTTCTTCATTAGCACTCTTCAAGAAAAATCTTGATGAGTGGATGGGAAATAGGAAATACACCCTGGGGATCACTTCTGTGTCTCTGCTGGACAGTGGCACAGGAAAATAACTTTCTTGGGTGGCGTAAGCCATGGTACCTTGCTGGCTAGGCTTATGTAGGCCCTTGGGCTGATAGCCTAGTACCTACCTATGAACCTATGAACCTATGTACATATTCTTATACTGTGCCATACTTTTTCAAGATTTCCACATGACGTCTTAGGGACACATGTGGTCTTGAATACTAGGTTCCAATAACTCTCCACTGTCCAGATGTTTGCAGCAAGTCCACAGGTTTGATTTATATTTATGTGTGTTTCACACTAAACTGTGGTTTGATGTCAAATGTGGCATCATTTAGACATGAAGTAAAAGAAGACTGCCAGAAATCTGAACTTTAGACTTCACAATATTTCTCTAAATGCAACCCATGCTATTCTATGCACTTCCACATTTTGCAAGTTCTTTATTTAAAGTGGACCCCTTACATTGGTCGTTTGTCCAACATTATCTGTGGCTTAGTATACCTGTCCTCTTTGGGTTGGGTATGTAGGGCACTGCAGTCATACCCCACACACACACACACACATTTAAACGCCTTAGGTGGAACTGCATAGAAGGAAGCTAAACTGGTGTTGGGCACTTTTGTTCTTTATTTGTGTGAAGAACTTCAACAGAAATACCAAATAATAAAAACAGGGTAGAAGTCAAATAAATAGAATACGTAGAACACACACAGCAGCCAATAACACAAAGGAATTCCTAAGGTAAAAAAACAATTACTGTAAAAGTGAAAGACACTAGAGGTAATAAAAATCAGCAACCAATATTTATTTATTTATTTATTTATTTTATATTTGTTTACTGGGATAGTCCGACTGGATATATGTCCATTTTCAGAGGAGGCCCGGGGAGAAATGCTCCAATAGACAATAATTACAAAAATTACACATATATACAATGTTTTAGTAGTGTTTCCAAAGGGACTCACAGTTTACATGGTCAGACACTTTAAAGCAGAAATCATCAGACTTGTACAGTACATACTTATTTTGCTTGTATATTAAAGAGTCTTTGGTGGAAAGTAGAGCTGTTATTCACTGGTACTTTTTTGCTTTCTTGTCGTAAGAATTTGGTACAGTACATAGTTGTGTTAAGGTATTATGCAGATATGTTTTCATTTTATAGCTTAATCAGGGTTGGTACATGGACAAAGCCAGTTCACTTTGAAATACTGTTTGATGATTTTTTTGAAGAGACTTATGGAGGATTGCAGGGTTAAATGGTTTTGTAGAGAATTCCAGGTTTTAGCCGAATTATTAGCCTTGTAAGTTTGCACCAATAGTTTGTTGGCAGATCATAGTGACCTCAAGTTATTGTATGGCCTTATAATATTTATGAGTGAGGGGGTAACCTCAGGGTGGTAAAGTATTTTGTGGGCTATTAAGAGTTGATTTTAGTTGAATTAAGCTGGGAAGTTCTAGCCACTCTAGTTGTTTCAGGTTCTGGCAGTGAGGGGTTCTGTAGGTGGAGCCAGTGGCAAATCTGGCAATATGGTTATAGCTATGGGAGAGCTTATTCAGTTCAGTCTTATTTAGGTTTGAGAGCACAGGAGAGGCATAAATAAGAGTAGAGAGTAGTTGTGACTGGGCAATTGCAATTCTAGCCATTGGGGTTAAAAATGACTTGTTTCTGTACAGAGATCTAAGCTTCTTATTGATGGTATGTATGGTTTTGTTGACCTGTAAATCAAATTTAAGATTATTATTTATAATGAACCCTAGAAGCTTTGTATAGGTATCTGGGGAGATAGTGGTACCATTGTTGGATGTAACAGTGAATGAAAATGTGGTTGATCTACTAGTGGGGGTGAAGAGCAGAAGTTTAGTTTTATTTGGGTTCAGCAGTAGATGTTGGTTGGAGAGCCAGTTTTCAATAGTGTTAAATTTATTTTGGGTTAAGATATGCAGGTTGGATGGGGTGGTGGATGAGCAGATGAGAGTGGAATCATCTGCGTATTGAATGCTGGTGGCTTTAGGGATAACAGTGTGGAGGTTATTGATGAAAATAGAGAAGAGTAGTGGTCTTAGTATGGAGCCTTGTGGGACGCCACCAGTGAGAGGTAGCTGACTGGATAATTTGCCCTGCCATGATACTGCCTGTTGTCTGCCAGTCAGGTAGGATTGGAACCACTAGATTGTGTGTTTGTTCAGAGATATAGACTTTAGGGAGAGAATGAGGAGTTCATGGTTGATCATATCAAAGGCTTTTGATAGGTCAAGAAAGAGGGCAGAGGATATCCTACTGTCATTCCTGTTTTGGTTTAGGGTGTTAGTTAAGGAAAGGAGGTTAGAGGTGGTGCTGCGTTGTGGCCTGAAACTATGCTGGGAGTTGGACAGTAGATCATTCTGTATAAGGTGTTGCATTAGTTGCTTGTGTACGCATTTCTCCATTATTATGGCTAGTGGGGAAAGAATGGTGATAGGTCTATAGTTGGATAATTCTGTGGAACTTCTGCCTTTGTCGAGTGGGATGACATGGGATATTTTCTAAAGGGAGGGGATAGTACCTTCAGACAAGGTTCTCTTGATCAGTATAGATATGGGGTATACAATGGCCTCTGCAGCTATTTGTAGGTACTCTGCAGGGAGGAGGTCGGCAGAGAGGGTAGTAGGTTTTAGTTTTTTTAACAGTGTTTTGATAAAGGTGGTGGAGACGGTTTGGAAGCTAAACTGAGGATGGTTTTAGGGCTGATTGGAGCTGGTGTTGATATTTGTGGGGGTTAGTTGGTTAGCTAGGGATTGGATTGTTTCCATGAAAAAGCTATTATATGTGCCTGCTATGGTCTCTGGAGAACTATGGGTGAGGTTAGCAGGGGCTGGGTGGTAGACTAACCTGGATGAAGGAGCTGATTTAAGCCTGCCCAGAGCTTTTGAGGGTTGTTTTGATGTTTGTTTAGGAGGTTTTGGCAGTAGCTTTTTTATCTGGTATGATAGATTCTTTTGTTTCATTCCTGATTCCATTAAATGGTCAAGCGGGGCTTTAGTTGACTGCCAGCAGGCCCAGGCTCTGTTTCTGGTTTTGATTTTTGACTTGGTCTCCTTTGTGAGCCATGGTGCTGGGTTTGATTTAGTTTTTATAGTACGTGCTGGAGCATGGGAATCAAGGATATGCTATGGCCTCTTCTAATGACTGATTTTTTTAGTTCTGACCAGTCAACTGTCTTTAATTTGTTTAAGAACATAGCAGGGTTGAAGTTCTTCCTGTTTCTAAGTGTTTTGTATTTATTCTGGTGGGGGGTGCCTGCCTTGTGTTTTTTGGCATAGGTTAGTAGATGCTCACTGAGGTCATCAGGGAGAGTCCTGGCTGTGTATAGTTGGGGTTGGTTATTGACTGAAATCCAGTCTAGGATACTTTCCCTATTGGTTGGTTTATTGATCCTAGTTGGGGAGGTTATGGTCTGCTTAAACCCAGATAAGTTTATAGGTGTGATGGGGGGTTTAGAGAAGCAGGAGTGTCAGTCGGTATTAAATCACCAAGAACTATGGTTTCTTGGGGATAGGTAGTGGATAGCCAATAGAGGATATCCTCTAGGGTAGTTATATTGTTACCTGGAGTTACAATTACAGTTCTGTTACTTATCACATAAATGTGAATTTCAAACAGAAACATACAAAGTGCCCAATGTAAATGAATGTTGATATACAATATATATATATATATATATATATATATATATATATATATATATATATATGTGTGTGTGTGTGTGTGTGTGTGTGTGTGTGTGTGTGTGTGTGTATAAATTTATATATGTGTATATATATATATATATATATATATATATATATATATATATATATATATATATATATCCATATGAAAGAATATATATATATATATATATATATATATATAGAGAGAGAGAGAGAGGGGGGGAGATATCTATACATCTCTCTCTCTCTCTCTTATATATATATATATATATATATATATATATATATATATATATATATATGTTTTTTTTTTAAAAGAAATTCCACGAAGAGCAATGGATTTGCGCTCTGCTTAACAAAGTGTACCAGCATGTGCTTTGGCATTTTTGAACCTGTTTGTGTGTTGCTAAGCAGTGGCAAAGTGGGAGGCACATTGCTTACATCTGAGACTGACTAGTACATCACCTAAGATTCCAGACAACTCCTAGTTGTACTCCAAAGCAGGATTTGTTTGTTTTACAGTCTGACTTTTGTCCCTGTTTCCGCACTGATTTGCTTCACACAAACTAGCTAAGACCTATTAAATAGGCTGCAGACATGCGGTGCAGTGTGTAGATGTGGAATTAATATAAGAAAGATGTTAATAAGAGTATAGCATGCCCAGAGTCACAGTCTGTAAAACACAACTTATTACTAGTTGACATCCAAAGTATCTGCTTATTTCCAGATTAAAACGCTGAACACCATCACACAAGCTAACTGACTTAGTCCTTTGAGCCACAGAATCAGGTTGATAAAAAGGGGATCATTTATTACAGAATCACATGCATGACTATGTAAATTGCTATTCCTCAGTTACCTGACACATACAATGTAAGATCAAATTCTGTATTACTGTCCTGAGACTGTGTGGCATACTAACTGTGTAAATGCTCATATAGCATAGATGAGTGACTGTGATGGCATTTATAAGGGGACACTGCTGTTTTCAGGAGTGGAGCAACAAACCACATGTTCAATTAGGATGCACACTAGTCTATCATTTATCCTCACTTTCTAAAATCTCTCTTGAATGATGTACCAGAAATCTGTTGCTGTATGACTGCATGAACATTCTGTGCATGAGGTCTACTTATTACAAATGGAGACATGATAGCGGAATATGTATCTGTAGTCCTATGTGGATGTAATTTCTGTCTAAATACCCCACTGTAGTTATATACTAGGTCCATAGCTGCAATGACATATCATAATAATCCACTAGTATACCGTGTAGGTTACAGACTTACCTTGCAAATGCAGCAGTTAACACAACTGTAGTTCAGGGATGACTCCGTCTGATGCAAGCAATACGCAACCAATACATGGATAGGTACAGGATGTGTGAGTTGCCTGGCATCAATTTTAATATATGTATGTGAATAGGAGAAAGGTATTAGTCCCTAGGTCCCTGGGTTGTCAGTGAATGTGTTACGCATTATCACTTAGCTAAAGCCAGGGTATACAGAACACACCTACGTCTACTTACAGGGACATCAGTAGGGGGTTCTTCCTCTTAGTCCTTCTGTGACTGCAGCTCTGGTGACATAGGCACTGGTGGGGGGTGTTTATCCCTTCCCTTTGCTGATCCTGCTGCAGCTGTTTCCGCAGGATCAGATTGTGTAGCATAGCGCATACTGTGAATATTTGTGCACATGTGCCTGAAGTATACTGCAAGGCTCCTCCAGAAATATCAAGGCACTGGAACCATGCCTTTAGAAGCCTAAACACTTTACTTTATGATGTTCCTAGTTTGTGCATGTGCCTCATCATGGAGTTCTTTCATGGGTGTGTGTGCATTTCTGATGGGTTTCATCATCCATGGTTCAAGGGCATAGCCAGCATCCCCTAGTAATGGGCCCCTAGTAAACATCTGGTACAGCTGTGATGTGTGTCACATATAGGAGTCACGATAACTGTCAGGGTTTCCAGAACATTGATCATGATAATCCCTCGTGCAATGTCCATGACTTGGCAGTTGGTGGAGTGGTATCCCTTGCAGTTAATGTTGATTCCACCCTGCTCACCAGCTGGTGCCTTGATGTGTACATGAGTGCAATCTATGGCACCCAGTACTTTAGGGTAGTGTGCTACATGGTATAACTGTTGCATATTGCTTGCCCTCACCTCAGGGGAAAGGGGAAAAGATATGTGCTCACTGGAATGTGGGAGCATAGCATCCAGGAATTGCTGGAATATTCTGGATGCCTGTGACTCCCCCATCATGTCTCCAGTTGCTTTTTGAAAAGTTACTGTACTGTATCCTAAGGACTGCATATACCTTAGTTTCAACTGGGATGGGTTCCCCTCTGTTAGTTCTGGCTCTAAGTATTCTCCCCGAGCCTCCGCTGAAAATGGACCTACGTCCAGTCGGACACTCCCAGTCAACAAATGTAAATAAATAAATAAAGTTGTGGGTGGCAGAGCTCACCGAGTTCTTATAATATGTCCTTGTCCACCCTGTAGCACTCTAATATCTCCAGCTCATGTAGCTCCTGCAAGGTTACCCTGGGCCTGAACACTCTTCTCCCTTTTGGGCTAAGCCTATTGTCTACAGCACCAGCAGCACAGACTTCAGTATCTAGCACATACAGATGTAGAATAGCTGCAGCAGCCCCTAGCATTATCTCAGTTAAAATTTCCAAGTCTCTACTCCAATGGTTCAGAGTACTGAGAGAAAATCAAAATGTAGAGTGTATGCATAATTTATACAGTTCTGGAGTAGGCCTACCATGTGGGATTATCTAATTATGATGCAGTTCACCAGCTTAGGATATAATTGACTTTGGTCACGACACTGCACTGTGCCCAACATTGTACAGTATAGCTATACAAAGCTGTATATTAATTAAATACATCCAGTTCCATTTATAGCTGTCTAGCTCATGACTGGGATTCAGGTGGTCTGATTGTGTGAACAAGCTAAGCTAATGCCCAAACCATTTGTGGAAAGCAGTGCACTGCACAAACATGTGGACTAAGCACAAAAAAATTCCTAAAACTGGCATGACACATTCCCTGATATCATCCACATCTTCTGGGAATAAAAACACTGGGTAGGAGCCTACATGATATGGATATCCATACACGGTTGCTTCCTTTAGTGATTCAACAAACGCATGGCATTTACCCCTCATTTTTATAATATTTGTGCTGACAGCCTAGAAACTACATGGTTCATAGCTTTCTTGTCGGACTGACCGGTCATTGTTCATCAATTTCATAGCCATGTAAGCTTGTTAACAGCATGACAGCAGGATTGTGCAGACCTGAGGCAAGGTCTTACAGTACTTTTGTCTAGAGTACATTATACTTTTCTTTTATATATATTTTCTATTTTTATGTTAAACATGTTTGTGCAATGTGGCGCATAGAGCAAACATGAGGGAATAAAAAAATAATATTAATTTGACATAATTCCTGCTGTTTTCAGACATACACAGAGTATGAGCTGAAAATTAATGTATGGGCTCTCACTTTTTCAAGTGAATTATGTCCATATTTGTAGAATGTTTCATCCCCTTCTTTCCGTGTAAACTCCTGTATGCAGAGAATTTCCATGTACACTACTAACACAGACATGGAGACTACACTGATGCATTATGGTTTGTTGGATCACTCCACCTGGTTAATTTGTATAATATTCAGCCACATAAGTAAAAATTTGCATTGCATGAAAGGTTCTGTAGTTGAACGTGGATGAGCATGATTGCATGCCACTACATGGAATTTATTGAATCTAAAATTGTTCACACACATGTACATCACAACTCCTGTATGCAGAGAATTTCCATGTACACTACTAACACAGACATGGAGACTACACTGATGCATTATGGTTTGTTGGATCACTCCACCTGGTCAATTTGTATAATATTCAGCCACATAAGTCAAAATTTGCATTGCATGAAAGGTTCTGTAGTTGAACGTGGATGAGCATGATTGCATGCCACTACATGGAATTTATTGAATCTAAAATTGTTCACACACATGTACATCATAGAAAAAAATGTGTAAGCTTTCTTGAATTTGCACTGATGTTGTTATTGCAAATTGTTTTTTTTGTCCAGGAGAAAAAGTCTGTCTTCTAGTACAGGTATATTGCTATGTGTGTGTGTGTGTGTGTGTGTGTGTGTGTGTGTGTGTGTGTGTGTGTGTGTGTGTATATATATATATATATATATATATATATATATATATATATATATATATATATATATATATATATCTATAGGTTTACTATTAAAATATTGAAATTTAAAACAAAAATGGTACTTAATAGCGAACTAATTTGCCAAACGTACACATTATCTAACAGCCGTAATGTCGAAAATCAGCTGTTAATGCTGAAAATGTCGAATGCGACATTTTACGACACTTAACAGCAATTCCACCCTTGCTGTAACTCCCTAACTAGTACACCTAACACACACACACACACACACACACACACACACACACACACACACACACACACACACACACACTTTTGAGATTTGATGAATATACAAACATACAGACACTCCTGGGGAAGGCTGGCACAGGTTCACTAGCTATGCCCCCTTCTTCCCAGGCTATAAAGTAATACCAACTGCCACCAACCACTGCTATCAGCTACTATAAAGGACCTTACCAAATGGTGTCCAATTCTACTGTGCAATGCTATTAGTATCCAATTGGTAAATGTGTCTAGGACTTGAAGGCTATTTAGGAGTGGCTTATACAGTATCACAAAATGCATGCAAGTACACTAAGAGCTTAAATATCTCTACACAAAACAGCCATAGTTAAAAGGTTTAAACATATTTAATAATAAATAATAAAAACACAAGACAATACTTATTAACTCAACACAGTGAAAATAGAGAGTTCAGAAATCACAGGAAAGACTTTAAAACAACATCGTAGGATAGTCTCACATAAATATAGAAAACATCTGCACTAATCTTACTGTATTTCTATCTATCTGTAAGAGAAATCACTGTTCTAAATAACTTACTTACAGAGAAAGGCAAAGTTCTGGTGAGTTGTCAGCTTTATAACAAAATACAAAATGAATGGCACAGTGGTGCAGTGGTTAACGTTGTCACCTCACAGCAAGAGGTTCTCCGGTTCAATTCTCAGCTGTGGTGCCTTCTGTGTGGAATTTGCATGTTCACCCTGCATTCGTGTGGGGTTTCCTCTGGGTACTCTGGTTTACTCCCACAATCTAAAGACATGCGTATGAAGCATTTCTCCCTGGGCCTCCACTGAAAATAGGCTCTGTCCTAGTCGGACTTTCCTGGTCAACAAATGTTAAATAAAAATGCAATCTCTTTCTCGCTGAAATAGTCTTAAATTGATAACACACATTACTGCTAAGTCATTTCAGATTACATCATTCTTGTCACCTCTACTTAAGTTCACAGGCCAAGAGAACTCAAAATTTAACATTTCTTTATGATCTGCAGCTGCCAGGAAATCACAGCAATAAGTGACACTTTACATGTGAAACCTAGTCATTATCTCTGTTTTAGGACAATAAAAAGAATTTCCAGCTGCAGACATCCTGTCTCCTAGCTTGAGTTCACACACAGTTGGAGAATTCTTTACTTATCAGCTTTCTTGCAGTAGGCTGCACTGTGGTTACATTTTTGAAGCTTAGCACATAATACAGTTTTCTTACATTTGTCAAACAAGCCTGTGGATCACATTAATATTTACAAATGACATAGAATTATTAACAAAATTCTATCTAGGTAGGCTGGCAGCCTCTCAGTTTATCACACCAGGTATGCAGTTCAGTTACTTTATTCAATATAGTATATAAAATGACTGTGATGAGGTTAAAGTCTAATGGTGGAGTGTTAATTTTGAGAGGGGAGATGTATTACATTGAGTGGGGTTTGGAATTAGGAGAGATGGAACCAGGGTGGAGAGAATATGATATGAGAAGATGTAAGTAAAGTGTTGAAAGAGGTAATGGGGATGAATGTGGGTGTTAGAGGATGTCCAAGGTAAGACTGGATTTCTCCACATTTTGAGATTTTAGAGGCTTGTGGTCTATGGTTGGAAATATGTTTGAATTTTAATAAAGATATTTGATTTTTGTAGGTGGAAAGAATAAACAAAAGATAATACAAAAATTGAAAAACTGGAAGCTCCTATTTATGAATATTGATAGGAAGATTCATGCAGTGAAAATGTTTTAGTACTTTTAGTTCTAAACACAGGCCAATCATATTTTTATCAACCAGAGAAGAAGTTCTGGATTGTAATTAATAAAGAGTTGAATGATTTGGTCTGGGAGGGTATGAGGGCAAATGTCATGTGGGATAAGTTGAGCCTCCTAATAGAATAAGGTGGTTTGGAATTACCTGATTTGAAGGGATGTTGTAGAGCTACACATTTAAGGCTCCTCTACATAACACAAGCAGAAAACTATAATTTAAAGCAGAAAAGGATGATGAAATGGGGGAAGCTCAAAAAATAAGAAAAGACTGAGACTTTGGATGCAGATCCTTAAGGAGAATAACAATTGCCAAACAGAATATTAACACCAAACAGACAGCAGCCTGACTAACAACATGAAAAACAATGCTCCTACTTAAGAGTGAACCTGTAAGCTACCCTAAAGACTATAAACCAATAACTTGCCTTCTTGTTGTTGTGTCTTTTGGCTTTTCCTGGTTAGGGGTCGCCACAGTGGAACTCCGGTCCACTAATGATTGGCAGTAGATTTTTACGTGCCGAGTTCCCAGCTCTGACGCACAGCCTTCAACGAAGGTACGCCCATTCACGCATGTCTCCACACAGAAGATGCTTTAGCTGAGAATCAAACAGGACAACGTCTTATTATGAGGTGACAACGCTACCACAGCACCACCACCGCAGTCAATAACTTGCCTTCTGATGACATATAAATTATACACTAGAATTGCTGCCAGCAGAGTTTATAGTCATTTAGAAGAAAACTTAGTTATGGCAATTGAACAAAAGAGTAATAAAAGAAAGTCATATGGCACAAAGGATCATTTGTTGTTAAATAAAGTCATAGTGGAGAACTGTAAAAAGGGGAAGAATCTAACTATGGCATGAATAGACAACAAAAAAGCATTTGACAGTATTCCATAGTCATGCTTAAAAGAGTGATTAATAATGTATAAGATAAACTGATAAACTACATCACAGCGACCATGAAACAGTGGCAAAACCCTTTGCAGCTAAGCCATGATAAAAGACAAATTATTATTCCAGGGATAAAAATCCAAAGGGGGATATTCAAGCGTGACTCTCTGTCACCATTGCTCTTTTGCCTTGCCCTTAACCTGTTAAGCTGTCTGCTTAACAGATTAGATCATGGCTATAATTTGGCTCCCAGAAAACAACAAAATGCAAAGAATTCTCATCTTCTCTTTGTCCATGATTTAAAACTGTATCAGTCATCAGATGAGGAACTGAAAGTACAACTGCAAAAAGTCAAAATGTTTTTAGATGATATAAGAACGTCATTTGGTCTTGATAAATGTGTAAAAGCAACCTTTAAAACAGGAAAGCTGGACCACCAAGAAAACATCAGTTTGGACAAGAATGTAATATAAAAGAACTTGGGCAAGAGGGAGTGTATAAATATTTGGAAACTGATGAAGGCTCAACAATAAAACATGAACAAATGTGAATAAAACTCAGTAAGGAATCTTTTAGAAAACTTAAATTAATCCCGAAAACAGCATTGTCATCTAGGAACCAAGTTCAAGCTATAAACCAGTCTGTTCTTCTTGTCCTAACTTAAAGTTTTGGAATGATTGACTGGTCCCAAAAGGTGTTGGATAGATTAGACAGGAAAACAAGAAGTATGCTTCATGCTCCTCAAATGATTTATAAACATCAATGCATACCAAAACTATATATTCCCTGTTCTGAAGGAGATATGGGCTACCTTGAAACTGATTACATGTATAGATCTGTAGTCGTAGGACTGCATACATATCTGCTGGCCTCACAAGATCCAAACATAATGAATGTTTTGAAAGATGAGGAGAATAAATCTAAGATGACTTTCCTTTTTATTCTAGCAGAAACATATCGTATTCAAGTGAGAATGGAAATCAAACCAGAAGTTAATAAAAATCAGGCAGCAACTGAATGTGCCAAAAAAAACAAAAAACAACAAAAAAAAACAAAATAAAGAATATAAGATGAAGGATCAGATGAGAAGGCGAGACATGTGGAAAATGCATAAATGTAGTTACAAGTATGGAAAACTGGAACAATATCATGTTGATCAGGAATGGACATGGGAGTGGTTAAAGCGAGGTGAATTCAAACCAAACAATTAGAGGTTAATATTGGGTGCTCAAGATAGAGAACTACATACACATTGGTTTACAAAGTCTATTGAACATGTGGGAGAAACAGACAAATGCCAATTTTGTAAAACAGAATTGGAAACAGTTGCACACCTTGCTGTTGGTTGTGACATACTAATGGCAGAAGGATTGTATACTGAAAGGCATAATAATGTGGCAAGATTGCTGCATTGGGGATTGTGCAAACATTATAATAGTGAAGTAGCTGAAAAACACTGGAAACAAGAGCCACAAGGCATCATATAAAATGATGAAGTCTACATCACATGGGATTACCCATTACCAACAGTTCAAAAGATAGATGTGAAAAAAAAAACAGATATAGTGGTCCATGAAAAGAAGATAAAAGTAACATTGATCATTGAAATCGCTACACCCAGTGACTGCAGTGTCTTGTGCAGAGAGAGAGACACACACAAAGTCATAAAATATCAGGATTTGCAGACAGAAATGAGAGCAATGTGGAAGAAAGATATCCAGACAGTTTCAATGGTAGTAGGAGCAACAGGTCTTATAAACAATAATTCAAATTTTAAGTCAGATATGTTGCCAATACATGTAACTCCATAGGACCTGCAGGAGTCATTACTGGGCACATTGCAGATGCTGCAAACAGCACTTCTGGCTGACATCAAAGAATGAAACCATACTAATTTCATGAACTTTAATCATACTTTGACTTAGGAATGGGATCCATTCCTATCACGGTATTAGAAACCCAAAAGATTTGGTGAAATTAAAAAATATATTCATAAAGTAGGATAAAGTATTCTAAAAACTAAGCCATCACAGGAATGGCAAAAGGAGATTCTGCCAATAGAGATGCCTGCAATTAGGGATACATACAATAGGCAAGAGGGGGCTGGAATTTACTGAAAAATTTACAAAGTAACCAAAGTATTGGGAGCAAACAATTAGAGAGGGAAAGGTAAGAGACTGGGTAAAGGCCAAAAATATATCTGGACTGCAGGCTAGAGACTAACTTCCCTATCAATGAGTGATATCCCAAAGGGAAAGGAATAGGGTAATCCTAGGTGAAAGACCAGCATGGGTAGTGTTTTTAGTTGGATCTGGAACAGTGGCTGCTTTTGAAAAATAGATAATTAGTAGGGCATATTAAATATTGCATGACAAGTGTAGGAATCAATCAGAGGAGATTAGAAAGGATTGACAAGAGAGACTGGATGAGCGATTCACAAAGAAACAATGGGAGGATATGTGTATGGCTCACAAATATGCAACAAAGTCAAGAAGATTTAGGATTTTTGCTTTGAAGTGTTTGGATAAGTATTTTTATACCCCTAGCAGACTCCAAAGAATTTTACCCTCAGGTAGATTGCAAATGTTGGAGGTATGATGTGGAAGAAAGAGGTAATTGGGAGCATATTTTTGGGAGTGCAATGAGTTGTCAGACTTTAAAAATTGTCTGCAGATTAATTTGTCGGAAATACTGACTGAGCAAATCGGTGTAACTAAGGATATAATTTTTTTTTAGCTGTGATACAGGATCTGAACTGTCTAGACATAGTAAGGTCTTCCTGAGTTTAATTCTGGTGTCTGCCAAAAAACAAGTGCTATACAATGGGAATCAAATTCTAAACCAACAGTATTAGGAGTAGTGAATATATTAAAAGAGATAAATGAACTAGAAGCAGAATCTTAGAAAAAGGTAGGAGCAAATTACATAGAAAAAATGGGAATTGTGAAACAATACATGCAGAATTATGTTTTGGAGGAGGAATGAGTTTAAGTAAAGGCAGGGGCTGAATAAGCTATGGAATGTTCGATTGACAATGATTGTACTGAAAATTACATATGATGTATTATGTTTTCAAGTAAAAATATGCCAATATGGTTTGTTTTCATTTATACAAATGTATGATTGTCTATGCCATAAGGGATAATTCAATAAAAGATGTTTTTGTTTAAAAAAAACTTAGTCAATTAGTAGAGTGGGTGGATGTAAGTAGAGCACAAATGTAGTTGCAGTGGAGCTAGGTGTGAAATCCAAAGAGACCAAAAGGTATTAATGCTCAATGCCAGAAGCCTTCACAAGAAACTCCAAGTCTTACAAAATCTCCTCACTCTGGAAAATATAGACATCTCTGCCATCACTAAGACATGTTTTAAAGCCTCAGAAAGTAAGCCAGCAGTGCAAGGCTTCAGTGCCGTCTACACATTTAGACCTTCAGCTGCATGGACAGGGAGTAAAGGAGGTATCTCAATCTACATTAGCAAAAAGTATATCTCTAGGAAGGATAAACAGGATGATGCCATGGAGTTCATCCATGTTCATATCGCAATAGGTAAAGTCCCTTACCATATCCTAGCAAGCTATAGGTTACCATCTATGTCCAAAGAATCCCTTTAACTCATATCTAGGCCTGCTGGAGGCACTCATCATACAGCCAAATACCCTATTCATAGGAGACTTCAACTACTCCTCTATAGACTGGGAAACATATTCTGCCTGCAACTTTCAGGCACAGTGTTTCAGGAACTTTACTAACACAAAAAACCATGACCAAATATTTCACACATCAAGCAGAGGTTCACACATACTGGACGTAGTACTCACCAAACTGGAAGAGTGCTATACGCCCCCTCCCCCCCCATCATGTCATCACTGCTGAAGTCAGATCACAAAGCTGTCTCCTTTTAAACAAAACTCAATACAGAGAACCCAGCAAAACCTATAACAGTTAAGTACTATTCTAAAGCAAACTGAATCCTGTCATGTTACTGTTTGTCAACACTTAGTGCCCCTTTCAACCACAAGTTCACAGCATCCTATCCTGACTTATTCACAGAAACCCTGTACAACCATGTAAATGGCTGCATAAAGGTTGTTGTACCTAACAGATGTAATCCCAAAACAAATGCCAAAAGCAAACCACACTGATGTAATCCTAATCTTAACAGGGTATACAGGAAAAGGAAAACGTTATGGCCAAAATCAGAAAGTTCAACTGTTATAATGGAAAGATCTCACTAATTAAACAAAACAGGAAACTAAGAGGACTAATTAAATGCAATAAGGCCAGTTATGAGGTCAAGATGGCCTCTCAGGCTAAAAACAACTACAAGGTCTATAGCTATGTCTGAAATTTAAACTTTAAAGGTAACACAAAGGAGTGTGCTGAACTGCTTGTAAATGGTACCACCTCCACTGAGCAGGTGACATAACAAAATCTGCTGACTGACAAATTCATCTCTGACTTCACTGCCCACACTCCCCCTGCCTCCCCCATGAAATCCCTGCTAGCATAACCCCCCATCTATTAGCAGGAAGCAGGTCATGGTGGCACTGACTGAAGTCATAAACACAGTCTCAGTGGGTCCAGGTAATATCCTGTGTTGCCTTCTAAATAGCTTGAAACATGGTCTATCAGGACCACTTGAGTCACTTTTCAACTACAGCCTCAAAACAGGCTACATACCATGTGACTGGGGGGCTGTAATGGTTACCTCTCTTCATAAGGGTAGACCATCAACTGACCCCAAAAACTACTGACCCATTTGTCTGACTAGTCTAATATACAAAGACATGGAACAAATTATCATGAAAATGATCATAAAAACATTGGCAACTTACAGACACTGAAGCCAACCTAGTTTGGTTTTGTCAAAGGAAGATTGTCAAAGGAAGTTCATGCCTACTTTACCTGGTAGACTTCTTTGAGAGGGTCAGCAAGGCAATGGATGAGGGGAAAGTTGTGCATGCCAACTACCTAGATGGCTAAGGCATTCAATACAATAATGCATTCAAGTATTTTTCTCACACTCTCAGAACTAGGCATAAATCACTACATAACTTGCTAGCTTGACAGCTGGCTGACAGATAGGACCAAAGGAGTAAATATTGGTGAGACCAGCTCAACCAAGAGACCAATCACCAGTGTAGTACCTCAGGGCTCATTGCTGGGTCCAATCCTGTTTGACCTGTACTTCCTGGAGTTCAAGGCTAACGTCAAGGACCTCTGGCTCACCAAGTTTGTAGGCAACTGCAAATTAGGCGCTGTCATAGATTCATCTCATGATGCTAACATTCTGCAAGATGGTCCAAAACAGACAAATGACAAAGCCACTGATTACAACACAATGCCAAGAACTGTATTACAGTGCCCTTTGAGAAAAAATCCACCCAGGTTAATTACTCCATTGAAAGGACACCTCTAAGAGCTGACCCAAAAGTTAGAGATCTGAGAAGATATGTAGACATTAATCTGACCTTTGACCAACACATAGCCAGGGTAGTAAGAAAATCATTCTATGTCATCCAACTTATAAGTAAGCATAAGGCATCTAGGTTCAAATAAGTCATAGTACCACTTTACACAGCCCTTATCTGACCCATCACTGAGCATGATGCCCCCTTCAGCATGTTCCTGACCAGGCATATGCAACAGTTGGAATGCCAATGCCCACAGAGGTTCCTCAACAGTAGCATCCAGGGTAAAACATATTATCCTGTAAAGATTGCCTTAAAGCCCTATCTCTATAGTCAGTCTCTTACTGGTTCCTGATAGGCAGTCTTTGCCTGGTTTCTAAGGCTTCCTCATATCAAGTATTAATGGACCTTTTTTACATCTACAAAACAAATAGCACCAGAAATATTTAGATCCAAGGATTTAAACTTTCTTGAAACATAAATATAATTTCTGGCATATAAGTGTCTCAAAGGAACCCCATGCTCTGGAATAGGATCCCCATTCATGTGAAGCAGAGTCCGTAACCTTGACCATTGCATGGGAAATTGAAAATGCACTCCTGGTCTGGCTTCCATGTCTCTTACAGACATAAGGCTACAGTAAATATTCCCCAACCACCATACACACCCAGTAAACCTTTAGCAACTTCCCAACTAATGTAGTCTTCCAAATGAATACCCATGTTACAAGGGGACACAACTGGTTGTGTTGTGCAGTTAAGCTTATAAAGACTCTGGTGGTCATTAGCATAGTATATACCAATGAACCTATGAACCTAATTAGGGGTAGGTTAGAGGAACGGAGCAAGTCCCACCTTTTCAGAGTGTAGTGGGACAGAACACAATAAGTGAACTGGCCCAAAAGGAGGTAAGTGTTTGAACTGTTATTGTAATATATAAATTAAATTATATAAAGAAGAGATGCATTGAAATAGTTCAGTGCATAAAAATAAAATGAACACCATGTAATTTAGAGTACGATTGAACATCCTCATTTTTGGGCATTTACATATATTTATATATCCCTGTGTTGATAAAATATCCAGACTTCCAAAAGATTATAACAACTGTACACTATTATCAAATCAATTTACAGGTTATAGTTGCATTCTAAGCCCGCGCATAATACTGTACTTATTTTAGTCTGTAAACATTATCTGAGTACATTATTTCGTAACTTGTAATTTTCCTGTTTATTGTTAATCATTATACTTCTGACTATATTTATTATACTATTTTGTTGTATTTTCCCATTTTATAATCACCGTTTTTCTTTCTCATGAAGTTTCTGTAATCCCTGTTTAATATTGCATCATGCTTGTGTTGTGTCCAAAAAGTGTCATTGGACCAGTTCACTAACCCAAGTAACAAAATATATATATAAAATACATTAATTTGATAGTTAACTGATATGGGCAAATCTGAGGGCCCACATCAGCAACAACCTGGGACTTAAGACAGCACAGTACAAATAAAGAAAGAATACCATGTGTAAATTCATAAGCAATGGGATACACTGATAAACATTAAGTTCAAATCGCATAAAAAGTCAATAACAAATATTTTGCAGTGCAAGAGTAGGGGCAATATGTTTATCTACAAAGAGTCTTAGTGTAACTGTTTTAATATTATTTAGATAACCTCTAGGATTCAAAACAATCGTGCAAGCTTCATGCTAAGCTTACATGATTTAAATGTGATAGCTCAATGAGCAGCAGTGCTAATCAAATATGCATACTATTCATTTCACCTACACATTTGTAAGCACCGTTTCATGGCCAGTAATAGTGTTCATGGCCAGTAATAGTGTTCATGGCCATGGGAAAGTGCTTGCAAGCATGAACAAAGAATGTAAACAAAATGGCTTGCCTATGGACAAACTGAAAGTACCAACATATGCTGTAGCCTAGAAATATTAAGGGCAGGTACAGTGCAAGAATTCTGAAGGAAGGGAAGTGAAATGAGGGAATTGCACACGAATAACATTGGTTGCATTGCAGAAGTAATTAAGAAGGGAGGGGAAATGGGAAACATTTAGACAGATACTGCAGGCAAATGTTCTGAAATGTAAGTTAAACATTTGTAACATATAAATACTCCCATATTGATGTAATGATTAATCTCAATGACAATACATGACTTACACTCATAAATGAAAATGGACATGCTAACAAAGGATGTGAGAGGGATACAAAGGTGCAGTATAACAAAGTGGGGTCATGTGATATACATGTTAAAAATGCCAAGGTGATACAACAGTTTACAGGGACAGTAGATACTTTATGGGATAAATGCATAGACTACAGTCATTGCATATGCGATGTATACACAGGGAATTTATGTATGCTATCCAACACCATTGCTGTATTCTCCACTTCAGCATGTGTACAGAAGAAGAAAATAACCTTACAGCTCTTGTTTCATGTTCTTCAGAAAAGTAACTGTTACTTGTACCTATAGGAAAGGGGTTCATCACCTATAAAAGTAACAGGCAAGCATGTGTTGTATATTCATGTAAATGCTAAGTGGTAGTTAAATAACACTCGACATATATAATTGACAAAAGACAAAACAGATTTGATGACATTTTATGATTTCAAGTTTTCCATTCTGAAAAGGCACTTATCTTATACATAGTTATACTGGTTATGCTAAAAAGGAATTACAGGGAACAGTGACATAACAGCATTTTAATAGCACCAGTACACAAGAAAGTGTCAAAATAGTGGCCCAGTCACACTTTATGATGATCTGGCTGCATGCCATACAGTAAGAAACACTTTATGTAAGCCCTCATCTGCCATAAAGATGTACAGTATGAAGAATAAAATTGCAATAATAAATGTTTGCATGAAGACATGCAATATAGAGAATAATTATTTTGAAAATAAGTAATGCCTATAACCAATGAATGAAATAAAAAATTTCACATCTTGTCATTTTTGAACACATGCCAGGACAGATATGTAGTGTAGTTCCTCCGGTGGAATTCCTATCCAGCAGCAGTGCAGTAAATTAACAACGTCCCTGCCACCAAACAATTTAAGGACAGTGCTAACCCCAGTCAGATATGAAGACCACTCACTCCTTTTAAGAGTGTAGTTCCTTCGGTGGAATTCCTATCCAGCAACAGTGTAGTAAATTAACAATGTCCCTGCCACCAAAGAATTTAAAGACAGTGCTAACCCCAGTCAAAGTTAAAGGCCACCCACTCCCTTTATGAGTGTAGTTCCTTCGGTGGAATTCCTATCCAAAAACAGTGCAGTAAATTAACAATGTATGTTACTAATCCTAACATTCTATACTCACTGGATGTAGAATATAACCTTATGCCTACTGTGTGCCTCATTAAAGTACTGCCCCTGGCCAGCTATACCACTCCCTGTTTACCCCATCCCACTACCCTTGTTCTCTCTAGGCTTTACGTCACTCACCTACCCACTGCCCCTGTTCTCTCTAGGCTTTAAGTCACTCACCTACCCACGTAACCTTACACCCATCCACTTCCTCTGCTAACTCTTTCACTCTACTGTCATCTCTTCCTACTGATACAGGCCCTCATATCTCTACCTACCTCCTGTTTGTTTCCTCCCTCTGCCTTCTCTCTCCCACATAGTCTATCTTTGGCCTCTGCCTGCCACATAGAATCCCCTCTCTGACCTTTCCCTACCATAGTCTCTTTCATTCACCTCCAGAGCCTTGCTCCCAACCTAGTGACTGTTAGTTCTTCTGCTTAGATCTGTGTAAAACCCAATCCAAAATAGGAACTTATGCCATTAAATATGGTATTCTCTCCCCTGAGCTGAAGTATTCGACCTCCTCACTGATTGTTTTTTTCCTTCTTGTTTGCTGAACCTACAGGAAGGTGCCCTGCCACGTACTGGCTCTGCTTTTAATCATTTATCCCATCTCTAAAGACAGTATGTCACCATCCTCCTCCCACAATGCATTGCATTTCTTAAAACACACATTTAGACTGCAGCTCCATCTCTCTCCCATCCTGCCTGCCCTATAGTGCGGTGGTGTGTTAAGCTGACCAGGTACACCCTTTACTTGGATTGAACTGTTCTTTATGTATGTAATGTTTTGGAATTACAACTGTATATACTGCCTTAACTTGACAATCTACCAAATAGTCATCCCAATTGTATAGAGTGTGTTATTTGCCTTCTGGCGTTTTTCAATGTAACAGTGTACTTAATTGTGCTGTATCATAAGCCAAATATTGTTGAGGCTTTTGTGAGCCATTATCCTGATTTGTTTTTTGTGAACGGTTATACTATATGCCCTGTTAATGTACTTTCTAATGCTGTGAGCTGCTGGTAAAGACTAGGCCTTGTCGGACAACCAAATAATTATCACCACATTGCAAGCAGCGTGCTTATGGCCTCTATGGCCTTTCTCAGTGTAACTGCTTCTTTTACAAGGTTGTTAAGCTATCTTAGTAGTGTATAAAGTTCTGTGAACTGTGTTTTCGCTCGTTATGTGTTTTTCACCGTAACTGCCTATTTTATAATGTTATGATTTATGTTTGAACGATACAAGGTTTGGGGAACTGTTTTCATTCAGATTTTGCTGATAATAAGTGACTTTGACTACACTGAGATCTGTCATTGCCTTTTCTGATATTTTGGGCGGTTGGTAAAGACTGCAACGTTAGTGCCTGCTATAAGACTGTGTCTGCTGATCACATCAGTGTCTTTACATAAGCGACTGCATTTAACTGCGAAGCGGCTGCACATGGAGGGTATCCTGCCTACATTTTAGCCATTGCCTGGCATTAGTGTGTAGTCGCAAAGACCATACAGCCTTGATATATTTCTGTGACTGTTAAAAAGCATTATTATACCTGCTAAACCTCCTTAGTAAGAATGTGATATCCCAGTCTCTACTGAGTTGCAGGTTGTGTCTACTGTTTTTCTAAATTACTGCAAATAAAGTGCATGTTGGTGTCTCTCGGCTTTTCCCAGTTAGGGGTTGCCACAGCGGAACTCTGGTCCGCTAATGATTGGCAGTAGAGTTTTATGTGCTGGCTTGCCGGGCCTAACGCACAACCTTCAACGAAGGAACGCCCATTCACGCATGTTGCCACACAGAAGACGCTCTAACTGAGAATCGAAGGGCAACGTCTAACTGTGAGGCGACAATGCTACCACAGCACCACTATTACTGTGAATTGCTAAACATCATTTCCAATGGTTTTGTTAACTCTATTTTACTCCCTACTCTGGTAGCTCTTCACTTTAACTAATCTCTAAGCTCTCCTAACCTGCTACCTTTCTCTCCTGTCTGTCCTTAGAATACTTCTAGCCCAAGCTAACATCTTCATCCTACTCCTCTCATTTCTTTGTCTCTACAATACTCCTGCTATATGCTAATAATTCCTTCCTTCTCCCTCATTTCTCCTTCTATTCATAGCCCTACTTAGGCTATTCCTCTACTAGAACATACTACTACCCTGTTGCAACAAAATCCTGCTATTACTCACCCCATACTTATCCCCTCTCTCTCTCTTTGTTTTTCAGGTCCATGCCACCAAACAATTTAAGGACAGTGCTAACCCGAGTCAGATTTGAAGACCACCCACTCCCTGTATGAGTGTAGTTCCTTCGGTGGAATTCGTATCCAGCAACAGTGCAGTAAATTAAAAATGCATGTTACTAATCCTAACATTCTATACCCACTGGATGTAGAATATAACCTTGTGTCTACTGTGTGCCTCATTAAAGTACTGCCCCTGGTCAGCTATACTACTCCCTGTTTACCCCATCCCACTACCCCTGTTCTCTCTAGGCTTTAAGTCACTCAATTAACCCTGTTCTCTCTAGGCTTTAAGTCACTCACCTACCCACTACCCCTGTTCTCTCTAGGCTTTAAGTCACTCACCTACCCACATCACATTACACCCATCCACTTCTTCTGCTAGCTCTTTCCCTCTACTCTCATCTCTTCCTACTGATACAGGCCCTCATGATTTCTACTTACCTCCTGTTTGTTTCCTCCCTCTGCCCTCTCTCTCCCACATAGTCTCCATTTGGTCTCTGCCTCTAACATAGAATCCCCTCTCTGACCTTTCCCTACCATAGTCTCTTTCATTCACCTCTAGAGCCTTGCTCCCAACCTAGTGACTGTTAGTTCCTCTGCTTAGATCTGTGTAAAACCAATCCAAAACAGGAACTTATGCCATTAAATATGGTATTCTCTCCCCTGAGCTGAAGTATCCGACCTCCTCATTGATTGTTTTTTTTCCTTCTTGTTTGCTGGACCTACAAGAAGGTGCTGCCCTGCTCCGTTCGCCCTCACTAATGCTTGGGCTCACTTCACTCCTCTGCCCTACCCCCATTCCCACCTATCCCACATCAATTACATTTATAGTTAGAGACCACTTCCCAACACAACTCACTCCCAATTAACCAATCAAACCTCACCAATCATACCGCACACTTGAATACTCCACCACACCCCTATTCACCACCTGACTAGTATAGCTACTGAAATAACTCCTTCACCAAGCAAACTACACCTACAACTCAACATAATGTCCTATATATATCACACTCAGCTACCAAAAATATTATGTTCCTCATTAGTTATCTTCTCTCTCCTCCTGCTGTCGATTCTTTCCTCCTACCACACTCAACTTAATATCACCTCCCCACCACCATGGCAAACTGAATCCAGAATCAGTCCTAGAAAAGGACATTACCCTATATCACCCCGCTTACCTTACCTCCACCCAAGCTTTTTCCTCCCTATATAATGCTCTTAAATATAAAACTAGCCCTCCACCCTCCCAAAAACAAACTAAGATATTACACAAACTAACAAACTCTATCTATACCTACACCCAAAACTAACTTGCTGTGGGGACATCCACCCTAATCCATGACCCAACAAATCTAACCATAGTACCTTTAAACAATTAAATCCTCTATATCTATGACCATCCTCATCTCACCTCCTTTTAAACATCAATGTTAGAAGTATTCTTAATAAAACCCAGGACCTTCATGCCCTACTAGCTCTATTCAAGCCAGAAGTCATTGTGCTAACAGAAACTTGGCTCAAACCTGAACACCACAATAATTAAATTACTGCCCCTGGGTATAATATTATACGTAAGGACAGATCAGATAAAAAAGGAGGTGGTGTTGCAATACTCTTCCAAAACCACCTCAGCATTGAACAATTTGAGTGCAATTCCCAAGAAGTGAAAGACATAGAACTAATTCTAACCAAATTAAAAGTTAACTCCAACAAACAAATAATTATTGCGGGTGGATATATCCCACCAGGTAATAATACTACCATACTGGAAAGCCTACTAAATTGGATGTCACTCTCCCTTCCACAAGAAACCATACTATTAGGAGACTTTAACATTGACTGGTCTGACTGTTTCAGCCAAAATCCCACTACACATATTAACCTTCATGGGTTTAACTAAATAATAACTGCCCCCGCAAGAACTGACAAACCTCCAAACGCCAGTCCATCTTAGACTGGATTCTGCTATCAGACCCCACATTGGCTCAATAATCAGGCTTCCTTCTTGACAGTCTGAGTGACCATCAAGCGACCTATTTAATTAGGAATTGATCCACCACAATAAACAACCCATCCTCAGAGTAGTACATAATAAAAAGACCTTCAGAGCTAATGACCTAATCAATTCACTAAAATGCTGCAACTTGACTCCCTTAAAACAACTACCTCTAGATGATGCCGTGCAGTACTTCAACTCAACCTTCCCTGAAATCCTAAACTGCCATGTACCCCCCAGAACCATTAGAATCAAAGATAACTATGCCCCATAGCTAACAAAAGATATTAAAACCATAATGAAAGAATGGGACAAAGCCTGGGCACAAATCCACAAACAAAAAAGCCTACACCTTGAGACAGACTTATCTTGAACTCCACAACAAAGCTAAAAAACTAATAAACCATGACAAAACTAATTATCATATAACCATACAAGAAAAATATGCTCACAACCCTCAAAAGTTCTGGGCCACTATAAATACTTTACTGCACCCAGGTAAATCAACCACTCCTACCCCTGTATTATCAAACAACCATGACAATATATCCACCCAATTTAACAAATTATTTACTGAAACAGTACAAGTCCTAGCCAACACTCAAAATACTGCTAGCAGCCCCTTACCTACAAAGACCCCTCCCCACTTCAGTACAACAAACAACTCCCCCAGTTTTTCCCTGGACCCAGTCCCCACTAATACAATTGCAAAACTCCTCAAAAAAACTAAAACCAATCACTCTAGCAGCTGACAATCTACCTGCAGACTTCCTTCAAATAACAGCTGAAGCTATAGCCTGTCCAGTGTCCATTCTCATAAATAGGTCAATATCAGAATATAAAGTATCTCACTCCTGGAAAATATCACATATTATACCACTACACAAAGGGGTAAGTCCCTTGAGCTTACCACCTACCACCCTATTGCAATCTGTCACCTCTATCAAAAATATTAGAGAGAGTAGTTCATTCCCAACTAATGCAGTACCTCCTTAAGAATGACCTGCTGTCCACATTCCAGGATGGCTTCAGACCCTCCCATAGCACTACTACGGCACTACTCTCCTTTACCAACATTGTCAACCACCATAGAAACAATGGACTATTTGTATCCTCAATATTTTTAGACTTATCAAAAGCCTTTGATATGTTGAACCATAGTATGCTTCTAAAAACTCTATCTTCCCTTAACATAAGCTCCTCCACCATATCCTGGCTCAATAACTACTTAGCAAACCATCAACAGGCTGTTCTATGGCAAGAACAACTGTCCCCCCTACTACCTGTAGGCATAGGAGTCCCACAAGGGTCCATACTAGGACCTTTGCTATTCTCACTGTTTACTAACCAGGTAGCTTCATCCTCACTCTCTGCCTCAGTAGTGTAATATGCAGATGATACCACTATTATATGTGCCTCCTCTACCCTTCATGAGCTAAAAACTGTAACCCAGAAAAACTTTTCCTTAGCAGAAGCATGGTTCACTAACATAAAACTTATCCTCAATCCCAAAAAAACAAACTCATTCTCTTTAGCCCTGGTAGATCTTCTCCGCTTAATAATGATTTTACCATAACATCTAAAGATAACATACAAATCACCCCAACAACACACACAAAACTATTAGGCATTGAAATTGATAATTTAAAATTTGACATACACATAGCCCAAACAATTAAGAAAGTTAACAAAAAGCTCGGTCTCCTATACAGGAACAGACAGTTCATCACTAAACCTACCAAAGCCACCTTAGCAAGGACTCATCTCTTAGCCATTCTCCTTTATGCCTCCCCTATCTTAACTAACCTTCACCACACTGAACTAAGCAAAATGGAATCCTGCTACAACAAGATTGCCAAGTTTACTACTGATGCTTCTCATAGATCCCATCACTGTCTAGCCCTCAAGCAACTTAACTGGCTTGAGTTACCTCAACTACTCCTACTCAACCAACTCTCAATAGCTCACAAGCTCTACTAATTTCCCAACAAATCCCCTGCACTTCAGAATCTAATTCACCCCTACACCACCACTAGAACCTTAATATCTAGTTCGCAGAACGACATAAATATCATCAAACACAAAAATGATGCTGGTAAATCTCTCTTTGCCTGCTCCATTGCCACAACCTGGAATTCACTTCCAAGCGACTTAATTTCCACCACCTCTACTTCCCAATTTAAAAAACTTCTCAAAACCCACTACATTAATAACTGGCAATGCTCATGTTACTCCCCAGGTTAGCCCATACCACTGCACTGTTGCTAGGATTCTGCTAAGAATCAAAAGGTTGCTCTCCAAGTCCCACTTGTAAATATATTTACATGGGTATTAGCTTACTGCCAGAAATTTAGACATTGTTAATCTCTGCTATCTATATTCAAATATATTCTTAACATGTATGACTCTGATTTCTTTTTTGGTACTATTTCTATCTCCTTGGAACTGTAGTAGTGTTGGGAGCTTTTCTCCCCAGGCCTAGCTATGCTCAATTATAATGTATTTTTAATGTATTTTCAACATGTATTGTACTATGTTTCCTTATATGAGACTGTTTTTATCTCCTTTAACTGTATTAATGTATGGAGCTTTTCTCCCCGGGCCTCCACTGAAAATGGACCTGTGTCCAGTTGGAATTTCCCAGTAAACAAATGTAAAATAAAATAAAAAAATAAAATAAAATAAAGATATCAGAGAGATGCAACTTAATCAAAGATGCCACTGAAATATGCATATCAGTTGCATCATGAAGAACACCCTAGAAGGGCTTTCAGTAATTTTCTATCATAAGGCGTATGGATACCCTACCTTGTATGACAACACTTGAAAAAGGATGCTCTCTGACTACTGTGCTATAACTATTTTCTGTGTGCAAAACAGTGCTGTCTGACGCAGTTGTCTGACAGACAGATGCTACCAGATTCAAAGCCATAGCTATGATACTAGGCTTACTGCAGACCACTATAATGACAATGTATGAAACAGAAAATAGGAAAAGAAGCTGTCATAAATAATAGAAATCAATGTGTGAAGTAAGAAAGGAGTTATGATTATAATGTGCAGAATCTGATTTACTCAGAGTGCTGAAAAGGAGCTACTAATGTTGCTGTCCATACAACAGTAAGCTATACAATATCAATGCTTTTTTGTCAAAGAAGCTATTTCCATTGTATAGTTCACACACTGTCCTAGAATTTAGCCACATTGTACCTGTCTAGGAATACTGTACAACTCAGTACTCAATGCATTTGCCACAGGAGCACCGACAGCATGATATGCCCAGAATACCCATTTCACTGACATGCAGTCATAACATGTGATATATCACTGTCCAGCGTAAAAATGGATATGAATTACTAGATACATTGTTTTTGTGTAACATCAGTACATTGATATTATGTTGCCTTTTTCTGGAATTGAACAGTAAGCTATGTATTGGTATTATGTTGACTTTTTCTGGAATTGAACAGCAAGCTATGTAAGTCTACTGAATAATGATGTGGATGAATAACAAGTACCACAGTGGCAGTCTTAACACAAGTGTGACAATCCACCTATACTTAGTCATTACATCATATGATTGTGTCACAATCTCTTTGAGATAAAAGGAATGGGGAGGCCTCTCCCACTGTAAATGCACACATTTGCCTGAGGTGGATGCCATTCATGTATTACGGTATAAGGCCACACACTGCTAACAGCCACCGAATGTGGGTTTTGAACCTCTGAGCATTTGACTACAGAAAATATATGATATTATAGAGAAAGAATGTGCCATGTTAGAAGTGTCACTACAACTGTGAGAAATTTCAGTATAATAAGGCATTACATCATGTTATTGCTGCAAGGGACACGTGTGCCTGTAATTGTTGTAGTAAGGCAACAACATACAGAAGATTGTCTCATTCCCTTATGACAGCATATAGAATATTGTCTGAGTCCCTCATGACAGAGGACAATGCTTACTACAAATATTATGTAAGGATAGTGTAATTACATGACATCATTACTCTGAATAAAAGCAATGCTGTATGACAAATTATCATGTTTTTTTTGTAAGAGCAGCAACTATATATGTACATAGCAGATGTGTTTGACAGCAGTATTAACAACACTTAAAGTCACAATAAGACTGATACAATGTAGTCTGAGAATTAATTGCTGTCTTTGAATGAACTGACGAAGATCACAAGCAAGATATTAGTGCCTGAATTGCAAGCTCCATATGACATTTTGTTTTACAAGAGTGACAGTGCACAGTTGAATGGATGGCACCACCATTGTTTATTAGTTGGATGTTTATGCTAAAAAGTGGTCGAAGGGCACAACAGCACTGTATAGCTACACATCATATAGGTATCTGAAGAGCAGTTGACACAGTATGAGAGTGAAGGATAACAACTGGACTCAAACCTTCTACCTATGTAGGTATATAAACTACAAAGCACAGTATCCCAGTCATGCATCACAGGAGAGGTCGCACTGCAACTATGAGATACTACAGTTATGTAAGGATTATGTAATCATTGTTTTGCCAACATTGTATTTTCCCCTGGGATGCTAGAATTTGTTGGTTTATGCTGGTTTAAAACTGTGCCACTGAAAATACATCTCTTAAATGGAAGTTAACATAATGGTGGTTGCCATATGCCCAGCTATACAAGACAGTAATCACATTCACACTACAGCTTAAAAACCTCAGCTTTGGCCGGCTAAGAACTTGCTGTATTCAACTGGACGTATAAGAGAATTTAAGTACCTTTATCTGCACTTTTTTTTCAAAAAATACAGTATTTAAATTGATTTTAACTGTGTTGCAGGAATATTAACTGAACTGGAAGTTAGTCAGTGTTTGCTGAATTTTGTTATTTGCTAGTAATTACAGGTGTGGGGGTAGCCACATTCTTTGATTTCCTGTCCTTGCCTATTTAAGTGGTACAGTGTGAATTATTTTCTGCTTAAAAACCTCAGCTTTGGCCAGCTAAGAACTAGCTGTATTCAACTGGACGTATAAGAGAATTTAAGTACCTTTATCTGCACTTTTATTTTTCAAAAAATACAGTATTTAAATTGATTTTAACTGTGTTACAGGAATATTAACTGAAATGGAAGTTAGTCAGTGTTTGCTGAATTTTGTTATTTGCTAGTAATTACAGGTGTGGGGTAGCCACATTATTTGATTTCCTGTCCTTGCCTATTTAAGTGGTACAGTGTGAAATATTTTCTGCTTAAAAACCTCAGCTTTGGCCGGCTAAGAATTTGCTGTATTCAACTGGACGTATAAGAGAATTTAAGTACCTTTATCTGCACTTTTTTTTCAAAAATACAGTATTTAAATTGATTTTAACTGTGTTGCAGGAATATTAACTGAACTGGAAGTTAGTCAGTGTTTGCTGAATTTTGTTATTTGCTAGTAATTACAGGTGTGGGGTAGCCACATTCTTTGATTTCCTGTCCTTGCCTATTTAAGTGGTACAGTGGGAAATATTTTCTGCTTAAAAACCTCAGCTTTGGCCGGCTAAGAACTTGCTGTATTCAACTAGATGTATAAGAGAATTTAAGTACCTTTATCTGCACTTTTTTTCAAAACAATACAGTATTTAAATTGATTTTAACTGTGTTGCAGGAATATTAACTGAACTGGAAGTTAGTCAGTGTTTGCTGAATTTTGTTATTCGCTAGTAATTACAGGTGTGGGGGTAGCCACATTCTTTGATTTCCTGTCCTTGCCTATTTAAGTGGTACAGTGTGAAATATTTTCTGCTTAAAATCCTCAGCTTTGGCCTGCTAAGAACTTGCTGTATTCAACTGGACATATAAGAGAATTTAAGTACCTTTATCTGCACTTTTATTTTTCAAAAAAATACAGTATTTAAATTGATTTTAACTGTGTTACAGGAATATTAACTGAAATAGAAGTTAGTCAGTGTTTGCTGAATTTTGTTATTTGCTAGTAATTACAGGTGTGGGGTAGCCACATTATTTGATTTCCTGTCCTTGCCTATTTAAGTGGTACAGTGTGAAATATTTTCTGCTTAAAAACCTCAGCTTTGGCCGGCTAAGAACTTGCTGTATTCAACTGGACGTATAAGAGAATTTAAGTACCTTTATCTGCACTTTTTTTCAAAAAATACAGTATTTAAATTGATTTTAACTGTGTTGCAGGAATATTAACTGAACTGGAAGTTAGTCAGTGTTTGCTGAATTTTGTTATTTGCTAGTAATTACAGGTGTGGGGGTAGCCACATTCTTTGATTTCCTGTCCTTGCCTATTTAAGTGGTACAGTGTGAAATATTTTCTGCTTAAAAACCTCAGCTTTGGCCGGCTAAGAACTTGCTGTATTCAACTAGATGTATAAGAGAATTTAAGTACCTTTATCTGCACTTTTTTTTCAAAACAATACAGTATTTAAATTGATTTTAACTGTGTTGCAGGAATATTAACTGAACTGGAAGTTAGTCAGTGTTTGCTGAATTTTGTTATTCGCTAGTAATTATAGGTGTGGGGGTAGCCACATTCTTTGATTTCCTGTCCTTGCCTATTTAAGTGGTACAGTGTGAAATATTTTCTGCTTAAAAACCTCAGCTTTGGCCTGCTAAGAACTTGCTGTATTCAACTGGACATATAAGAGAATTTAAGTACCTTTATCTGCACTTTTTTTCAAAAAAATACAGTATTTAAATTGATTTTAACTGTGTTGCAGGAATATTAACTGAACTGGAAGTTAGTCAGTGTTTGCTGAATTTTGTTATTTGCTAGTAATTACAGGTGTGGGGTAGCCACATTCTTTGATTTCCTGTCCTTGCCTATTTAAGTGGTACAGTGTGAAATATTTTCTGCTTAAAAACCTCAGCTTTGGCCGGCTAAGAACTTGCTGTATTCAACTGGACGTATAAGAGAATTTAAGTACCTTTATCTGCACTTTTTTTCAAAAAATACAGTATTTAAATTGATTTTAACTGTGTTGCAGGAATATTAACTGAACTGGAAGTTAGTCAGTGTTTGCTGAATTGTGTTATTTGCTAATAATTGCAGGTGTGGGAGTAGCCGCATTCTTTGATTTCCTGTCCTTGCCTATTTAAGTGGTACAGTGTGAAATATTTTCTGCTTAAAAACCTCAGCTTTGGCCGGCTAAGAACTTGCTGTATTCAACTGGACGTATAAGAGAATTTAAGTACCTTTATCTGCACTTTTTTTTTCAGACAAATACAGTATTACAATTGATTTTAACTGTGTTGCAGGAATATTAACTGAACTGGAAGTTTTGACTCTGCTCTTCAGTCTTAGTGGCCTTGAAACTGCCCGTCCCTCTTGTAAATTTGTGTTTGGATACTCCTTTTGGGCCCATCTCATTTGCTCACTCAACTGAGTACAGTGAGATCATATTCTGATTTCAGGCACTCCTACTGTGTACAAAGAGAGCATCTGGGAAACAGAAAAAAATAAAATTTAAGCTTGTTTCCTGCCTTTCCTGTTAAGTGGTATAGACTATATGTAGGCTTCTGAGCCTTCAAGCCCTTCTGTGTTAAAGGGAAGCCTTCTAGCTTAGTTTTTTTTTCTTATAACTTGCCAGTTTTCTAGTTTCAGCACTCAAATCTGTTTCTTTGATCTCAGCACTTGTTCAGAAAAAAAAAAAAAATTATCTCCTTTTACTGTACTTGTGTTTCTACCTACTTCATTTTACTTTTACATCATCTTAAAAGTACTCAATTTTATTTATTACTGCTTGGTGTAACTCATTCTAAGCCTTTTGGTTTAAACACTTGGGCTTCGGACCAGTTGTTTTGCATTGAGAGGGTTTGTGGTCTGCACTGTAGTGGCAGAACAGGTAGCTTACATCCTTCTAGGTTGGGAACTGCTGATTGAGGGCTCAGTGTCTGTTATTCTAAAAGTGTATTAATTCTGGTTTAAGCACTTGGGCTTTCAGGCCAGTTATTTTACATTAAGAGGGTTTGTGGTCTGCACTCTTGTGGGAGGAGAGGCTGGACTCTGCCCTTCTAAGCTGGGAATTTCTGGTTAAAGGCTTATAGTGCATGCATATCTGAACTGCTTCTTACTGAAGTTGGTGCGCCTTGTTTGCTGTGGCATAGACTGGATTCGGGCCTGCTGGATCTAGCTTTGTTTGTGTAACTTGAGCACTAATCCGGGCATTCTCTAAAGTATTCAGTTGTATTTATTACTGCTTGGTAGTAGCTTGATTAAAGTGTAGCTATCATTCTAAGTCTTTTGGATTAAGCACTTGGGCTTCAGACCAGTTGTTTTACATTAGGAAGGTTTGTGGCATGCACTGTGGTGGCAGGACAGGTAGCTTTCATCCTTCTAAGTTGGGAACTGCTGATTGAGAGCCCAGTGTCTGTTATTCTTAAAGTGTATTAGTTCTGGTTTAAGCACTTGGGCTTCAGGCCAGTTATTTTACATTAAGAAGGTTCGTGGTCTGCACTCTTGTGGGAGAAGAGGCTGGACTCTGCCCTTCTGAGCCGGGAATTTCTGGTTAAAAGTTTATAGTGCCTGAATATTTTAACTGTATCTTACTGAAATTGGTACACCTTGTTTGCTGTAGCATAGACTAGATCCAGGCCTGCTGAATCTAGCTTTGTTTAAATGCTTGTTGTTTGTTTGCTTGTTATTTCCCTGGAACGCTAATTCCACCTAATATGTGGCTTCTCAGTGCTTCTGTGGATCACTAGTGATATCTGCATTGCTTACTGTACTTATTTCCTTGTTTCACTTGAAAGAAAGTTACTGTTTGTCGTTTTGCATTTAAGTTACCTGTAACACATTGCACTTAAGTTACGTGGCACTTGCTCACTAAAGCAATTACATAAGTCAGCACTAAAATTAAAAGCACTACACCCTCACTCCCCACTGGCCCTTGTTTTCAATTATTAAGGAATTCCCAATATTATTCTAGCATGTCCAAAGGTCAGTTGTCAATCTCCTCTCTGGTCCAGCTGGTGAATCTGGGAATCTTGAGGCAATGTTACAACTGCCTCATGTACACAGACAACCCTCTCCTCCTCCCAAAAAATTCCAACACATGTGAGAGATGCAACCATATAGCCAAACTGGAGGCTAAACTCTCTCAACTCAGTACTGGCATAAACAGTCAGGAGGAGAAGGAAACCACACTCACTACAATTCCAGTCTCAAATAGACCTACCACGACAGCAAACCAAACACATAATCACACAAAAACATACTTGGAGGCTCTAAATAAAGATCTGCCTAAGCAGCAAAGACCTCCAAAGCAGACACCCAAGCAACCGCTACCCCAAAACAAAACACGTGCAACACATATCTCACAAAGCCAGTGTGCCGAACAGTCACAGCCCTTAAGACTAAACAACACACCTGATACACTTGTAATAGGTGACTCTATCGTCAGGCACACTGACATCCCACTCACCAGGCTGAACAAGGAGAGGGTCACGGTGAGCAGCCTGTTGGGTGCTAGGATCCGCCACATAACACAAGCACTCAGGTCACTCCAAGGCAAGTACAAATATGACTCAGTCATTGTCCATGATGCTGTGAATGACCTGAGACGTACCTCCCTGGACTACATGAAAAGAGACATAAAGGAGCTCTCTGAGCATGTAGCCCAGGCCGGTATGACCCTGACCTTGAGTAGCATCTTACCCTCACCAAGAATGATGCCACAATATGAAGACAAGATGATCAATTTCAACAACTGGCTTAAGTACTGGTGTCATTCAAATGGGATCCAATGCCTGTCAGCTTGGGATGATATGCTCGACAAGCCACGATGCTTCGCTAGGGACGGCTTGCACCTGTCACCCCTGGGCTTTCGGATATTGGCAAAGGCTCTTGCTACCCACATAGTGCCTTTTTTAGGCAAGGCTCAAAAGACAAACCCACCTCCATAGGTATCACAAGGGATAAGAAACTAAGAGTAATGCTACTCAATGCCAGAAGTCAAAACCTCAAGATGCACGCAGTCGAAACTCTCCTTAGCATGGAGAACATCGATATCTGTGCAGTAACAGAAACCTGGTTCAGGGCTCCCGAGAGCACCCCAACACTACCAGGTTATACCTCATACCGTGCTTTTCGGCCCCAAAACTTGGACCGAACTACAAAAGGAGGGGGAGTATCGATATTCATCAAAGATACCCACACCTCCAGGTTGGTGGCAAAGCACGAAGCATCAGACACTATCCATGTGCAACTAACAGTGGGTAAAACTGCCTTCCAGTTTATAGCCTGCTACAGACCACCCTCCCAAACCCAGGAACCCCACTCGGCCTTCCTGAGAACACTGGAAAATATGAAGGTCTCTCCAAATACCATTATAGTGGGCGACTTCAACTACCCAAACATAGACTGGGAGCATTACTCTAGCTCCAACACCCTAGCCCAAAGGTTCCTAGAATTTATAAACTCAAATGCCATGGAACAACTTGTTACTACTCCCACAAGAGGGGAAAACATACTGGACCTGATCATCACCAACATGGGGACTCTATGCTCCAGACCAGAAGTGTATCCCTCACTGGTAAGATCAGACCATAAACTAATCTCACTGGATATTCACATCCCAACCCCACCCCCTGCCCAGAAAACCACAGTGAAAAACTTCTCTAAAGCAAATTTCATACTCCTCAAAACCGAGGTGGAATCCTTCAAAGCCCCGGGCCTGTGGAAAATCTGCCCAGACCAGAATCCTTTATAAACACATTCTATGAACACCTTCAGGAATGCATGGATCATGCGATCCCAAATAAAACCAAGACCCAATCCTCCAAAGGCAGACGTCCTGTCTGGTGGACCCCAGCCATAAACAAACTATACAATAGAAGGGGATGCAGCTGGAGAGGCCACAAAAGTTCCTCACCAAAAGGATAAAGGGTCTCAAACATCTGTCCTATGCTGCCCGACTGAAAGAACTCCAGCTCTATTCAGTCGCTTACCGCTTGCTCAGAGGTGACCTTTGCCTAACATACAAGGCCATGTCAAACCCAGATTTGATGAATATGCTTCACCTCAAAAAATCTAGATCCGTCAGAGCCACAAGGGCGGGAGACTTAAACCTCGACACGGCTATTAATAGGACGTGCTGGAGGGATAGATTCATCACCCAAAGACTCCCTATGCTGTGGAATAAAATCCCGGTATATGTGAGGCAGAGCACCTCGCTGGCCTTGTTCAAGAGAAATCTTGACCAATGGATGGGAGATCGCAGATATACCCCAGGGATTACCTCAGTATCACTGCTCAACAGAGGCACAGCAAAATAATGGGTATAGTTCCCCATACTAAAGGGGTGGCGTAAGCCACAAAACTATGGGCTAGGCTTGTAAATGCCCTCGGGCAGATAGCCTAGTATGAACCTATGAACCTATGAACCTATAAATGATAGAGCAAAATCCCAAAAAGGGAAGGCATCACTGATCAGTATTAGCAAAAAACTACGGGCACTCATAAAATTGTCTAAGGCCAGCTTCGAGAGAAAAATTGCACAGGACACTAAGGATAATCACAAGGCTTTCTTTAGTTATGTTAGGAACCTGGGTGGTAATTCCCAGATATGCTCAGAATTAGTCCAAAATGACAAAAAATACACTGAACCCACAGACATTGCCAACATCCTAGCTGACAGGTACAGCGCAAACTTCTCCTCCCCCTCCCCACCAAAAGGGCAAATATCTATCCCAGCAGAGTGCTGCCCCCCTGACATCTCAAATGCTCAGGTAAGAGCCGCCCTCTCCAAAGCAAAAAACACAGCATCAATGGGACCAGACGGTGTCCCGGGCTGCGTCCTACATGAACTCCAAGAAGAGCTAAACCCAAACATAAAACTACTGTTCATTCTCAGCCTACTACAGGATATGTGCCCAAAGAGTGGCGTACAGCAACAGTGGTCCCTCTCCATAAAGGTGGTGCCTCAACGGATCCTGGAAACTAATGCCCCATAAGCCTGACTAGCTTGGTCTGCAAAGCTATGGAAAGGATCATCATGGACCTCATAAATAAAGATATTGGGGACCTACAGACACTGGATCCTACCCAGTTCGGCCTTTGTTAAGGGCAGATCCTGCCTCTTAAACCTGGTTGATTTCTTTGAAACAGTCACCAAGGCCATTGACGAGGGGAAGGTGGTCCGCACAGCCTACCTGGTCCTCGCAAAAGCCTTCGATACAATACCCCACTCGGGCATTATAGATAAGCTCACCAGCTTAAATATAAACCTCTATGTCACTAGATGGATTGCAAACTGGCTCAAGGACAGAACCCACATGGTTAGAATTGCTGGAGCCATGTCAGACTCCAAACCAGTTACAAGTGGTGTCCCACAAGGCTCAGTCCTGGGACCTCTCTTGTTCGGTATATATTTCTCGGAGGTACAGGCCAACACGGAAGGACTGTGGCTGACCAAGTTCGCAGATGACTGCAAACAGGGCGCCATAATCGACTCTCCAGCCGACACAAGCATCCTCCAAAAGGGCCTCATAGAAACAGACAACTTGTGCCAGAGCCATGGCCTCAAGCTAAATGCCAAAAAGTGTATAGTCATCCCTTTGGCAAAACAAAGTGCACACAAATTACCACATAGGTGGTAATCCATTAAGTACAGAAGAAGTAATTAGGGACCTGGGGACCCAAGTTGATAGCAATCTCTCATTTGACAACCACGTGGCCAAAGTGGTTAGAAAAACATTTTATATAGCCCACCTAATCATGAAGGGATTCACATCTAGATCAGGGGAGGTCATCGTGCCTCTTTACTCATCAGGCCCATAATTGAGTACAATGCCCCTTTTGGGATGTACCTTACCAGACACCTGCAGCAACTGGAAAGACCCCAAAAGTACCTCACCAAGAGGATCAAAGGGCTCAAACAGATGCCATATGCTGCCCGGTTAAAGAAACTCCAGCTCTACTCAGTGGCATACCGCCTGTTCAGAGGCAATCTTTGCCTGACGTATAAAGCCATGTCCAATCCGGAATTAATGGACATGCTGCACCTCAGAAAATCCAAATCCCATCGAGCTACGCGCTCGAGAGACTTGAACCTCAGCACTGAAATAAATAGGACATGCTGGAGGGACAGATTCATAACCCAGAGGCTCCCTTCACTCTGGAATAAAATCCCAGTCCAGGTTAGGCAGAGTCCCTCATTTACTCTCTTCAAGAGGAATCTTGATGAGTGGATGGGAATTCGTAGGTTTACCCCGGGTATCACTTCTGTGTCACTGTTAGACAGAGGCACAGTATACTAACCTCGAAAAAGGGCATAGCAAAATAAATATAAATGGGTGGCGAAAGCTAAACACATTCTGGCTAGGCTTATAAACGCCCTAGGGCAGATAGCCTAGTATGAACCTATGAACCTATGAACCTATAAGCAAGGATGGACTCAAACCACCTATCTAGTTACCCAATCTATAGAACATAGTATCAGCAGTTAGTTCCACAGGAGAATTTTTAGTAGAAGTGAAGCATACAGCATCTGTTAAGGAATGTCATCAGCAGTATATTGCCAAGGAGATCTGTGTGTATTAAAATGATTTTACAGCCATCTAGGATTGTAAATGTTCCCACTACAAATGTGTGTAAACCATTTCTGAATCAGTTATGCACATACCCTTAGAAGGTAATCGCTGCTGTATTCAAACCTCCTACCTGTCTAGTTACAAATTCTAGAGAACAGTGTAGGAACTGCAAGTGCCACAGGAGAAGTCTGACTTTTAAAGTGTGAGAGTATACTTTAGAAAGAATGGCCTCATCAATATGTTACAGAGAAGATGTTATGAAAATTGGAATATGGGGATGGGGGACTAATCTGCCTGTCTAAAGGTTACCCCATGTAGAAGTGGACTGATTTATGGTGTTCTTGAAGTTATACCTCCCTGACTCTACAACCTCATCCAGACAAGTTTGCCATTGTTAGATACGAACATCCTACCTATCTAGTAACATAACCTACTATTGAATACCTACTGAAGGCAAGTCAAATGAAACTTTTCATTATGTGTTCCTTAAGCCATGAAACTTGATTGTACACTGCCAAGCATCATACAAAGCAGGTGATATTAAATAAAAAAAACAATTTTTTTGCTAACAATGTGAAGGAATTTGAAATGAATCAAAGTGTTTATCTAGCAATGAGAAGAGCTACTAGTGCATTCCATAGATACATTCAGCCATCTCACATCTCCTTGCCACATCGCTACTATCATTTACGTCTAAGAATGCAAGGACTTTAGGTAACACCATGGGAATGGAAAAAAGGGACAGGGAACAGCAGAAATGCTTTCATTTATTTCACACAGCACATACAATTGATAGTGGCATCATTTCAAATGACATATCTGTCCATCAGGTTTACACAATTCTGACATTACTTGAGGTTTCCCACCTCAACACATTCATGCATCAAAATGAGTGCCAATATTTATTATGACCTTCTTCAATAAAATGGTCTGTAAACGGGTTTCAAACCCTGCATCTGTCTGTTCTCTAAGGTGCTGTTTCTCTAAGCTTGCTGTATTTACACTTTATCCCACAGACATAGGTATGTGGCAGCTTGAATTTCTTCATACAGTACTCTCCAGAGCGTTGAGAATTGAGCACCAATGCCAATTTCACTTGTGCTGCTAATGGTATTCGAAATTAAATTGTCAGTTTTTAACCTTAGGACGTGAACTGCCATTCACTGCTACAGACTGCAGCCAATCAACGGAGCATGATGCCAAAGAGAGCTCAAAGGATAAGAGAAAATGGACACATTTTGAAACAAGTACTTTAAATGTACAAAAAAAAACTGTAAGCCTGTTTCCTACCTTTCCTGTAACTAGTGTTCCAGATACAGATTTGCTGTATCCAGGACTGTATGTAAGCTTCTGAGACCCCAAGCATTTCTGTGTTGGAGGGAAGCCTTCTAGCTTATCAGTGGGAGTGGTAAGCACTAGGTAACCTGTCTACCACATAAGGAGTGGTTCTGGCCCAGAAATTGTAGTTGCTGGCCGTTTGGGCAATCTCTTCCATCTCTCTCAACTTTCTGATTTGAAAGCCTGCATTTGCACTTTTTTCTGTCCTATATCTCATCTAGTGCAGATACAGAGTCTTAGTTTTAGCACTTAAATTTGCTTATTCATGCTCAGCACTTGTTCAGAACTTGTAAGCACTAAATAAGCTACTTATTACTATAGCCCTCAAGCTCCTTCATTACCTAGAGGAAAACAGTTTTTGTACTTACCTTTCTTACTTGCTTAGAGAAAAACAGCTCTTGTACTCACTTTCCTCACTTATCTAGAGGAAAATAGTTTTTTATTCAGGCATGTCCAAGGGTCAGTGCCAAGTGTTCTCTCCTGTCTATATGATGAATCTGGGCATCTTGAGGCAATATAGAAATTGTCTCATGTACACAGACAACCCTCTCCTCCTACCACCCAACACTACAACCTGTGAGAGATGAACTTATCTAGCCAAACTGGAGGTAAAGCTTTCTCCAACCAAGACTGAACTTGACAGTCATGAGGAGAAGGTAAACATTTGCACCACACCACACTCATCACATAGTCTCACTAAATCTACACCATCAAAATCCACACGTAATAACACAAAAAACATTTGCGGAGGTTCTCAATAATAATCTGTCTAAACAACAGAGACCTCCAAAGTGGAAATGCAAGTAACCTCCATCCCCTAACACAACCCAAATGACACATAGCTCACAGACTCAGTGTGAAACTCAACCACAGTCAATAAGGCAAAACAACGTACCCAACACACTAGTCATAGGTGACTCTATAGTCAGGCACACTGATGTCCCACTGATCAGGCAAAACAAGGAGAAGGTTACTGTCAGCTGCCTGTCGGGTGCCAGGATCCGCCACATAACCCACGTACTCAGGTCACTCCACAACAAGTACAAATATGACACTGTCATTGTCCATGTTGGTGTGAATGACCTGAGACGTACCTCCCTGGACTACATGAAAAGATACATGGAAGAGCTCTCCGATCTTGTAGCCCAGGTAGGTATGACCCTAGCCCTGAGTAGCATTCTGCCATCACCCAGAATGATATCACAGTACAAGGACAAAATGATTGACTTCAACAATTGGCCAAGCTTCTGGTGTCATTCTAAGGGAATCCAGTATCTGTCTGCTTGGGATGACATGGTCGACAGACCATGATGCTTTGCCACAGGTGGCCTGCACCTATCACCCCTGGGATTCCAGATACTGGCTAAAGCTCTTGCTGCCCCTATAGTGCCTTTTTTAGGCAAGGTTCAAATAACAAATTCACCACCATAACAGGAACAGGCAAGCAAAAACTGAGGGTAGTGCTACTCAATGCTAGAAATCTAAATCTCAAAATGCATTCACTCGAGGCACTCCTTAAAATGGAGAACATCGATATCTGTGCAGTGACTGAGACCTGGTTCAAGGATCCAGAGAGCACCCCTGCACTACCAGGCTATAACTCATGCCAAACTTTTCAGCCATGTAACCTGGACCGAAACACCAAAGGTGGAGGTGTTTCCATATTCATTAAGGGTATCCACATCTCCAGGCTAGTTGCTCAGCATAATGCATCCAAGGTTATCCAAGTGCAACTAACTCTGGGCAAAACCGCAATCCAAATTGTAGCTTTCTACAGATCCCCCACCATGCCCCAGGATTATCACTCCTCCTTTCTTGATGTACTGGAAAATATTAGGGTTCGACCAAACACCATAATAATGGGTGACTTCAACTACCACACCATTAACTGGGAAAACTACTCATGTACCAACTCCTTAGATCAACACTTTCTGGAATTCATAAACTCCAATGCCCTGGATCAACTTATCCACACCCCCACCAGGGGCAACAATATCCTAGACCTAGTCATTACCAACATGAGTGACTGGTGTTCCACACCTGAAGACAACTCCTCGTTGGTCCGAACTGACCATAAGCTAATCACCCTTGATATCCCCATCCTGCCCCCACCCCTCATTAAGGAAACCATTGTAACAAATTTCTCCAAAGCCAACTTCATGCTTTTTAAGACAGAAGTGATGAACTTCATGACACCCATGAAGATGGCCAGTACAGTTACAACTGCAAATCCTACACAAATGCACTCTATAAGCACTTACAGGAGTGCATGGATCGTGCTATTCCAAGCAGAACGAAGACGCTGTCCTCCAAAAAAAGGAAACCAATCTGGTGGTCCTCTGCCATAAACAAACTGTACAACAGAAGGAAGAAACTGTTGCAAAAGAGAGTAAAATCCCATGAGTGGAGGAACTCCCTGGTCAGCCTCAGTAAGAAGTTGAGATCCCTTATAAGATCCTCCAAAGCTAGCTATGGAAACAAAATTGCCACTAATTCTAAGGACAACCACAAAGCATTCTATACCTATGTCAAGAATCTCGATGGCAACACCCAGATCTGCTCTGAGTTACAGCACAAAGGCACGAAAATTACAGAACCAACTGATATTGCCAACATCCTGGCAGATAGGTTCACTGGTAACTTTAGCCCCCCCCCCACACCCCTTAAAGGGCCCATATCTATACAGAAAGAATGCAGAGTCCACGTAATCACAACTACACAGGTAAAAGCTGCACTCTCTAAAGCCAAAAACACAGCATCCATGAGACCAGACAACATCCCAGGCTCCGTTTTACATGAAAATCAGAACAAACTGGCTCCACACTTAAGCACCATGTTCACTAATAGCCTCACATCGGGCTTTGTGCCCACTGAAAGGTGCACAGCAACAGTTATCCCACTCCACAAAGGGGGAGCCACCACTGATCCCGGGATCTATCGACCTATTAGCCTGATGAGCCTGGTCTGCAAGGCCATGGAATGTACCATCATGGAACTCATAAACAAAGACATTGGTAACCTCCAAACTCTGGATCCCACCCAGTTCGGGTTTGTGAAAGGCAGATCATGCCTCCTGAACCTGATCGACTTCTTTGAGGCAGTCAGCAAAGACATAAATGAAGGTAAGGTTGTTCACACAGCCTGTCTTGACCTTGCCAAGGCTTTCAACACCATCCCTCATTCTGGAATTATAGCTAAACTCACTAAACTAGATATAAATCCCTACATCACAAGATGGGTTGCCAACTGGCTCAGTGACAGAACCCACACTGCAAAAGTTGCAGACTCCAAATCTGACCTCAAAGCAGTGACAAGTGGAGTACCACAGGGTTCCATCCTGGGACCTCTCCTGTTTGGTATCTACTTCTCTGAAGTACAGGCTAACACAGAAGGCCTCTGGCTAATGAAGTTCACAGATGACTACAGACTAGGAGTCATAGTCAAGTCTCCAAATGATGTGGAAATCCTACAGTAGGGCCCCGCTGAGACAGATGCCTGGTGTCAGAGCCATGGCCTCAAGCTCAATGCCAAAAAGTGCAGTATCATCCCCTTTGGTAAAAACTCTGTGCCCATGAACTACCACATAGGCAGCAATCTACTTAACACTGAATATGTGTGATAAGAGACCTTGGGACCCAGGTGGACAGTAGTCTCTCCTTTGATAGTCACATTGCCACAGTATTCAGGAAGTCCTTCTATGTGGCATACCTCATCATAAAATGGTAATCATCCAGGAAAAAAGAGGTCCTTGTTCCCCTCTACTCAACACTCATTAGACCCATTATAGAGTACAACGCCCCTTTTGGAATGTACCTCACAAGACATCTGCAGCAGCTGGAAAGGCCACAGAAGTACCTCACAAAGAGGATTACTGGCCTCAAACAAATGCCCTACACTGATTGCCTCAATAAACTCCAGCTTTAAGCATATCACCTACTTTGAGGTGATCTCTGCCTAACATATAAAGCTATGTCAAACCCAGAGTTGTTGGACATGCTACACCTAAAGAAATCCCAATCCCTCTGAGCTGCATGCTGTAGGGACCAAAACCTTGTCACCACAATAAACAGGACATGCTGGGGGGATAGATTCCTGTCCCAGAGACTTCCCATACACTGAAATAGGCTACCAATCTATGTCAAGCAAAGTTCTTCATTAGCACTCTTCAAGAAAAATCTTGATGAGTGGATGGGAAATAGGAAATACACCCTGGGGATCACTTCTGTGTCTCTGCTCAACAGTGCCACAGGAAAATAACTTTCTTGGGTGGCATAAGCCAGGGAACCTTGTTGGCTAGGCTTACATAGGCCCTTGGGCTGATAGCCTAGTACCTACCTATGAACCTAGAACCTATGAACCTATGATGTTTCTTCAATTTTTTTTATCTTATAACACTATCCTATATGGATCTGAGCCATCAAACAAAAGCATTAAGAACAACAATTTCAGATCATTTCCAATATTTGCCACAAACAAAAGCATATATAAGCAAGGAGAAACAATGTTTAGATGCACTCAGAATGTGACATTCTATCAAGTTAAATTGAAAGTACAACAGAAGTAAGTTATGAAAATTGTTCTCTCTGGATGACTGGGATACACAGCAATTGGGAAGTACTCACATTATATTAAACAAAGCATTCAAAAAATGAAGCTGCATTCCTGTCTTTTTTTATGGTATCTCATATGTTTTCCTAAGAGCACTGTTATCTCATTTGTATTGTATATGGTATCTGTAGCAGTGATTAATGTACTCCCTTGATTATGTGCAACATTTATAAGTGAAAGGCAGTAACTGTGGTCATTTAAACAGCATTTGAATGTTAGGAATGTTGCTAGCCTAATTCAGTCAATGTACTTTCAGACTTTTATGGTAAATCTTCACCCTGACACCCCCTCATTAAGTGTACATCAAAGAGGAGACCGTGAAACACTGATTGTTTCTGCAGTTAGACTAATCATTGACACCTGCAAGCAAGTAACAGCTAACGCTTCTCAATGCTCATCCTTGCAGTAATAGAATGTGTGCTTGCACTCATGTAGTTCCTTACACCATGATTACATTTCCTGCATTTAATGCAGATTGTTATAATCAAGAATGTTAATGATTTAACACCTAGTTTGCATACTCACAGTGCTTAGGGGGATGAATCTGCCCTATATAAAGGTAATAATGTAGCTAAGGAACTTGTATCATAGTCAGGGGACTGGATCCAGAGAGCATGATACCGCTAAATACACGTTGAGGAGATTTATCTACTTTCTAAACTGATTTCTTGTATTTTGCTATTTTTTTTTTACGGAATGGTTTTATTTTAACATTAAGGATGGGTTCCAGTGCCAAACACAACCATTTTTATTTATCTGCATGTTCTTTATCATTTGCTGTAAGTATAGACCATATATATCACTTGTTTGCCTTCATTACAAAGTTTGGTAAAGAATACCATCTGATATACTTATGTAGGTTTTATTTTCTGGGAATATGAACAATTATTACAGAAGAGTGTAGTATATATTTGTAGCAAGGTCAGGTATTTTTACATGTGTAGCCCAAAGAATGTGTTCAGGATGTGATATCTACCTGGCTGCCCTACACAACAATGGAGATGGCACTATAAAAGTTTTATTTTTTTCTACTCATACATTATGAATTACTATTGCTAATGCTATGATGTAATACACAGTTACACAACTGTTGTCCGCATTAAAGAACTGCTATATTTGTTATTTTATGAATTTTGTAGTGTGGTCTGTTTTAACTTGTGAATAGTCATAGGAAGCATTACATTTTCTGTTGCTGTTTGCATGATGGATACATACATTCATACATAATTGAGTTCATAGCCATGCTGTCTGTGTATTATAAATTTAATTTTGCGTCAGTTTTCTGTTTCATCTCATATTAGGATATGGTGCCCAAGACATCTGTACCTCACAAGCTGCCATTCACTGATGCAGAAAATGGTTCATTATCCAAGCCTTCCATTTTGATGAGCTTTTCTGTTAGGGAATGGTAGAGGTGACAAATCTGCATGAGACAGGATATGGCAGCAGGAGGCCAATGGCATCAATGATGTCAAAGGGCATGGGAAAACGTACTCCCAGATATAACACAGGGCAAATGATAGCATCACCTCTGCCTTCTATAAGGGTGCTGCAGTTGCCTGGAATAGGTAGTTATGGGGAGTGGCCCTGCTACCAAACCAACACTGACTGAAACAGAGGAGTTCCTGTCCACTGTCAGACATCCAAATAGCTCAGCAGGGGGTTCACACAGAATCCTTGATGTTGGTGCTAATATGGATGACAGACCCAGAGTATCTGAAGCAAAATGTCCAGGCATGCAAAATTAAAATAATGTGCGTGTCATTCAATACATCTTTATATGCATGTATCTTATATGTTTGATATATCATGAACCAGCTATAGCTAGATGAGGATATTTCAGGGGGAACTCAACTGTTCAGTGCATTTTTGTACAAGATGATTCTTAACCTGCACATGTAAAGGGAATTGTTCACTGTTTTTTGTTTTATTTGCATTGTGATACTTAGCCTTCTTTCCTTTCCCTTCCATACATACAGGGACATCTAGATTGCAGTCTGCAAGACCACCTGCACATGACAAGCACACATCTTTTATCGCTATTAGCTTATATAAGTAGATTTATATTTAACTAAGACTAAGGTTTGCATTGATTTCACATCTATTGTAGCTTAATATACCGTTTGTATAATAAAGTTTTGATCCTTTTTATTCCCTTTTTCTCTCTTTGTTGTGTTTATTGCTTGTTATCATATGTGATCCTGACAGTGTCACTGAGGAACTCCTACCACCTGATGCCTCTGATGATGATGGTGGTGGCAATGAAGAGGCATAGTCTGGGGGTGCAGAGGGTCAGTCTGACAATAAGATTTTGGGGTCCACAACCTGTGCCCATATTTTGGACACACTCAGCATGCCTTTGCATACTCATGACACAGAGTCCTCTACAATAGGACAGGTTGCATGTGACACGGTTGATCAAGTTAGTTTGGTTACTTTGCTTGCAGAACTTATTAATTCTGGTTGGTAGAGGCAATCAGAAAAGGTCTGCTGTCCACATTCCTCCTGATGCTGGTGTGTCATTAGGTGCCACCAGATGTATATGTAGGGTTGTAATGGTGGCACACACACATTCCACAAGGGCCTTGAAAGAAATAGAGTGAGTACTAAATGTCATGCATTCTGACATGTGTGACTCTCTGAACCATGTGGATGACTTCTTGGACAGCATGAATGAGACACTGAAGAACATCTGCTAGGGGATGGTAGGCATCCATGTGGCCAGAGAGCCACTACATTTTCTGGTGTTAGCAAACATGTCCATGATATTTACTGCTCCCCTGCTCCATCAGTAATTATGATGTCCACACTGAGAAGCGGTAAGCCACAGGGTTGTGGTCTTGGACATAGTCGTAAGGAGAGCTCATCCAGCAGACATCACTTAAGTTCTGGTAGCACCATGACTTCTAGCTAGGGTCATGCCACTAGCAGTGCAACTCTTGGCTGAGATAATTCTCATGGTCAAGGGCAATGACATTGAAGTGACTATTCTGCCATGCATGGCTCATATCTGTCCAAGATGCCAGTAGTGCTAGCACAGTGCTTGATTGTGTTCATAAAGACACAGACACACACACACACACACACACACACACACACACACACACACACACACACACACACACACACACACTGGAAAAAACGCACTTTCCCATACCACCTCATACATATGTAAGTTATCGAAATAGTACTGCTGAGTGCTATACATCTGTTGTTCTTGGCCCTGAACACTGTATTCTCTGATAGATACGTTTGCTTGTTACTTGCGTGCACTCACTTCTTCAGCGTTAACCTTGTCCTCCTAAAACACCCCTTCACCCCAACCCTGTGCCAGTGCTGATGACTGTGCCATGCCCTTTACACATGTATTGGTGAATTAGGGTTGTACATATGTCTGACGCACACAATGGATAGTCTCTTACGTGTGGGGTGGGTGAAAAATAGGTGTGATCCCTTGTATGTTGTAGTATTACATTTAAAAAATGTAATATGCTAGAGTCTGATGCCTGTGACACCTTTAATATATCTCCGGTTGGTCTTTGGAAAATACCATTAGCTAGTATACATAATGCTACATGTACCTTTGTTTCCAGTGGGATTGGTTCTCAATCATTTTGCTGGGTGGCAGAGATTGGGGTCTAAACATCCTTTTTCTACTTGTTCTAGGTCTAACAGAACAGCAGTAGCACCTTGCATAATGATTGCAGCAGCAACTCCTAACATTTTTGTTTTCTAAGTATAATTGTCCAAGGCAAAAGTGAGCACTAAAAGTACAGAATTGATTTATAGCTTCCTGAACAGCTTTGCCATCTTGGAATGGTTAATTAGCATGTAATTCAGCTCTTTATGCTGTCATTAAAATATTCTGTCAGTTCCCTTTGTTTTGAGGCTCTACATGACATGTAAAGGCAATTAATGGCTTCCAAATAGAGCACTATCATGCTGGCGGTGAAGCGGTTCATGAATTTGGCCCAATATTAGGCCCACCATTATGTCCAGCCCAATATTAGCCCGCTTTTATGTCCGGTCCAACATAAGGCCCACCATTATTTCTTAAAGAAGAACACTTTTTCTAAATACTGATTTCAAAAGGGAAGAAGTAAAATATTCTAAAGTATTGGGCAAGCTTAGAGAAAGATATTTCACCCTTTTTTAACACCTTTATTGAATTATCACTTGTGACATAGGCACATGTACATTTATATAAAGGTAATCAAACTGTATTAACAAGTTAAAATTAACAAACATTATGCTTCACATATATTGCTGTATATCATATAAAGTAAGCAACATTACATAAATTCTTCAATTATGGTCTTGAGAACACATAAATATTCCCAACATTCTGATATCTGAGATGACTTGCGATTTGATAGTAGTTGGCTTGCATAATAAGAGAGGAGAACTTTTAGGAAATATAAGATTGTAGAGCACAATGAAGAATAAACCGATATGATATCATAGGTAGTCACTTGGGATTCATTAAGTATTCAATGACTAGAAAGGAAACCATCCCCATACATTTTGTTTATACTGTACATGTTTTAGTCATCGCACATTAGTTTAGGTATGTTTTACAAGGAAAGCATATTACAGGTTTTAAATAATGTTTTCTCTGTTTTTTTTTTTTTTTTCTTTTTCCTCAGAAGAAAGTAGCTCTGCAGCTCAGGAGGCAAATTTTAGTTATAACAAGTGGATCATAGATGTAGTCACATGTGGGTAATGACTAAAGCTGAGATGAAAAATCAGCCTTAAACCAAAATACTTAATATACGGCAAATGCCCATGACGTCATAATAAGACTGAAGATGCGCATGACTGAAAGACAACAGCATTTATGCATTTATCAAGGACTCACACTTATAACATCACTTAGATAAGGCCATTTACATGAATAAATAAATCAGTTACATTTTTATTACATATACTTAATATTGAAAGTAGATTAATTTTCTGCCCTGATTCTGCAGTATATTGCAATATTTTTCTCAAGTTGAGTTTGCTGTTGTACATGGAAGCTGCACTGATGATCCTCATTATTTGGTTTTGTCTACTGGCAAATAGGAATATAAAATATTTATACAAATATATATCCGTATTGCTGTTTATACAGTTAATTGCATTGTGTACTATCAGGCCTATGATATTAAAATAGTCTGACTTTCTTTTTAATGATGTCTCTCATTCCCTTAACTGGTGTAGGGACAATACACGACTTAAGTTATATACATTATGACAGCATTTTAAATTACCAAATTGTCACCATTTACATAATTTCAAAATATTGTTTTAGCTAGAAACCTAGATAGTTATCCTTACTCTTTTTACTTAACCTCACTGCATTTATATCTACTTCATCTCTCTATTTTCAGTATTTTAGTTTGTCTATTTGTTAACTGAGTAAGCCCGCTGGATAAAGTGTCCCTTTTGAATAGCAACCTGGGAGCACTGTCTGGTTAAGTAACTTGCTCAGAGTTACACAGAAGGCAAAAGAAAGTTGTTGGAATCAACCAATGTATCCTTTAGTGCAAGAAGCAACTCACTGTCTGTACCTTTCCCTTTCCTCATCCCTCCTTCCCTTATTTCACTTACTTCATTCGGCCTTAGCTCTAGACCCTGCTTTTACCATCCAATAGCAATTTATCTTGAATGCAAACAAACTCGTTATAGCATGTATCATTAACCAGCCTTCCTATTCATACTTGCACCCCTCGTCATTTTTTTTACTTCTTTTGTTGTACCCACTTTGTCTACCATTTAGAAATATTCTCTCAACTGTTTACTATTTAGTTCTCTGTAGTTATTTTAACTGCTTCACTTCTAGCATTCAATGTCCTTCCCTTAATTATACATTAGTACAACTACCCATACATTGTCAGTCACACTTCTACTTCTCTTCTCAGTTCATGTTTTCTTCAACTTAACTCACAGTAAGTCCAACTACAGTCTTGTTTTTTACACAAAAGTAAAAATTCTTTAATGATAATTAATCTTATCTTAGGGTAAGAAGCTAACTTCAGATGGCAAATATAAACAGACATGTAATCAGTGTGCCACTTAACAGTATATCCCTCCCCAGTTACAATACATAATAATAAGTAGCATCCACTCCCAAATGATAGTAAAACAAACCCAACCTAGTGAAAAAATTACCTATACAGAATAATACAACCGCTACTGCTAAAGACTTCTCTTCTTCTTCCAGCTCTACTAATCATCTAGCATATCCCACATTTTACAGATACCCTGACACTACTATACAGTTACTCATTCTATGAACAGATAATGATTCTGCCATAATCCCCCAAATATTCAGACGTAGCACCATTGACATGATTACTCTAAAATATCTACCAAAAAACTAACATCTACAATTAAATAAGCCAGATTTATCCAAACCATACTACAGACATCTAAGCAGCAGTATAAATCTTAATGCAGGTGACTTCTAAAATGTAGTGACAGTCATCCTAATCCAGGGACTGCAATGCAGAATATTAATTTGAGTAATTCTAATTCAATTAACTGAGTTCATGAAAATCTTTTGATGCTATATATTCGCCTTATATGTTTGCATTGCTAAGGAAAGAAGCCCCAAAAGTTTTAGATGAATAAATAGTTGTACTTCATTAATCTGCCCTGTGGTAACTAGTGTCATGCTGTATTTTCCATTTTTGATCAGAAGTGGTACCAAACAAGGGTACACACTTTCTCATATGCTTTACTGACAATTAAGGCATTAGCTAAATATATTTATATTTTCCTTGCAATGTGCTTTGATCTCCTCGGCCAGTAACTCCCAAGTTAGTATTGTATGCAGAAGATTGCAAAGCACTTCACCCTTAGCAGCTAATGGTCCTTACCCTCATTGTTAAATATCTTTGACAATTTGAGCATTTGCATGGTCTTTTGATGATCATAGAAGAGTCAGTCATATTAGTTGCCCTACATTCTTTTTTATAATGAGGATGGCCTGGCTCTGACTTAGGACTGTATCATTCATTATTGGTTTATTGGGGATATAGTAGCTTAGGAAGTGAAGAGATACTTTTCGCTCCCTTGTACAATAATGTTAATGTGATACCGTCTGGTTGAATTAATCTATATTTTTTGTTTCTTTCAAAAGTAGCCACACTGAAGATCTTGTTTAGCTATGTAAGCACAGACTCATTTTGGATCTTTCTGAATCATCTCCTTATATGATCAAATGGTAAACTTTATTTATCTGGAGGGATAGACTCCCTAGATTTTAGAAATATGTTTATGGCTAATTAAAACTGCTTATAAATTTAGGCTCTCCTGTTGGAAGAGAATCAGGTACATTTTCAATATTTGTCTTTGGGACGGTAATTGAGATTTACCTCCTCCCTAGCTGATTTCTCCCTCAGTAGTTAGTTTCAGGGAGAAATCATTTTTCTGGAAAATCACAGGTTGTGGATTACCTGTACCTTCATAATAAAGAGCTTTTGCAGAATATTTTCAATATTTCTTTCAGATAATCAGTGATCATTTCTTATGCCTCAAAAAGATTTCCGGTGCCAGCCAATTAAAACTATGTCCTTGCCCTCAAATCTGGTTTTAAAAATAATAGATTTTCCTTCTAGATTGCATCACTGGATGCCCAGTCATTCTGTTTACCTTGGGAGCATGGAATTTACCACCTCTATATGTGCTGGATTCTTTGTTCCCTTGTGGATCAGCCATAGACTTCTTCACAAAGACATTTGGGGAAATGTGTAGTTCTGCCATTTATTTACCTTGAGAGTCATCTTGTGGATTTGATTGTTGTGGAGTACTGAATGGTATGAGTAGGGCATCCCATGTATCAGCCTGATGATTTTTTTAGCCATGCACAAGTGGATCAAGACAGGTTAACTTTTACAGAGCATTAGTCCAGTCTTCTACTTTAATTCCTTTCCATAATTTCTTCATGAGAATTAAGATGGTAACATTTCCTGAGGGATACTGTATCATGTAACTTGGGTGCATTTGCTAAATGTGACTGAAAGTCCATGGTGAAACAGTAATGCTACCCCCAGAAATGTCAAAATTACTCATTGCTGAGATTACTCAAGAATGTCATTGTCGCACTGTTGATGTGGACCTTGATCATATACTTTGGTTTTATTTTCCTGCAAAAACGAATGAGGCATCTATTGCACTTAATTTTAAAGGTGATATTAAAGACATTAAACTATTATTTGGGATGAGTAATCTTGAGTTGTACCAAATTTCAAAATCTCAAGCTAGAAGTATGAATATGCTGTCCTTACAAAAAACATTGGCAGATCCACAAGCTTATGCTTATATCAAAACATATATTACTATTCAGTATTACTTGGAATATGAATGTGTTCCCTCCATGTAGGCGCGATCTACTAGTGTTTAAGTTATTAGACTTATGGAAAAATGTATACTGAACAGACCCTGGTTTTGGTTCTAGGCACTGTAGTAGGAAAGTCTGGAAAAATCATGCCTTACATTCTCAGCAACTGTACCCATTGCTATGAGGGGTTTAGAATGATTGTTAGTATTTCAATTTTATAAGTCCTTCTGAAGGACTAATCTAACACTTCATGTACATTACAAGAAATATCTTGAAAAGTATCCTATGATAGACAATTATATGATTCATTAATGGAAATGATCTACTGGCTAAACATCAATATAGATCTATACTCGTATGAAATATTATTGGAACAGTTTTATCTCCTGTGATGACATGAGCACAAAGAGATACACCAAAGAAAGTCAGTCAATGTGATTTATACAGACTGCAGCAAAGATATTGATACTGCATTATACAGGAGATTGTCAGTGAATGTCAAGGTACTAGGAGATGAGATTCCACAAAGTTAAGGTGGATTTAATATTTGTGAACTGACATGCAGCAACAGATTATGGTAATGGGGCATATTTCTGCATTTACAAATCCATCAACGGGTGCCATAAAGGCTCATGGCATAACATGTTAATATTTATCTACTGTTTCTGACTGTGGTATCCCTCAAAACCATTGAGTCTCTCTTAATGCACCCCCTCATTCTTGAATCATGTGTGGAAACTGAGTCACAGAAGTGGCAACCACTGTTGACAATATATCACAGAGTCGTTCCTACTTCACTGAGGCCAGTGAAGCTGCACATTGCAGTACAGCAGTATTTCAGGGCCACAGAGCTGTGCACTGCTTTGTGGGACATTGCAGTACAGCAGTATTTCAGGGCCACGGAGCTGTGTACTGCTTTGTGGAACATTGCAGTACAGCAGTATTTCAAGGCCACAGAGCTGTGCACTGGTTTGTGGACACATACTCTGATTCAGTTCATACTGCAGGAACTATAATTCTGGATTTTTCCTAGACAGCAATGTGGGAATGGGATCAAATTCTAGCTTATTACAAAGCTTATTGGCTAAATAGAAGTGTAATAAATCAATAATCAAGTAAACAATGCCAATAAAATAATCAAGAAACAATAAATATGAAGAGAGAAATGCCGAGGTGAAAAATCAATTCTTATATGCCAAGTCAAAGATATATGTTTAAAGGATCTCTTAAGAGGGCTCTCCACCAATATCTTCTTTCCTGGATGATAGCTACCTATAATCTTGCCCCAGCTGAATTCTCCAGTGCCCACAGCACTAGTTAAATTCAAGATGTCTAGTACAGATCTGGGCCAAAATCATATACGCCGTGGAGTCACTTCTAGTAATACATGCATTTTGTGGATAATCATGTGATTAGTGAATAAGAGCAAGCTATCCTCTGATTATACCAAAAGAGGACAAAGACTGAGGAGTAAATTAAGGATCTTTGAATGCTTACAGCATGGACCAGCAAGTGAGTACGTTTTGATGCAAATAAATAAATAAATACATAAATAAATAAATAAAATCACTGCCATGATCCTAGGAAGGGAGTTCATCAGGAGATTATTCAGACTATAGATATGGTTCTTGAATGAAGAGAAGACAAAAAGGGGGTCTGGATTTCAAATCGCTGCTCCAGAGCAGTGACCAAGGTAAGCAAAATGACAAGGATGCTATAATAAGATAATGGAAACATTGTGGTTTATCTATCATTTTAGGGAGCGACAGGCAGGCTTGTGATGGAATATTTGTTTTGCTTCCCTTCCTAACCAAAAAGTCTTAATATTTGAGGGAGAAGAACTTTCACTGAAACAGCAAGCTGTAATTAAACAGCATACAGCAATCTAGTAGGAAGACAGGATGAACTTTGCAATTTCCATTGCAAAAGCAGTAGCCCATTCTGGCAGGCTCAGTTTAAACTCAGCTGTTTCCAGAAAACTTTAGAATGTTTTCATTTCCCCTTAAATGAAGTTGTTGTCATCATCTACTCTGATAATTCACAACTAAGTAAACTCTTCTAGTTCATATGACTCACCAAATGAGATAAATGTTTTGTTTTCTTCCAGAATGTAGAAAGGGTAACTACAAAAAAATAATACTCTGCAATAAAATAACAGACTACACTCAAAAAAGAAAACTGCATGAGCTATAAAATCCAATAAATGTGTTTTCTCAGATATAAATATGTACTGACAGAGGCAATTTAAGTCAGCTTCCTCAGGAAAACCTGAATAAAGTGATAGAGATGGGAGAGAAAGTATTACAATAAGGTAACTAGAAGATAAGAACATAGAGGGGCCAGTTGTGAGGAAATGCATCATGAGTTTCTGATGATGTGAAAAGTAGAAGACAAGGTATAGATGGAGACATAAAATTAGCACAACATACTGCTAGTAGTAGATAGTTAAGACTGACCAATGTTAAAGGGATAGAATGGATTAACTGGACATGTCAGTTGCAGGGTGTCTGTTTTGTTTTAAAGGAAAAGATTGTGTGCTGAGAGCACAGAATGCATTACCTGAGAGAGAGCAAGGGAATACAAACTACAAGGGAGTCCAGGGTAAAGGGAAGTGGACAAAGAACAGAGACTTAACTAAGTAGGTGCATCATGTTTACTAGCTAATTTGGACATGATGAATCATGATTATTCCATCATTTTCCTTATATCTTTAAATATATATCTACGTCTAACTGCTTACTTGAAATACCTCTTTCTTAACTCTCTTTCATTATCCCTTAACTAGAAATTCTAGAAGACCATGACATCAAGGTACTACTGATAGGAGAATGGCAGGGAATTCAACAGTGCCCATTGTCGGACTTAAATACCTGTTGTTAAGATAAACAGTTTTGTCAATGCTTTCTTTTAAATATTTATTTTACTTATTTGCATTTTGTTCACCAGGTAAGTCCAACTGGACCATGCAAGACCCCTTTCAAGAGTAATAAGCAAGAGATACTTGTTTAAAACATAAACCATCACTCTGTTAATGTTACAATTCATGCATAGTTGAAACAGAACAAAGTATCTTAATAAAAACATGCTTGCAAACATATGGCCACTTTAATGGAAGAAGATAGTCCTCATGCTGTGGATGTTAATATAACTTTGTACCTACTTGTTATTTTTTTTTCATTCCAAAGCTACTTTGAGCCCCTCTAGTGACTTGTACTGTACAAGTGACTTGAAAATTAAATTCCAAGCTGCAGCAGAGCTTTATGAAGTAATGTGATCTGAACACTAACTTGCAGCATTTCTAACTACCATTCATGAATCCATCTCCTAGTCTCTTATATTTATCACTTATCTTTATCTTCTCCACTAGATTTCTTCAAAAAATATGGTATGCCTAAGTTATTATTCATTTTCTCTCCTTTCATCAGTTGTATTTAAAGTCTGTCAACTTATCCCATACAATCCATACCGTCACCATTTCGTAAGACTTTATTACTAGTATTCATCTAACTTAATTTTTGTTGATCTCTATGGCCCACAGAGCTGTACAAAGTAGTTTAGACATAACATGATCATTGGCCTTTACCAAGAAAAGATAAGTTTGGAATCTTCTCAGTTCATGTCACATGACAGGCATTCATTCCTTCAGGGATTACTTTCTAAAATATTTTTCTTCTTTAGTGAATAAGGTAACCCAGCCATGACTGCCTATTTCCACTCAATCCCCACCACAGGAAATGCAGCCAATGTATATTTTCCTTTACACACAAATTTTCCCTGTCTGCAAAAAATGTCAAGGAGTGGCCAAGATGTGCCTTAGGAAGATAACGCCTTGACTATGACCTAGACAACTCAAGCTTCACCACTGTCACAGATGCTAAAGGAGCTGGGCAAACAGTATAGGAGTGGGAGTAAATCTGATTTGCTCTCACCCTATGGATTAAAATGGAATGATTATCAGCAGGCAGTTGGTGGGAGGGGATAAAAAGAACAAAAATAAAACCAGCCAGTGCAGCTAAAAATCCTTTCTGCTTCTGCATTCTTTATCACTACAACTTCCAAATGATCAACACATAAGCCAGGTTTGCTTTCATCTGAAAAGGAAATGATGATACATTCAACCCTTATATTTTTTCTCCTAAAATTTCCACTCTAGCAACCACCCTCTGCTTGTATCCAATTAGTAATTTTTTAGTTAACTGCACCAGTCTGCCCCCTATCACCAAACCTTTTCCTTTTGCAGCCAAACTCCTGGAGTGATAGAAGTCAAACGTCTAGCAAAGACAAGTTATTCCACATCTAGAAGACTATTTGCTTACCTAAGTTTCATTTAGTTATAAAACTAAATACAGCTGGACTAGTAAGATGTCTGCTATGTGAAGCCATTGTGTGTTGAAAATAGCAGGAACTCAGGCAGTTTAGAATATAAAATCTTTTTCATGGTAACTCATTAAAGCTATCATGCCTACAGTTGTATGCTCTTCACTATACCTGCCATAGTGAGGGTTACCACTGTCATCAGCCATCAGTCATGTGGTACTACTCCATTTCAGAATTTAGCCAGTATTTCACTAAGCATCTTATTCTACTCTGTATGCTATATGGGAACCTTACCAAGACCATTTATCCTCACCCATTCCTCTTTTACTTCATCAGGCTAGCACTCTGACATGGCAGCCTTGTATAAATTTAGAGGTGAAAATTGTATTCAATAATTTTGCCTGACCTGTAGCAATTTGAACACAACCTCTAGCAAAATTGACACCTGTATATTTCTTCATTTTCCAATAAAAATTGTTTGTGGCAATTTGTCTTCCTCTTTGTTCTTGCAAACTCTTTCTTCCTGGCTTGTTTCTCACATCAAATATGCTTTTGTTTCCTTTTCTGACAGTTCCTTTTTTACCTCATCCGTCCTTTTCTAAGTCTTCCTTTCAAAGACTGCCTGTGACCTTCAGGTTGCTTTTATGTTTGCATTTACATCTACTAATCATTGGCAGCAGGATAGCTCAAAGGTTATGATTTTTGTCTCAAGATATGGGATTCAATCATTGCATCTGGTCCCTCCTTGTGGGGTAAAGAGCATGTGCTTTTCATATATTCACATGGAATGGAACCCATGTGTGTGTATTTATGTATTTATCCTTGTTGACTGGTTTAATCCCAGTAGGCTAGTAGTCTCTTTTTAGGGCAGACATCAGATAACATTTACACTGACTATTTATGATTTCTTTATTCGGAGTTTATATTTTTATTCTTATATATTGATATGCATGTTTCTCTCTCTGCTATATCTATAATTCTTTTACTATTACAGCATATAACTAATATTGTATCTACATTTCTGATAATGCGTCATCCCCTACTTTTCCTTACTCCCTCTTATTCTCTTATCCTCTCTTCTATCCTCTGCTCCGACATTAACAGTGCTACCCCCATCTCACTCTTTTACAAGTTTTGTTAGAACGGGACTGTTATTTAATTATATTTCATTAGCCAAGCTTTAACATTCTGGTTCACATTCATGAATAGATGTAGGTAGGCTGTAGTATATAAGCTATGTTCACCCTGTGTAATTCCTATCACTTAATCCTGCATATCTTTGCCTGCAGTGCAACGGATAAAACAATTGATCCCAAACAAGTCAATGAGAATTACTCAACCTTTCTGCCTTCAAAATCAACATGACTGTACTCGGCTATCTTACACCAAGCCACACATTTAATTTTGTCAGTCTCACTGTCCTTGTCCTAGTTGCATGTGACACTGCCTTAGGAAATAAACCATGTCCTGTCTCTTTCCCTGCAAAGTTCCACAAATACAATTGCTTTGTGTTCTTCCTTATTGCTAGTATCATAGTTCAGATCATTTTTTAACACGTAAAGACATAGGGGGTTAATTCCATCATTTTCCGACCACTTTCAGCCTTCACTAATTTGCTCTGCCCAGTATATTTGAAAGGTGAACACTAGCTGGAATGTTTTGTTTACTTAAGATACATAACTGAGAAGTAGTTACACTTTAGGACGTGTACCTTTTTGAAAGCTATTTTATTTAATTCAAAATGAGGGAATTGTTTTTCTGGAGTGCTACTCCATTAAAGCTCTGATATGCATTGTTTAGTCAAAATAGGTGACAGTCTTTGAAAACTGTTAAGAGTGTATTATTTAGGATTAAGCTATACACAGGACTCAGCCACATACATATTATTTCAGATGGACTATGACATACTACATTTCTTGTCCAGGAAGCTTTGCATGAACTACTAGAGCCGTTATTATGAGGCAATACCAAATGCATTTTCAATATCTTATGCCTAGCTTCATTGCACATTATTCTGGGACTCTAGACTACAGTGAGTGCAAACCTAGGGTTATCTTCATAATGGAAATTCTTTGAAGTTTTAAGGAATGAATGCTGAAAATGCATTTGGCAGTATTTACTTTACAATTATGATTTGAATATGCTCCTCATTCTGTAGGCAGATACCTTGCTTTTTTGTTACTTTGCTAAAGGTGAGTTAAAATGCATAAATAACAGTAATTTAAATTTTCAAAAGCTTAAAGGAAAAAAATGAAATAAATAGGGTAATTGCAGGAATAAAATAATGAAAATGTAAATTTATTTTCCATTTCCATTGAAGATTACATTTAATATGCCATGTTTCATTCAACGCATTCTATCTGCTGTTGCATTATCCACACACACACAGACATCTACTGCCAATAATTTTCAGCAGCATTATTCTTTTTTGTAAGTGCAGCAAATAGATTATAATTCTTTGTTCATGCTGACAGAAAGTGGCCACTTTTGTTTAGCTGAAAATAGTCACAGCCCATCAATTTGCATATACTAATCACTTTCCTTTATGAGAAATACAAGCATAACAAAATGATACAAGCTAAACTCCCCATGATAATTCTGAAACAAGACAAATAACTCATTATATTACTCTTTCTTTGTCTGGTTTCATGATCTATAATCAATGGGGCTTTGTATTGCTTATATATACACTTTTATAAGTTGTTGTGTGTTGCTATGCTTGTGATGGTTTCAAAGTTTGTTTTAAGCAGTTTTATGTAGTGTGTGTGTGTGTGTGTGTGTGTGTGTGTGTGTGTGTGTGTGTGTGTGTGTGTGTGTGTGTGTGTGTGTGTGTGTGTGTGTGTGTGTGTGTGTGTGTGTGTGTGTGTGTGTGTGTGTGTGTGTGTGTGTGTGTGTGTGTGTGTGTGTGTGTGTGTGTGTGTGTGTGTGTGTGTGTGCGTGCTTTTGTCCTTGCAGTGACTGATGGACTTGCACTATCCTAGGTCAAAGACAGCAAGTGATGGTATTATCAGGGCACAGAACATCGACCTGAAAGACCTGCCTTGCACATTGCAGGACCCATGGTAGTGCTCATTCCTAGCTCCACAGGATTACACCATCACCATTATTTAACGTCAATATTTGATTTGGCTCAATGTTTTGGGAACTACTGATGCTGCCACTCACTGTCATTCATCTGAGATTTTGTAATTCAGTTAGAATGAAACTGATATCTAAATGCAAAACCCAGTGCCTAAAATGACTGAAATAGCATAAGATTGACAGCAAAAAGACTGACAGAAAAAGACTGAAAAGTAATGGCACTGAAAAAGAATGGGCAAATTGAATGTATGCTAACGAGGAGTTTATGCCCTTTCCCCACTGCTTGGTAACCAAGAAGGTGGTATATATATATATAATTAACAGGGGATGTGGGAGGTGCAGAGGGGCTTGCCCCTCCCACTGCAAAAACTTTGAAAAATGTGTTTCGATAATGTCATATTTTTCAATGGATTTCTATGTGCTTAGATTTTCTGACATTTTCAGTGTTTGAAAACATTTTACAAGATGTGGACAGTGAGGATCATTAGCCACTAGGGATTATTTATCCATCTTGCGCCTGACACCAGACAATGGGAATATTCTGTATAGCATGTCTTAAAGACACTTAATTAAAACAACATGGTGTTGGGAACCACAAGACACCAAGGATACCATAAGTATTGTGCCTTAAATTCCCAATTTGTACCCACCAACTATGGGTATTAGTCATATATGCCACAACTAGACACCAAGGTTAAAATGTGAAGAGTAAATAAGACTGGGGGAAAAGTAAACTACAAAGGGGAGAAAAGACTTTGAACCCCTCACATTTTTTATATAAAACACCAACATTAATCCATTGATCTAATTTGTAAGTGCTGTTTTTGACATATAATGAGGATCTCAGACATTATTCAATGCCTACAACAGTTTGTCAGTTGCCAGGGAGAAGGGCAGGGAACATAAAGCATCCATCTCAACCTCATAGCACAAGAAATGTAGGCAAATCCATAGTTAATGATGGGACAAAGACACACAATCATAGAAGTATTTTAATTATTCATCCTGCAGCATATTCATCCTGCAAACAAGTTAAGCGCTTTCAGCAAAATGCCTTCATCAGATCTGATGAAAGGCTTTTTGCCAAAAGCGCTTATCCTGTTTACTCTAGAGAAGATCTTTTTGTTGTCCCTAGAGTATTTTATTATTATTTTACATATCTTACTTTGTTTTAATAAAGACATTCTGTTATGGTGGATCAGTTTCGGTTGAGGATTGTTAATCTAGGATGTTCCACAGCAGAAAAGCCTTGATTATCTTATCCTTTTTAAGCTGATTTTTCAGAAAATGCTCTGGAATGCATGTATGTATGTGTGACACTCCACAACACATACATTTTAATGAGTTAACTACTTCATGAACATGCTGATCTGCACTCATGATAGTTAACAGCTATTAAGAGACATGCACATTAACCACCAATAAGTTCTTTCCTCTTTGTAGCAGATGTGTCTGAATACAATAGTACCACATCCTGGAAACAGTACCTTTTACCTCAGTGCTTAACATGGGTTCTGTGGTTCTTTCGGAATCATAGAAAATTTTAAGAAAAGCTCCTAAATGGAAAACACCAGGTCTAGTTATGGCAACTAACTTTTGACTAAAGGTATTAACATCTTTACAGAAAGATTTAGTCCTGAGAAAAAAATATGTATATGCACATTACAAACAGACACTAACCTGGTTAACAACAGGAACAAAATCACTCTTGTACTTACCGGTAAACCTTCAAGCCATCCTGAGAACTATAGAAAAATAGTTTGCCTTCTGACAATATATAAATTATATACTGGTATTGATGCAGGCAGAGTTTATAGCCATTTGGAAAAAAAATGATGACACTAAAACGAAAAGGTAATAAAATAAAGTCACATGGAATGAAGAATCATATATTTTTAAAAAAGAGACATAACAGAGTGATGTAAAAAGGGGAATAATCTAAGTATGACATGGATAGAGTGCATAAAAAAGCATTCAATCCTACATTCATGGTTTATGGAATGATTACTGATATATAAAATACACCTTTGATTGATTACATTGAAGTGACAATGAAATAGTGACAAACCACTTTGCAGCTTAGACATGAAAGGAAATAATTTATTATCCCAGGGATAAAAATGCAAGGGAGCTATCCAGGGTGATTCTTTGTTAACACTGTTGTACTGCCTTGCCCTTAACCCATTAATTAACCAATTAAGCTTTTTATTTACTAAACTGGGCTATGATTACAACTTAAATTCTAGAAACCATTGATGTTCAAAGACATATCATCTACTTTTTTGGATGACTTAAAATAGCACAGGTCATTAGACACAAATCTGTAGCCCCAACAACAAATTGTTAAAACTTCCTCAGATGATATAATAATGAAATTTGACTGATAAATCTGCCAAAACAACATTTATAACAGGAAAGCTACAGCACCAGTAAAATATCAATCTAGAACAGGAATGTGATATAAAGGAACTTGAACAAGAGGGAGTGTATAAATATTTAGGAATGAGTGAAGGATTGGCAGAAAGTATGAACAAGTGAGAAACAAGCTCAGTAAGGAATAATTCAGCAGAATAAAGTTAATATTAAAAACTCCCTTAGAATCTAGCAATAAAGTTCAAGCTATAAATACATTTGCTCTTCCTGTTCTAACTTACAGACTTGGCGTGATTGATTGGCCTCAAACAAAGTTGAATCGGTTAGACAAGAAAAATGCTTCATGCTTATCAAATGATGTATTAAAAAATGTGCATACCAAGATTATATATCTCTCTGCTTGATGGAGGTATGGGTGTCTTCAAAATTGACTACATGTATAGGTCTGTAGTCATGGGACTGCATACACATTTGCTGACCTCATCAGACCCAAGCATAATGAAAGTCGTAGTGCATGAACAGAAGTGTAAGGTAACATGCTTGCTTAGTTTAACAGAAGCATTGTGGAAAAGAGTGGGAATGGAAATCAGACCAGAAGTACCTGAGAAATAGGGCAACTAAAAGTCTACCTCCCCCCTCCAAAAAAAAAGGACAATAAGAAATGGAATGACAATTGGAATTCGGCAAATATATGGGCAAGTATACAAAACTCATAGAATGAGTTGACCAAGATTTGACAAAGGAATGGTTAAAGAGACATGAATGTAAGCCAAAGATGAAAGGCTAATAATGGTGGTCCAAGATAGCGGGCTACTTATATGTTGGTTTACAATGTCTATAGAAAAACAGACAAGTGCAGTTCCTATAAAAAAAAAATGGAATTAGCTACATATCTTTTAGCTGATTGTAATAAATGCAGGGATAAGGGTATATTTACTGAAAGGCACAATATGTGACAATACTCATGCAATGCAGAATGGACAAATTCTACAGTAGGGAAATAAATGAGAAGCATTGGAAACATGAACAAAAAAGTATTACTGACAGTGATGAATTTTGCATCACATGGGGTCACTAAATACCAACAGCTAAAAAATAAATGCAAGAAAACCTGGTATTGTAGTACAAGGAAAAAAAATGCAAAAATGTAGCACTAATAATTGAAGTAGCTACACCCAGTAATTTTATTGCTGTACATACTAAGAGATGCAAAGTTACAAAATACCAGAATTTTCAAGCAGAAACTTGAATAATGTGGAAGAAAGAGACACAGGCAATTTCAATAGTATTAGCAGCTGCAGCAACAATACAAATACAATTCAGATGTTCTTAAATATGTTACCAATGCATGTAATCCATGAAATACAGAAGAAAGCAATTCTGGGTACATTGCAGAGGTTGACGAGCACTCTTAGTAAACATCAAAGAATGAAGCAATATTAATATGATGAACTTTAATTGTACCCCGGCTCGGGAATGATGTCCATTCCTATCACAGTATTACAACCCCCAAAAACTGAGGAAATTAAAAAAAGAGAGATATTATTCTTACCATCAGGTTTTATATACATACATATATATATATATATATATATATATATATTCACTACTAAATCCCGAAACCGCACAATACCGACACTGAAAATATCGATGCCCATAAGAACAAAACTACAGAATGCCGAAAACACCAAAACAACAAAATAAAACCCCAAAACCAGCAATAACAACATGCGTGCAGGGGGCAAGCCCCCCTGCACCCTCCACACCCCCCCGTAACTTAAATATACCTACTCCGAGATCGCACTGCAGTTCGGAGAATGGCAAACTTACCTTTATGCACTATAGAGCAATCTCCATTATTCGCCATCGGGATTCTGAAGTTTCATTCTTCTGGGCATTGGTATTGTGGGCGTCGGTATTGTAGGGTTTCGGGCTTTCATAGTGTTCCTATAAATATATATATATATATATATATAGATATATATATATATATATATATATATATATATATATATATATATATATATATGTTTTGATGGTAGTTTAGTTCTCTTGAGCAGGTGTTTACAGTGTTATTTTATGGATATTGCAGGATGTTCTGTAGGACTATATCCATCATGGAGCTATAGTCTAGATAAATATTTCCCTCTCTTGTCTACTATAAATGGAAAAGAGAGACAGCACTTTTAGGCAGTCTGTGTAGCATAAGTAAGACATGCTCCCTGATGGCGTTAGTCAGGAAATGGTCTCTCAAGCTGAGTCATAAGCATAGACAAGAACATACCAAAGACAGCATTATACTCTAGTATTGGTGTAATGGAGGGAAGAGTAGAGAAGAGTGATAACTTCCTTAGACCAAGAGGATACACCACTAGTGAACAGTCTATCTAGATAAAAGGATTTCCTAATGAAACTGAATACTTGGTGATCAAAGGACAGTTCATTGCTATTACATGTGCCCAATTTCCTAATGAGTGAGTATTGAAAGGGGTGTCACCTATGTGATAGGTGCATTGGTACACAGGATTACAGAAGGACACACTGCACCATTTCTTCATTTTTTCTTTAAGGCCATGGTCTAGGCACAACTTGTTAGTACGTGCTAGGCCCCACTGGAGAATCTGGAATTCAGAGCACGAATTTATGACAGCTCTGAGTTAGCAATCATCCGTAAACTTGATCACCTACATGCCCTGGTGCTGTCCTTGACATCAGAAGAGAAGTGGTCTTGGGACTGATCCCCAGGGGTCACTGATGAAAATGATTTTTGATACAAGCATACCTCCACTATTAATAGATTGGGTTCTGTAAGTAAGCAAATATTCTATCCAGTGGGTAACATAAGGGTTTACATTCAGTTTGATTAGCTTATCAATAATGAAAACAAACAACGGCAAAACAAACTATATGAACACAAAACAAAAATGGAGCTGGGAACCAAGAAAACACCACAGAACTTTAATAAAAGAAGTAAAAATAAGTAAAATAAACTTCACAATTAGATGTCCTCATATAGCTTATCAGTAATGTCAGAATATGAGAAGATATCAAAGACCTTGGCCAGGTACAGATAGGCAGTGGGAACCAATGTACCTGTGTCTAATGCATCAGTGACTCGCTCAAAGAAGTCCAGGTTAGGAGTCAGAACCTTTCTTTAACAAACCCAAACTGTTTGGTCCAGAGCTTGTAGACTGTCTATGCCATTGTTAATAAGTGCATTGTTTTTACTCAAAAAGCTCACCCAGACTTTGCCACAACTTGCAGTGAGGGAAATGTTAGCTTGTTTTTGCTTTCTTGTATGTTGTATTACTTTATTGCCTTTTTCTATTTTAAATACTGTGATTTGTTTTCTTTACATTGTGTTTTACTTCTATTCTGCATTTAGTTGCATATTAAAGCTAGGGAAGAGACCATAGTTGTATCTTTTGTGAGTCACACAGAAATTAGAACAGGTCAATTAAGGAGCCACACAGAAGATAGAACAGGTCAATTAAGGTTATCTGTGAATTGAGGGAGTGGAGCTAGAAGGAATTAAACCTACTATTTAAGGGGTAAAATAAAACATTTCAAAGTTTTACTGGAAAGCTCACCCAAGCTCTCCCACAACTTGTTGTGAGAGAAAGGTTAGTTTGCGTTTGTTTTCTTGTATTTTGTATTACTTTATTGTCATCTGTTTTGAATACTGTGATTTGTTTTCTTTTTTCCTGTGTTTCACTAGTATTCTGAGTTGAATTATATATTAAAAGTACAAAAGAGACTACAGCTGTGTCTCTTGTGAGTCACACAGAATGTTTCCCCTCCCTCACGCCCTGTTGCTGTTGTGTTCTTAAACACAACTGTCTTTCTAATTGCCTGCCCCTTATATTAATTTGACCGCATATTTTCTTCCTTTTCCCTTTTCACTGGCTGTTGTGAGTAAGCACAAAATTATCATTTTGTGAAATCACTCCCCTTCAGCTATTTACATTTATTGACCATCCCACTGTATTCCATAGAACCAGAATACAAAAATGCCCACCCCTTTCAGTCTATCTTGCACTTTTAAAATTAGTGGCTCTCCACTTAGACAGCTAAAATTTAACTTACCCTCTTTGTCAAATCTAACTGCTTAGTGCACACTGCAGTGCTTAGGATATTAACCCATTTTTTCATCTTACCCTTAAACATCTATTGCAAGACCACCAGTTATTGGACAGCCCACATTCTGCCTTTAAGTAGTCACCTTGGGATTAGTGCTTCTATTTTCTCCTGATGAGAAAAGGACCACAGGAACATTATTTCTTGGAGACATCCCTGGGATTTCACTTGTGTTCCTGCTGGACAGGGGCATTGGGTACTGACTTGTCTAAACATGGGCTAAACTCTTGGCCAGGCTTATAAGGGCCTCAGGACCAATAGACAACTGACTTCCTATGATCCTTTGAGATTGCTGATCACCAGAAGGCCTAATAACTGCTTCATAGGTGACAGCATGGAATTTATGCTAATATTCTACTTCTGGTGAGATAAGGAGCAGTGCATTGATTCCTGACTGTTTCTGGTTGGGCAGTGAGTGTCTGAGCTTGGTGTTCCACATTGGTCTGGTTGTTATTCAAGGCATCCACCAGGAAAAGCCTCAAGCAAGCCTATAGACCCTTGCATCATCTGGGACAAGAATGTGGATCACCAAACAGGGTGTGGCCTACTTCTGATCTTGGGATTGGTACTAATGTTTTGCTTCTGGAGAGAGAAGAAGGAAAGGAACACTGTATCCCAGTAGAGTGAAACTGTGGTGAGACCAGCACTAGTAATAGCCAGGCAGTAGCCATTCACATGAGTCCCCTCTTTTCATCATTCTAGACAAGCTAATTTTTTGTTTTCAGTAAGTAGTGAGTGATTTGTTTCTGACTTCGGAATATCTGCCTAAATACTTCATTCTTAAATTTTCAGGGTCTACATATTAGTTTCTCTTCAAGTGTTTGGCAGTACCCTGTACAGACACAGACACCTTGAGTGACAGTTTTCCAGATACTCCTGACATTGCTTTATATTCTCACTCCAACTGTCTAATCAATAAAAAAGGGTCTGCTGCCCTGGTTATGAACTTTCCCACTATCTTAGTTACCAGCCTGGTAGATATAGGCATCCTGAAACAATGTACAAGTTGTCTCATGTTTACTAGCAACTAGGTAATTCTCAAACAAACTAATATGGTATGTGAGAGATGTATTTACACAATGTCACTGGAGGCAAAGCTCTCACATAATAGAACTTCTAATGTCAATCAGGTTGTCAATAGTACACAGGCTGTACCCATCACACACAGTTCAAAGCAAGCACATAGACCCACATATGCTGAGGCACTTAAATGTAACCTTCCTAGATGCAAAAGACCTCCTAGATGAAGTATACATAAAAAATATCCTCAGCAGCCCCGAATGAATTATTTCAAAACAACACCCACATCAACACATAGAGCCACATCTCATGAAGTCTCTACTCCTTAGCCCATAAAGCAAGCCACCACACAATACAGCATTCAAGTCATTGGAGACTCCATTGTGAGACACACTGATGTCTCACTCATCAGGCTGAGAAAGGAGAAAGTCATGGTCAGTTGCTTATCACGGGCTAGGATCTGCCGCATTTTGCACATGCTCAGATTATTGGACCACACATACCAGTATGACTCAGTTTTAGTCCATGTGGGAGTAAATGACCTGAGATGCACCTCCCTAGATTATATGATGACAGACATCATGGAGCTTTCAGAATATGTGTCTCAGTCTGGTATGAGCCTAGCATTGACCAGCATTTTACCTTCTCCAAGGATGATGCCACAATATGAACAAAAGATGACCGACTTTAATAATTGGCTTAGTTTCTGGTGTCATACTAAGGGGGTACAATATTTGTCAGCATGGAAGGAGGTGGTCAACAGGTCACTCTGCTTTGCCAGGGATGGTATACACACCTCTCCCCTCTAGGCTTTCAAATATTAGCTAAAACATTGTCTTCCCCATAGTGCCTTTTTTAGGCAATGCCAAACTGAAAGTACTTCTGATATTGCAAATCAAAACCAAATAAAATCTAAAGGTGGTACTGCTTAGTGCTAGGAGTCTAAACAAAATACTCTGCTCCCTAGAAGCTCTCTTCACCCTAGAGAATGCTGACATCTGTTCAGTCACAGAGTCATAGTTTTAAGCCATGGACAACACACCAAGAGTGCAACATGATAATGCCTTCCACATATTTAGATCAGCTACTACACAGACAGAGGTGAAGGTGTCTTGATTTACATCAAAAATAAATATACCTCAAGGCTGGTCAGGCAGGACAATGTACTTGAACTCCTCCATGTTCAAATCACCATAGGCAAAATACAATACTACTTCCTTGCAAGCTATAGGTCCCACTCTATCTCCCAGGAAATCCATACCATGTATTTAAATTTACTGGAAACACTGACCATTTATTTATTTATTTTATTTTACATTTGTTGACCGGGCTAGTCTAACTGGATATATGTCCATTTTCAGTAGAGGCCCGGGGAGAAAAGCTCCGATATATGCAATAGTATAATACCATACAATAAATGCAATAGTATCATAACATACAATATATGCAATAGCAGGAAGTGACATTAAATTAATTTAGATCAGACATAAAAAAGTGTACAGAGTCGGCAAGAGAAAAAAAAACTTAAGATAACATATAATACGAAAAAGAAAAAAAAGCAAGATTAGTTATTTTACATCAGAGGCCTGGGTACAGGCATACATACTTATACTTACTTACAGCTAAGTAGAAGGTGAGTACGTCTAGAGTAAGTCACTCATTTAATAGAGCTGAGAGGAAGTCTCCTTTAATACTTAGGTAGTGGTTGGCATTTTTAGTTAAACCAAATAGACATTGTAGGACAGAATAGAGGGGATGAGTGAAGGGAGTGGGAGATAGTGAATGGGATGTGAGTCAGGGTTAGAGCAAGGGCATAGCCAGTGTGTTATGAGGTATTCCTTGAGATATTTTTTGAAGAGCAATGTAGAAGAAAGAGAAGAGAGTTCATTAGGAAGATGGTTCCAGTTTTTTCCCACTGTGTTGGAGAATATTGAGTCTCCAGCCTTGTTATAACATTTAGTAGTGGAAACTAGTAGCTTATTAGCTGAGCGTAGTGTTTCCAGATTCTTGTATGGAGTAATCAGACTAGAGAGGAATGGGGTATTCATAGGGTGGTAGAGAATCTTTTGGGTGATAGTAAGTTGTTGATAATGAAGTTGGTTCTGCAGTTCTATCCATCCCAGCTGTTTAAGGTTGTGACAGTGATGGCTTCTAAAAGGGGCGCCTGTGGCGAATCTGGCAATGTTATTATAGCTGGTTGCAAGTTTGCTCAGGTTGTTTTTAGATAGGTTGGTATAAATGGCAGAGGCATAAAACAGGGTAGAGATAAGGTGTGTTTGGACAATGGTAGTTCTGGCCAATGGTTGAGGAAGGTTTTGATTCTATAAAGGAGCCTAGTTTTCTGTTGACTGACTTTATAGTAGTATTAATATGATCATCATAGTTAAGGTAGTAGTTTATTGTGATATCTAAGAGTCGATTTGTAGTGTCTGGGGTTATGGTAGTTCCATTGTTAGAGGTTACTGTGAAGTGACATTGTGGAGACTTTTGGGTAGGAGTGAAAAGCAACAATTTTGTTTTTTTTTGGGTTCAGGAGGAGGCAATATTGCATAAACCAATTTTCAGCATTATTAAATTCTGTTTGACTGAGGGTCTGGAGTGAGGAAATGGAATTGGCAGAACAGATTAAAGTTGAATCATCTGCATATTGTATGCAGGTGGCTTGTGGAGTGTTAGCTTTAAGATCATTAATAAAGATAGAAAAGAGAAGGGGACCTAATATAGAGCCTTGAAGTACTCCAGTATTAACAGGGAGGGGTGTTGATAAATTATTATCCCAGAGGACAGCTTGTTGTTTGTTATCTAAATAGGATTTAAACCAGAGTATTGCCTGGGTGTCAAGTGATAGGGCTGTTAGTATGTCAATAAGTAGGTGATGGTTGACCATGTCAAAGGCTTTTGACAGGTCAATAAATAGTGCAGAGGAAAGAGAGTTATTATTGCGATTTTTGTTTATGCAGTCAGAAAAGAATAGCAAGGCAGTAGTTGTACTGTGGTAAGGTCTAAAACCATGCTGACAGTTAGCAAGTAAATTATGAGAAAGACGGTGGAAGAGTAGCTGACGGTGGATATATTTTTCCATTATTTTATCTAATGGAGAGAGTAAGGCTATTGGTCGAAAGTTAGAAATCTCAGTAGAAGAGCCACACTTATCCAGTGGGATAATGTGTGAGTCTTTCCAGATGGAGGGAACTGTTACTTCTATGATTGTTCTGTTTATAAGGATGGATGTAAGATAGGCAATGACTTTAGATGCTATTTGTAGGTATTCAGCTGGTAGACAGTCAGCTGAGGGGATGCATGGTTTGAGTTTTTGAAGGAGGGAGCAGATGAGTGATGTTGGTACTGGTTGTAGATGAAAAGAAGGAGCTGAGCTTTTTGTGCTACCTGATAGGCTAGAGCTAACAGGGGGCAGCGTATTTGCTAGATTTTTAATAGCTTCGGTGAAGTAGTTATTGAAGGCATCAGCAATTTGTTTAGAGTTATTCTAGGTAATACCTGATGGGGTGGGAGTTTTAGAATGCCCTGGCTAAAGCAATTTGTTAATGCCTGACTATAATTTGTGCGGTTGTTTCTTATGGGTCTGTTGTAGGTGAAGGTAGCAGTTCCTTTTGTTGAGTAGAATTCAACCATCCAACCCAATACCATATTTGTGGGTGAATTTAATTACCCCACTATTAACTGAGAATCCTATATGACATCAAATATACAGGCACAGAGATTCCTGGATTCTGTAAACACAAACCCTCTGGACCAGACTGTCAGTACACCAACCAGGGGCTCAACCATACTGGATATGGTCCTCTCTAATATGGGAGAGTGCTGCACACCCCCTATTGTAATGTCTTCCCTGGTAAGGTCAGACCACAAAATGGTGTCCTTTGAAGTAAGAATAAAATCTGGAGCCCCAGCTAAACCTGGAATATTCAGGAACTACTCTAAGGCTAACTTCCTGCTATTAAGTGATAACCTGGCAAAATGTAAGCCCCCATAAACCACTGAAATCACTGCTGTCTATGTAGAACTGTTCACAGAAACCCTATACAAACATGTTAATAGCTGCACAGACAGTTGTACCAACCAGGAAGAAGTACAGAACTAACTCAGAAAACAAGCCACCATGGTGGAATAACAAAATCAATAAGCTGTATAAACAGAAGGAAGAAAATTATGGCAAAAATTAGGAGGTGCAGCACCCAGCAGGATAAAAGCACTCTCAATAAACTAAAAAAACAATTCAAAGGACAAATAAAGTCTTTCAAGCCCATATTTGAAGTAAATTTGCCTCCCAGGCCAAGGACAACCACAAGGCATTCTTTAGCTATCTCCGCAACCTCAAAGGCAATGCACAATTGTGTGCAGAGTTCATTGTAAATTGAGCCACCTATACTGAACCAGAAGTTATAGCAAATCTACTGGCCAACAAATTCAGTTCCAACTTTAGCCCTCTCTCCCCCTCAACCTTCCCTCAGGAATTACCATCATATATAAACTCCCCTGCTATCACCAGGGAACAGGTCCCTAATGCTCTCTCTAAGCCCAAGAACACTGCACCAATGTGCGACAATGTCTCAGAATGCCTTCTAAATAGCATGAAACATGACCTGTCAGACCCTCTGAAATTGCTATTTAACTGCAGCCTCCAAAGAGGCTTTGTACTTCATGAGTGGAGTAAAACAACAGTCAACCCTCTGCACAAAGGTGAGTCATCTACAAGCCCTGAAAGCTACAGACCCATAAGTCTCACTAGCCTTATATGTAAATCCATGGAAAGAATTATCATGGAAGTTATCAATAGTGATATAGTAAACCTCCAGACATCAGACCCAACCCAGTTGGTTTCATCAAGGTCATGCCTACTCAACCCAGTGAATGTCTTTGAGAAGGTCACTAAAGCAATGGATGAGAGCAAAATGGTTCACACTACCTACCTTGACCTGACCAAGGCATTTGACACAATACCCCACTCTGGCATTGTTGACAAACTCAAGAGTTTAGGTATAAATCTGTATGTCAGCCAGTGGATAGCCAACTGGCTGACAGGACCAAGTAAGTTAGAATTGGGGAGCCCACCTCTACAAAGAGGTCAGTCATAAATGGAGTCCCTCAGGGATCGGTCCTTGGACTGCTCCTTTTTGCATTTACTTTTCTGAAGTCAAGGCCAGTGTCAATGGACTCTAGCTGACTAAATTTGCAGATAATTGCAAATTAGGAGCTGTCATTGAATTCCAACCTGACAAATGTTCTCCAGACAAACAGCTGGTGTCAGAGCCATTGACTAAAATCAAATGTCAAGAAATATATAATAGTATCCTTTAGGAAGTCATTCAGCCCTGTTTAATATCATATTGACAAGGCACCCCTTAGAGTTGAACCAGCATTCAGAGACTTAGGGACACATATAGGGAGCAATCTAGCCTTTGACCATCACATGTCTACAGTAGTGGGAAATCATTCTATGTTGCACAACATATAAATAAAGGCATGGTATCTAGGTCAAATGAAGCCATTGTTCAACTGTATTTGGCAATCATTAGACTTAACATTGAGTAAAATGCCACCTATGGTATATACCTAACCAGGAATATCCAACAACTGGACCATCCACAGAGGTTCCTCACTAAAAGAATAATGGGAATAAGTAAAATGTCCTATGCAGACTGCCTCAAGGCCCTATCCTTGCAGTCTGTCTCCTACAGGCTTTTGAAGGAAGATCTATGCCTGGCATACAGGGCATTGTCAGATCCCAGTCTGATGGACTGCCTGCACATCCACAAAAGAAATAGCACCAGAATTACCCATTCTGAAGACTTGCCTGTGATATAAATAGGACCTGAAGTACGAGGAAATGGAAGTAACAGCACAAACCACAAACGGTAGCTCCTTCAGCCCAAATACCTACAGCTTGCTTCTGCCGAAATGTCCGGACTGTCCAAGTGTTTAGTTCAGCCCAAAATGAACACAGCTTGCTTCTGCTGAAATGTCCGGACTGCCCAAATGCTTAGTTTAGCCCAAGGTAAACACTGCTTGCTTCTGCCACACGTCTCCGGACTGACCAAGGACCAAAATCAGCCCAAGGTCACCGTAGCTTGCTTCTACTCGGGTCTCCGGACTGACGGAAGTAAATGCACCAAACGACTCCTCGTTGAAAAAATATAAATACTTTATTTCACAACCCAAATTCAGAATAGGCAGTCTGCATAGGACATTTTACTTATTCCCATTATTCTTTTAGTGAGGAACCTCTGTGGATGGTCCAGTTGTTGGATATTCCTGGTTAGGTATATACCATAGGTGGCATTTTACTCAATGTTAAGTCTAATGATTGCCAAACAGTCCGGACATTTCGGCAGAAGCAAGCTGTAGGTATTTGGGCTGAAGGAGCTACCGTTTGTGGTTTGTGCTGTTACTTCCATTTCCTCGTACTTCAGGAGTTGGTGTTTGTTCTACAGTTCATATAAATAGGACCTACTGGAGAGGCAGGTGCATATCCCAGAGACTTCCCCGTCTCTGGAATAGGTTCTCTATCCATGCGAAGCACAGTTACTCCCTAACCTAATTCAATTGTAACTTGGAAAATTGGATGGGGAACAGGAAATTCATCCTTGGTTTGGCATCTATGTCTGTAATGGACACAGGCAACCCATACATGGTTCATTTCCCAAGCCCCTGCTTGCACTTATCAAGGATTACAGAACTTGACAGAGATTTGGGATGCATGGCTAGGCTTAAAAAGGCCCTTGCAGTCATTAGCCTAATAAACACCTGTGAACCTATAATATCTTTCATTGGTTTACCAATAAGGCCAGTGAGGCTTACATGTATATAGATGATGTGGTCTACAGTGGATTTCCCTTGTGGAGTGGGACAACTGCAGCAGGTCTGCAGGCCATATGAATCTAGTGGACAGGTTGACAGCACATATACTTAATAGTGAATAAATGAGACACTGTCTGGTGCTGACAAGAAGGCAGCCTAGTACATTATCAGGACCCATGGAGCTGAAAGTATTCATGACTTGCTGGGGAAAGTTAGGATGACATAGATAAGTAAAGTCTGAACTAAATTTGTCCAATAATATATTGGCTATGTCTTCAGGGGATGAGTATGCATTAACCTCTCAACCTCTTAGATCAAGAAATCTGGACAATTTTTAAATACTGCTTTTACAAACTTAGAAATTTGATGCAATAACAAGTTTTACATTAGCATGAATTTTCTGAATGGTATGAAGTCTGAAGCTCAAATGTCTGTCATTATATTTTAACTTCAATCTTTAATGATGTGCCACTAATTTGTCAGGAAACCACAATTATGTGAAAAATGGACAAAAACATGAGGCAAGCATCTGGACATTCTGCGAAAATCTGTACAGTTGAGAGGTATGATTATCATCATATTTAAGTTCCATGCATTGTTGAATATTACTGCTTAGGTTTCTGACATACCTGAATAAGGATTTGTGTTTGTCCTTAGCACATTTTCAGTTCATACTTGTTTTTTCTAAGATTTGATTTTGCATCTGAATTCTTTATTAATGTTTTTGAGTCAATCTGTAGAGGACTGCATAATATGTTTACTCACATGAGCTATGAGTTTATTTGTCTTGCTGTATAGTTGGTTTATAATAGGTCTCCATCATTGTGGTTAATCCAAAGGTTGGCATTGTAGATATACATGTATATGGCTAATAATAGTAAGACAGCAGGATTTCCATTTCAAGAAAATCAAAATAATTACTTTTTGGATGAAGTTAAATAAACAAATACTTACAAAATAAATGAACTTCTCTTTTGTCTGTCTTTTCTTTGTCATAAACAGGAAACACTGCACACTCAGTATAATTTTTCCTGTTCATACATTTGATTGAGTTAATTTAATGATATATAAAGGCTATGGCTTATACATGGCAAGAAATATGCTCACAGGAGACTATCGTTCAGAAAAACTCCCTGTTTCTTGTGTAAACTGCCTATTGCAGGTAGATCAATTTACACAATCAGATAAAATGTGATTCAGAGAAAGTTGTAGCTGCATGATAGTGACTTCATTATCAGCTGATCTGTATTGCTGAATTGCACTTCATTACTACCAGTGCTGAAACCACATTGCATTGGTAATTACCACTGGCGATCAAGGCATCATGTTGGCACAGGCACCTCCCTCATTCATTCTTCCACACACATACAGACATTCACACACACACACACACACACACACACACACACACACACACACACACACACACACACGTGCACACACATACATACACACCCCAACACACACACATATATGCTCCCACACGTGTGCACACACTTACACCCATTCACACACAGACACATGTACATCTACATTGTAGAGCCTCTACCACACCCCTGTGTGATCACCCAGAGAAAGACGAGCACACACACACACACACACACACACACACACACACACACACACACACACACACACACACACACACACACGCACACATTCACATCCATTCATACCCCTGCAGATATACACACACACTGCAACATACATCCACTCACTCACATACCCTTACCATTACCTCTCTGCTGAACTTCGCTAAATGTACCTTCTCTCTTTGACTTGATTGGAGAACTGCAGCATTTTGGCCATGTTAATTATCACTGCCAGCTTTGTTGTTTTACACAGACAAATGATTCTGTAGCATTTCTGGGGGAGAGCACATGGCTAATTAGCATTAGCCACTCCCATGGGATACCTCATTATCCTCCAGTGAGACTGCTGGGGCAGCCCACCACAATGACTCTTCTGACTTTGGAAAATCAGTAAAAAAACTTCTGTCTGTGAATTGGAAATGGTTACATCAATGGGTTAGCCATTCATGATAGAAATAACTTCTTGTAGTAATCCTTTCTGAATCCCAGTACATGTCCATTATGGTATTGTCAGCATTCTCAGACTAATAATCATTTTAAGGTTTTTAGTAAGAGTGGAGAAACATCTGTGCAATCAGTGATAGCTGTAAAATCCACACATGGGTGAATTTGTTGCCTTATGAACAATTAGAAAAAGTAATTTACTGTAAGAATCTGAAATGAAATTGTTAATCTTTCTTTCTGTTTAAATAATGTCAGCTGCCAATGATCGTTATGGCTGCTAGAGTAGCTTTGTGGCCTTTAAGTAATAATCATTTGAATGATACTTCACTTTTTACTACCCGGTGCAAATTGTTCTTGTAAGATATCTCCTTCAGTGGGATCATACTTAGTGAGAGTCTACCAATAGATAATCCAGTAGTATCTATACGTGGGTCGGGGAAACCACACTTTGAAGCGTTAACATTTTGCTTTGTCAAGTCAACATACCTCACTAGTTATTTATGAATGTATGTATGCTTGTCTGTTTCTGCTTGTTTATTTAGATCAGTAGTCCATTCCAGATGTAAAGACTGTAGCTGGATAGATACAAATAGTTTAAGTCAAAGGTTTGGTGAAGTGACTTTTATGTGGAAATAACCTGACAGATTAATGTTTTCTAAACGTCAAGGTCTGGTTTCTTACATATAGAGAATCAGCTTTGTGCTGAAGGTTTTTCTGATGAATGTATACATTCAATATAGAAATACTGGACTATTGCATTCAACTGAACATATTAACTATATCAGTACCTTTAATGATGAGCACCCATTAAGAAATAAAGAAATATTGATATACTTTTGATGTGCTTTTTCTCCTACTGAGTGCAGCCCATTAAGTCTCCCCAATGTCACCAGTCAACTGGAAGTGCATCATCCAAAGAGTCATGACAGTGGTTTGTGCCTTCACAGCTGCTTCCTTTCTCTGCATGCATATTGCAAGAAAGGGGAACCCTCATCCAATTTTCAGGCTAGTCTGGCTTTCCTTCTCAGACTGGTACCCCATGGCATCCACACAAGGACATTGTACATGGGATTACATCGCTCCTTCCCTCAGTCAGCAGTTCATTATGCTGGGCGACAGCTTCAAAAGCATTTTCCTTAAGCCCAAACCCCACTGTCTGGTGACTAATGTGAACATCATCATTACTGAAGGAGCCTCCAACACCCTTCTATGATACTTGCACACTCCAATACATTTCATACAGATGACCATCACTGGCTTGGTACCATTAACTCCACATGCTTCTCAGCAATGGCATTTGCTGTCATGCAAGCCTCCTCTTTCATGAGTGCAAGTGGCTATTGCAAAACGCCTCCTCCTTCTCCCCAGGATGCTTCAGCCAATAGCTGCTTATCTCTCATCCTTTCCTGCTTAGTTCTTCTACTTTATGAGCTGCTACTTCACCTAAAGTCAGCTGGATTATAGTCAGGACTTTATCCCTCTGCACCACAGAAAAAAGAGAAAAATCTATGAAAATGTATATGGTTCTGATCACATTCATTATGGCACACTTCATCAAGAATATTTATCCAGACAAACATTCATGGCCCAAAATAAAGGTCAAACTAAAGTGATCATACATGTAAACAAATTGATTTACACTTGTTATCACAAACACACCATTGTAAAGCTACCCAGCCATAAATTATACAGAAACTACCAATATTTCAACAACCTAAACCTACACCAAACTCAACATTACAAAACGTTTTATGTTTGCTACAACATTCTTCCATGTGGGGGGCTGTACCCACACAATCCCATAATTTATGTGTACTACATCCACAATCACCCATCTGTGAAGAAATGAAAGCACAGGAATTATGCTACAGTCATCATAGCTATAAGTTAACTACAGCATAATTTGATCAACTTCATCAACAATGATTAGAATAAACACCTCTATATCCTAATGTCTGACCCATCAAAGGTGTGATTTTTGGTTGACTATCACCAGACGTTTTTCTGCATCAGTGGTGTACCACCAGACATTATCCTTGAAATGCCATCAGTCTTAATGAGATAAGAAGTCTCTAGACCTATCACCTTTATGAATCTTGATAAAAAATAATGTAAATTTTCACTTACCTCACACAAGATACATGCATTTCCCACCAAAACAATGACACCTTTTAAATCTTATGTTTAACCCTGTTGGAGCTTTTCTCCCCGGGACTCCGCTGAAAATGGACATGTAAAATAAAATAAATAAATAAATAAAATCTTCTATTTTGAAACAAACGTTCTTATTAAAATGAACAAAAAATTAAATTAAAGAATACACTCTAAAATAAATCTCCTAAACTAGCCTATCAGAATGTGGCACTGGCTTCAAAATGGACTATGTTCTAGCTATCTTATTATTATATTCTCTAGTCATATAATGTAACCTCTTCATTCTATTTTTCCACTTACATACCTTTCTGTGGCTCTATTTTTGATTGTAGTTCTTTCAACAAGTCAGTTCTGTTTTCCACTCTGTATACAATGCAGGTATAAATATATATATATATATATATACATATATATATATATATATATATATATATATATATATATATATATATATATATATATATATATATATATATATATATATATATATATATATATATATATATATATATATATATATATATATATATATATATATATATATATATATATATATATATATATATATATATATATATATATATATATATATATATATATATATATATATATATATATTTATATATATATATATATATATATATATATATATATATATATATATCTATATATATTCACTTTGAATCATCGAATGTTCAGAACATCGACGTTCTGATCATCGAGACCAGAACATCAATGTTCAGAACATCGAAGGTTCAAAATGAACCATAAAAACAACAAAAAATTCACAAAAACTATGTTATGCAGGGGGGCTTCGCCTCCCACACCCCACCTACTTTAATATTCCAACTCCGAGATCACACTACAGTGTGGTAAGGGAAATCTCCTGTTTACCGCTATATGCGGTAGCGCTAAACGGGAGATTTTCCGTACCCTACCTGCAATGTCAACACTCAGATGGCACACACACACACACACACACACACACACACACACACACATACACACACACACACACACACACACACACACACACACAACATGCAGGGCACCTTGCTGCCCTGCATACACACCCAACATTCCACAACCTCTCTTACCTGTCACTTCCACTTTAAACCTTCGATGTTCTGAACATTGATGTTCTGGTCTCGATGATCAGAACGTCGATGTTCTGAACATTCGATTATTTATATATATATATATATATATATATATATATATATATATATATATATATATATATATGGGTCTATATTAGAATCACGAAAGCTGACTTTATTGAATACAAGTTCATCGACACATAAACAGCAAAGTACAAAAAAAGTGAAAATGAGAATGCAGAATGTATTCCCAGAAGCAACAGCGCCATAAAGGTAAGGTAAACCTAACTGAACAAACCTAATGTAAAATATTCAAACGTTTTTGCAGGGGTCAAGATGTAACTAGATGAGATGTTAAAGCCATACTTCATCTACTTAAGTTGTCATAGCTCAGGTGGCTGTTAATGATTATATGGCACCTATTGACAAGAGTAGTGTAAGTTCTTCAATGCCCTGTCCAAATTTCCAACAGCAGTATAAGTACCACTCTGGTTCTCCCCTGAAAAGGGGCTAGTAGCCCAGTGTGGCTAACTATCTCAACAAAAGATAAATAAAACTTATTAGTCTACCTGAAATGTAAACTTGCTTAATTGTGTAAGAAAGAAGTCCATATATTAACAAAGCATTTTTTCTTCCTTACATGTCTATGTTAGCTTTGTCTCACTTGTCAGTGTTTCTTATTGTCTAATACTCACTTTTTTGTGTAAACTGAATGCTATTTTAAATTAAATATACAAAAAAATCTATATCTGCCTTCCCCTCTATTTAACTATTCATAAGTCATATGCACACTTTCTCTAAGCATGTCTCAATAGTATAATATATAGATGACAAACCTGTTATTTATGTAGCCAAGACCCTACCTATACTACAAGTAATAGTCCAGCAATTAGTCTCCTTCACAGAATTCTGGCTCGACAATTCCCAACTTCTCTTGAACCTTAGAAACTCTAGAATAGTTCCATATCCTCCCTAAAAAAGTTGTATAGCCAGAATAAAAATCTCTTCACTGTAACTTCAGCTGACAACACAAAAATAAACATGGTTACATTTACAAAACTGCAAGGCATGTTTATTTATGACCAGATGACATTTGATTATCATCATATACTTCAAATAATGAAAAAGCACACCAAAATTAAAGGCTCCCTGCATAAGGTAAAAATCATTTATCACTGATGTGGCCAAAAAGACATGACTGGTGCTTTCCTACTTCCAGCCCTCCTCTATGCCTCCCAAGTCTTTACTAACCTAAATTTATCTATATCAGATAAAGTTGAGCAATGCTATAACAAAGTAGCAAAATTTGCTAGAAAGCAACACTACAGGACTCACATTTCCCTTGCTCTAAAACAAATACATTGACTTGAATGGATACTTCACTAATTCACTAACAATTATTAATTTTTTTAAATATTTTGGTCCCTCTTGGGACATCATTTAATCAGTCCAACTCCCAGTACCCCAGATGCACATTGGGTCTACCAACTTATCTTCTACCCCACCCTGGACTTACTCCAGTATTGCTCTTGGCTAACTGTGGATCCTAAAGGCATCCTGGGGACACATTTGTCTTTGCATCCATCCCAGTGTGATTCTTCATATGCCCTACCAACTATCTGCCCTGACTACCACACCCATTGATTACATCCATCAACAAATCCAGGAAGGTCACACTCATCCCTCTCCATTGCTCTATCACTCACCCAGACCACTAACTGATCCTGGGTAAACTGGGTTGTAGTCAGGCTTTTATCCATCTATTCCACCAGAGTGAATCACTCACAGTTATTGACAATAAACAAACTACTTCATAACCCTGAAAGATACCTAGCATTAAACAGTATAATTCAGACATATTATCCAAATCTACACTCCAACAAAAATCCTTGCTCCAAATAGCTAAGTCAATAAATTGTGCAGGTGATTCACTATATTCAAACTGCATATTAAATAAATGGAATGTGCTCCTTTCCCACATGAGACAACTTAACAGCATAATCCATTTAAGTGCCATCTCAGACATCATTTCATGTGTACTTGGATATGTACCTGTGCATCCCCAGGTTATACTTAAACATAGTCATTGAACATCAGAACTTCTCATTGACAGAGTCGGATCATGGTCAAATGGGGGCCTATGCAGGGCAATGGACCAAGGCCCCTCAGTCATTCCAGTGTCCTATTATGTGGCTGTCTCTTCCTTAGTTGCCATAAGTACTACTCAAACCTGTCAGTGTTCATAGTATTTTTTATCTACTTTTACAATGATTACAGAGATTTGGAATTACATTAAAAAATTATTTCAAATTTTATAGCACAAACACTGATGGAAATTTTCCTAACAAAACAGTCTCACATTGAAAACAGATTTAACAAGACCAACAGTAAACTTCTCTTCTCTTGAAGCTCACATTCCTTGATAATGCAGTGATTCTCACATTCATTGAAAATGCATCTGGCCAGCAGCAAATTAATTTATCTTGGGCTCAGGGCTGTTTTCAAACCATGGGCCACCACTCACATTTTAGGACCATGCATAAATGTATTTGTTCTTTGATTCACCTTCTTGATTGTTTTAAATGTTATTTCTTGTTTAATACAGCAACATTTATTTATTTATTTATATTACATTTGTTAACCGGGAAAGTCCGACTGGATACAGGTTCATTTTCAGCGGAGGCCCGGGGAGAAAAGCTCCAAATGTACAAGAGCAAGTATAAATACAGTGAAATTATTACAGTGAGTTTTCACAAAACTGAGATTTGTTTAATGATATGTACACACAGATACATGTTTTTCTCACATACACACAGTAAAGGTTGGAAGCAAGTAGCTGAAAAATAAATAGTTAAAGATTTCATCTGAAAAAGGAAAACACATATATTAAAGGTGGTTATCATACATGGTGTAGTGTTAACTTTAAATCTTTCCAGTAGTTGGGTGATACACAGAATTTTAAACAGAGTCATAATTTTATTCCTGTAATGAGGTTCTCATTTATGAATGATGTTTGAGTGGGGGTTAGTCAGGGTTTGTACAGGGACAAAGCCACTGCATTTTTATGTATTTCCTAAGGGATTTTTTGAATTGGAATAAGGAGGGGTCAGTGGTGAGTTCAGCAGGAAGTAGGTTCCAGTTTTTACCAGCAGAGTTGGAGAATAGTGATTCACCAGCTGAATTGTTGGATTTAACAGTTTGCACTAGCAATTTTTTGGAAGAACGAAGGGATTTTAGGGTACTGTAGGGGATAATAATATTATTCAGTATGGGTGTACTGTCTGGTTGGTAGAGGATTTTATGAACAACTATTAGTTGGTTATATTGCAGTTGATAGGGTAGTTCAAGCCAGTGTAACGATTGAAGGTTAAGACAGCGATGGGTTCTATAAGCTGATCCTGTGACAAATTTGGCAATGTTATTGCAGCACCTAGTTAATTTATTGAGGTTTGATTTGCTTAGGTTTACGAAGATGGGTGAGGCATAAAGAAGGGTTGATAGCAGATGTGTACGGGCAATAACAGTTCTAGCAGATGGGGCTAGGAATGGTTTAATTCTATATAAAGAGCCTAATTTTTTATTAACTGTTTTAATAGTTTTGTCTATGTGAGTATCAATCTTGAGGTTGTTGTCGATGATCACTCTCAGTAGTTTAGTACTAGGTTCTGGGGAAATGATGGTGTCATTGTTAGATATTATGGTGAGAGGTGGTGAGGAGACCTTGTAAGTGGGGGAGAAGAGTAATAGTTTGGTTTTATTTGGGTTTTATAGTAGTTGACAACCAGTGAGCCAGTTCTCAACTTTGTTGAAAGTGATTTGGGACAAGGATTGTAAATCTGTGGGGGAGGTGGCAGAGCAGATAAGGGTTGAGTCATCTGCATAATGAATACAAGTTGCATCAGGGATGACTTTCTACAGGTCATTAATGAATATGGAGAATAGGAGGGGACCTAATATAGATCCCTGTGGGACTCCAAGGGTGACTGGTAAAAGGGATGATAAGTTATTCTTCCATAGTACAGCTTGTTGTCTGTCACTTAGGTAAGAATGAAACCAGGTAATTGCTAGGTTATCTATGGAGAGTGATTTTAATGTGTTTAAGAGTAGCTGGTGATTTACCATATCAAATGCCTTGGATAGGTCAAGGAAGAGGGCTGAGGAGAGCTTATTGTCATTACGGTTTTGATTTATTGTATGGGAGAAGGAGAGAAGGGTTGAGATTGTACTATGGCAAGGTCTAAATCCATGCTGGGAGGGGGCTAGGAGAGTGTTTTGATTCAGATAGGCAGGAAATTGCTTGTGGATACATTTTTCCATTATTTTAGCCAAGGGAGACAGAATGGCTATAGGCCTATAATTTGAAAGTTCAGTAGAAACTCCCCCTTTATGAAGAGGAACAATGTGGGAGATTTTCCAGATGTGGGGGATACAGGTTTTGTGGATAGTTCTATTGATTAAAATTGATATGGGGTATGCTATTTCATTAGCACCTTTTTGGAGATATTCTGCAGGTAGTTGGTTTGCTGAAAGGGTGGTGGGTTTCAGTTTTTTAAGTAGGGACTTAATAAAAGATGTTGGTACTGGATCAAGCTTAAAGAGGATCTTATTATCAGGTGTGAGGTTGGTGGTACTTGGGGTATAGGGAGATATCTTACTGGCTAGGGATTGCACAGTTTCTGTAAAGAAAGTGTTAAAGGTGTTAGCAACAATTTTAGGAGGTTGTTGGAGGGTAGTTAAGGGGGTAGGGGTAGTTGATTGGCCTGGGTGGAGAAGTTTGTTTATGCCTGACCAGAATTTTTGTGGTTGATTTTGGTGCTTTTGTTTCAGATTACAGTAGTATTTCTTTTTGTCTAGCATAATAGACTTCTTTGCATCATTTCTCAGCTGTTCATATACAAGGTGGTCTTTTGGGGACTTAGTGGTTCTCCAGGAGGTCCATGCTTTGTTTCTGCTAATAATGTTTTGTCTTGTATCATTGGACAGCCATGGTGCTACTTTGTTATTGGTTCTGATAGTGCATGGGGGAGCATGGTTATCCAGGATAGCAAGAAATGTAGAGTTAAAGTATGAGACCGCTTCATCTAGTGGACGTAGCCATAGTTTGGACCAGTCATATGTGTTAAGTTCATTCTGAAATTTAGTCTGAATAAAGTTCTTACAACTTCTAATGGGTTTAAAGGAAGATAGTTGAGGGATATCATTTCTTTTCCTGATTATATAGGTCAGGGTGTGATCACTAAAGTCCTCAGGGAGGGTGCCTGTTTTATATATCTGGGTAGGTTATTTATTAATATCCAGTCTAGGATACTTTCTTTTTTGTTAGGTTTATTGATTCTGGTTGGGGAAGATATCATCTGGGAGAAGCCATGCAAATTTATATGGGTGGAGGGGAAGTCTGAAGAGCAAGTATTCCAGTCGATATTAACATCCCCGAGAATAATAGTTTCCTGGGGGCAGTTAGTGGACAGCCATCGGAGGATACCCTCCAAGGTATTTGTGTTGTCACCTGGGGGAATATAGATACATGCAATGTTTATAGATTTGCATTTGCTGAGTTGGACCTTTGTGATGAGTATTTCTGCATTGTTAGTAAACAAGGCATTTGGGGTACTAGTTTGTTACAGTGTATTTAAAACTTGTAATTTTGAACATTTTTCCAGTAAGCAGTGAAACAATGTATGAACCAATAATGACAAAGGTACCCATTTCAAATGTCAGCCATAAAAGACCACTCAAACTGCTGTCATTATAGTCCACCAATATCCATAGTCAATAAACTGAATACTTTATTGACCGTGTACATATCACGTCTGATTGTGATATGATAGCCACAGTAAAGCATTCCAGTATGATTTATAAAAATATACCCTAGCAGGATCAATTGTTTTTATCCCCGACAACACCCAGTCCCAATACTTATAGTTACATTGTGGACCACATCCCTCTCAGATGATTGTTAAAAAATAATAATGACCAAAGTCATATATTTCACATTTGATTCACACAAACACAGCATCCAAAACACACGCACGCACGCACGCACACACACACACACACACACACACACACACACACACACACACACACACACACACAAACATACACATGCACACTACTGCTGTAAAGTAAAATTAAACCACAGGTAAGGTATAAAAATAAAAAAAAAATCCATTAAAAGTATCTTATGTCATAGAAATATGATTCCAGCTCGATGTGATGAGACTAGACAAATGAAAACTTGCCCATGTGGCAAATGGTCATACTGCCCCTATATAAATAGCACAGGCAGATTTATACATCCTATTAGTAAGAAAGGGTACAAGTTTAAAGCACAAGCAGGTTGTAACAGCACTAATATTATTTATTTAGCACAATGCATGCTATGTGGGTCATTTTATGTAGGAAAAACTAACAGGCACCTGAGAGACAGAATTAGGGAGCACCTATATAGTATCAGGATTGGTGACCATACTAATTCCTTGTTTAAACATATATGAAATACTACATTAGATCAAAAATTTAATTTTATGGTTATAGAATTTCAATGTAATAGTCAGTGTTTGGGTAATATAAGGAATATCACGGAGACCCATAAAACTAGGTGGATCATCAAATTACATGGAGATGGAGACAAAGGCCTTAATGGTAATATCACCTTGAAGCCTATACTTAAAGCAAGAAGACTGTTTAAATGATAGGTACTCTATAGTCAGATATATAATAGAATAAGGTTGGTGTAATGCACTTTATAAGTGTAATAATGAAGAAGCATTCTAAAAAAATTGCTTTGTTGATAGTAAGTGTAAGAATCAAACAATAGTTTTCATCACACTTGTATTTAATAATTCTTCATATTGAAAAACATATATTTACTTAATAATTTATTCTTAATGATCATTTAGTATAGATCATTATTATGGAGGATGATACTCTTGTTTTAAAAACCATAGTGTCAGCTAAGTTAAGTCCCCAGCTGTATATGAAAGCTGAAGTGAATAATATGTTTAGTTATAGTCTAAGGTCTTTGTTCCTACACAATGACAGTATTAGCAAATACTTTCATACTCTCTTATTGTGTTACCTGCTAAGATGTTACTGACATATATAGATAATTATTCTAAAACTCCCTTTTATAAGACTTATATTGTTAGACTATTAGTGAAAATCAGATGTTTGATTATTAGATGTGAAATATTGCTACTGTTCTTATATGTTGTCAGTTAGTCTGACTCTTGTATCTGGATGGAGATGGTATATTGATCCCTTTTAAAAAGCACTTGGTGACTGGTTTGCATGTTTGAATGCTATTGGTGGGTGTATGGAATTGGCCTTGGTTATATCGTAGTGCCAGTGATGGTGATCAGTTTTGGATGTGTGGAATTTTTGTAGGTTGATATGTTGCTTGCCAGGAAGGGATGTATTTGATCACTAGGAGTGTGGTGTTGATACTGCCTCTCACCCTGCCAGTGTTTATGGCAGGATTTAGTGTTGAGATTGCTGAAGTCTTGAACGCTTGGAATATTTTGTAGGTTTTCATGTTCAGCAGTGGTGATGCTCTGAGAATCATCCAGATGTTCATCCCCATGAGTTCTGGTGTCTGTTGTTGTGTTGGATGCTTGGAGTATACTTTGATATTGTTATGACATTTTGTTTTAATGGATATTTTCAAAAGCATATGTTTTGGACTTCAGTGGTTATGATAGGCTGAACTCTTAAAAAGGTATATTTGATTGCAGCACATCTTGTAACCAATAGAAATTTAAGATGAAACCTTTTAACCAATCGCCATTTAGTTCAGCAATTGGTTAAATATAGACAATACTAATGTCTTCTGGCTGGATGACATTACCTTTGATTTATGCAGTTAGTTGTTAATATTGAAAAAAGATCAGAATAGTATGCTGAAATACTAGTAAGGAGATACTCAAAAGGTGTTATATGGTCAGCAGTCACGGTTTTGTGGTTTATTGATAATTTGTTCAATAGATCAACTTTGGGCCCTCTGATCGACATAACTTTTGGAAAGGATGATCTTGGATATTTGTGGCAGTTATAGGCTGACTAATACCTCAGTAATATCTAAGTAATCTTAGTAATATCTTAACTTTGACTAAATCTTTTGCCCTTATCTGTTGTCGCTGTTATAAGCAAAAAGATAAGGATATTATTTTATAATCAATCTTTGAGTATTTTAAATACTTCAGTTATGAAGGTGGCTCAATATTTAGAATGAGGTAGCTACCATGGACAAGCTTTCTGAAGAGATTCATGTGTGTTCGCATTTTGAGCAAAGCCTATACATTTCAAAAAGTTCACTATAGGTGTATTTTGATTAAATACCAGCTTAATAAACCATCTTTCCCATATAGATGAAACTTTTGTTTCAGTTATGTACATCTCAAACTTTATAGGGAATAGAATGAGGTGCATCATCTAATAGCAGCTGATAAGAGATTGTTTCAGCAAACCACAGAAGAGATCTCCTATTGGTGCTTGTGTGAAATCTTTCATTTTCATTCACTGTTATTGCCTTTAAAGTTATAATAAGTTGTTCTACAAGGTTATCTTTCATAAGACGTTTCTGAGTATGTTTTTGAAATGAAGGCATCTTAGCTTTTAAAATAAGACAACTATGAGAGAAATAGCTTAGCTAAAAAGGGCGTTTAAAAGTGATCTAGTTGTATGTATATGCTACTTAAGTAGCACAAAGTACTCATAGTTTGTTTCATTGTACACTACCTTTATATCTAAGATATTGAATCTTGTGAGATATTTTTAAAATATCTGTTTATGAATATGGAGTGTTTTAATATGGTCTTGCTAGCATGTGGATATAGATAAGATCTTACTTGATGATAAGTGTAACACATACTCTTAAGTGTGTATTGACTATCAGCCAGTCATACCATGTACAATACAACTATTAATGGTATATCTAACCAATCATGTTATTGAAAATAGTTTTTACTGATTGGATGTTAGACTGTAGGTCTTTATTTCAATAGTATAAGACCTTATATAATTTTATGTGATTGGTAGATTAGGAAATCAAGTCTAGTAATTTATGCACAGTTAATTTTAAATTGATTTTTTAATTATTTTCCGTAGTTGATTGGATGATTTCTTTAATTGTTTCAAGTATACAATGCCATGTTTTTAATGTGATTTTTTTTAATGGTCTGAAGAAGCAACTTTGTGTTGCAAAAGCGCTTGACTGACAATAAAAGTTTAATGTTTTAACCTGGCCATGTGTCAACTCACTAGTATTTATTTTGTAACAATAAAATTAAAGATAGTTTAAAATGACAAGATGATAAAAGCATAAATAACTTGCATATACAGAGAGTCCTCACCAGCAGTTATAGCAAATTTGTTGACTATGTACACTTCTTATTGCTATGAAAAAATAAATTATATGTACTTTACTGCTAGCTTTGGATGAATTACATGAAAATGCATAAAGATCACTGGCATCATACCATAAGATCCAGCCATGTGCAGCACAGTTTAAATACAGAAGTATTTACATGATTGTAAGTGTTAACCACCTGATAATATTTGTTAGATCAGTATACATACTGTCTGCAGAAGTAAACGTGAATAATGCCACATTAAATAGAATTATTACTAATGTAAAGGTTACTGCTGCAAACAACTTTGCATTCCATTGCTTCATCTACAAATGCAGTGCCTGCTACCCTTAAAGAATAAATTACCCAAGTTGCATTAACAACTGGTGTGCTAGTGATGGTGCCATAACATTTACTGTACTAGATCAGATAGGCAACAGGGAATGACTGACAAACAATGACAACAGGTTCATAATTACTAGTTATGCAGTTCTGGAGACCTTTAAGGAGACTAACCCAAATTCACACTTATTAGTAAAGCACTATCTGGTTAAGTGAGTTGCTTAATGCCACACAGCAGGCAAATGAAGGTGGAAATATTCAAACCATGTACCCTTGTCATAACAGGAAGCAGCTTACAAACAAGTCAAACCTTTAGACCTGTGCTCCACCAACCAGAGTGATACTTTTTTTTAACTAAATGCAGAAATTCTTTATAATTTGATCTTGCAGAGAAGACTGTATCACAGTAATATGCAACAATGACTACATAACAGATGGTGAAAATTGATGGTTCTGATCATCACTCCAAAAATTGCAGACTACAAGACCTGACAAGTGTCAATCTCTTTGCAGTTGCTGGAAGCTTTAAAGAATGTACTCAAAATATATTATTAAAATACAACATGTTTAGACTACTGAAATGCAACATGTTATGACTATTTTACATAATCCAGGCCTATTAATGAATTAATTCATTCTTTATTGCAATGAATAAAGCAAAATAATTAAAGGCAATATAAAGGTTGCTGCAGCTTTTGTTAAACAACCCACAAGTCTTAGAAAAATCAGACAAAATACTATATGAGGTTTATATGCTTGCAAGACACCGAGATCTCATTTTTGACCTCCCTTTGTCTTCTCTATCATCAAAAATAGCTATCCTCTCTGACATCACTCAGTAATGATTTGACCTATTAAATAGCTAATAATGTAGTATTATTGTAGCATACACTCCCAGATTCAGATCCAGACACTGGGCAAATGGGGCCCTATGCAGGGTAATGAATCAGGCCCCACCAGCCATAAGAATATCCCATTACTTTGCTTTCTCTCCCCATTTCCCAGAAACACTGTTCAAACCTGTCAGTGTACATTCTATGTGCTTTACTTTTACATTTGGATTTCATTTAAAACATATTTCAAATTTTACAGAAACACAGATAAGACATTTTCTAAAAAAAAGAAAAAAAAAAAAGAAAACACTCAACATTGAAAACAGACTTAGCATGAGAAGTTTTTTTTCCCTAGAAATTCACATTTAGTGAAAATGTATTTTGTAGATCTGGTGTCCAGTTGGTTTCCTGATGTAGTCACTAGCCATGATTTTCCCCAGTTTAAAGAACTATGGAAATTATGGCTGGAAAAGGTTCAGACAAATATACAGTTAGAAGTACTTAGCCCAAGCAAACAGATAAAATGCAGGTTTGAAAGACACAAGAGGAGCTAAGATTTGATTCTGGGTGAAAAGGTTAGATAACTCAACTACAGCGTCTTGTTAAATAATTCCTGTAAAAAATTCTGAAGTATGTCAGTACATGTAATATAGTTTTTTTCACCACAGTTCCCCAGCAGTTAAAGTGATCAAAGAAGTCAGTATAGAGACTAAGATGTAAAAGAAGTCAGTATAGAGACTAATATATAAAAGTCCCTATATAAGAATACACTAAGGAAAATAGGAGCATGAACTGAGGAAGTCTCAGTTTGAAAGAAAAGAAGAACCTGAACAGTCTTCAGCTACTCCCTGCTATACCAGAGCAAACAGCCAGCTGGAAACAGAAACAAGACAAGACTGATTGAATATAAATCTGTGGATTTCTGAGTTAGGCTAAACTTACAAAAGGATAAGGAATCAATTGCATAGACTCAAACTAACACTCCAGGGAGTGTCTTCTATCCTGTCCTCACATATTACATCTCATTTCATCATTCTGTTTCATTTCTAATTCTTCAAACTTCCCTTAATAACAAACTTCCTCCCTTTCCATTGTTTGTTTTCATCTTGCTTCCTCCTTTGTACAAAACTGCTTAAATAATGCTTTAATTTTCAAGAATTACTAAATGCTCTCCTCTCTTCTTATTATAAATCTTTTTTTTTCTTTCTTACATCCTGCTTATAACATTGGAATACATTTTCTATTAACCAGGCAGGTATTATTGTCTCTTGTTCTAGTTTCATTATTGTTGCATTTTCCAAATATATGGGTTCTGCTTTACATCACCTATATTATAGCATGTATAACATTCAGAATTCAATTCATACCTTACATACATACTTTATATGTGACTTTTATAAATATTGGTTTCTTATGTACATTCAATGTTTCATCTACATGCAAAATTGATTTAACTGTGGAGATTTTCTACCTTAGTCTACACTGAAAGAGGTTATTGCCCAGATGGACTTTCCTGGTAAACAAATTATAATTAAATAAATAAATACATAAATAAGCTAAACAAAGATAGAAAGAAATAATTATTTTTGATGCATGTAAATGTGATGTACTTCTGTCATTAATCTGCATGTATTCTTTCTGGTATCGCATAGAGCAATGATCTGATACATGGGGCAAACCTTTGTTATGCTAGCATTTGAGGGGAGGAAGTGAAAATGTCTCCAACTGATTCAAAAAAAATGCCTGTCAAGAAATGATCTTTTACAGTGCACCAAAATCATCCTGACTATGTTGAACATAAGCAAACAGAAAAACTGCATGAATGCTTACTTGTATGTGATTCAGAGATCAACACATTATATAACCAGCAGGTTGAATAGATGGTACCTCCTCAGAGGGTTAGAGCTACGCTCCATATGCAGCCCTAATCTATACCTGATCAGTTATTTCCATCCTATGGTTTCCATCCACTGTGTTACAGAAGTGTACAGACAAGCACATAAAATATCACAGATTGACCAGTACCAGGAAAAATGTATAGCTGCCATCTGCAATAAGTACATGTACCTTCATATACAAACATATGAAAAAGTTACACACCTCTACCCAGTATAAGACACACATACAGCATCAAACTATAAACTGTGTCTAGATTACTGTCCAATCACAGTGCAGAACTAGCCACCCTGCATCCTTTGTATAGTTCCTACAGTAAAGTCTGCATCCTGCCCCTATTATTACACATAAAAAGAAAGAGATTTGTCCTCCATCCAGCAATATCCAACATTATTTACTGGGTTACCATTGCATTCTTTTTATGTTGTAATGCATAAGAAATTAATGCAGGAAGTTTGACAGAGTCTGTCACTATGAAGATGGCACTACCACTCACTGGAAGCTACTATCAAGGATTAAAACTCTGAGCTGTAAATGAGCAGCTTCCTGTAGCCAAGAGTACAAGGTTTCATTCCTTCAACTTCCATTTGCTTATTGTGGGACTCTGAGTACGTTAAGTAACCAGACAGTGCTCTTGCATCACTCCTGTAAAGGGACACATTTGAGTCCAGTGGGCTAATCTGATTAACAAATGTACAAAATAAACAAAACTGGCATCATAGTAGTGTATGGATATCAGATCATTTATACCCTACAGTGAATTTTGTGAACATTAAACTTCATCAGTTTTTAAGGTTTTGCTGTGCTTGAGAACACCGTGGTGAAAGTGACGTGTGATGATTTGGCATATATCATCCTTATCATTGATTTGTGTAACACATTATACCAAAGCACCAATGTTATCCACTAACTACCATAAGTTAATGGGAAGCAAATGCAAATTTTATGCAAAAATGCTGAATGTTATTTGCCAATGAGCCATTGTTTTTGAATTGTGTCCCATACTACACATTGTATGGTGGTGTTCATTCATAAGGGACCATAAAAAAGCTGAGTACTAATCTAAACACATGACAACTATTGTGATAAAGATTGCATATATCATTTAGACTTAAATGGCATGCACTTCTGTCAGGGGGTTGTCTAAGGGCAGAATATTCCTACACTGACATTAACTTCTTAGTAGTTGTGTAATGTTGCTCATCTGGGTGATCAGAAGATGTTATGTATGTGCACCATTTGGTACAAAGTAGAAAAGCTGGGTATTGCACCGTGACTGTGTTGGGGTATTGCACCATGATTTTGTCTGGGTTTTACACAGTGACTGCTTTTGGTTCATAGGTTCATAGGTAGGTACTAGGCTATCTGCCCAAAGGCATTTATAAGCCTAGCCAGAATGTGTTGGCTTTCGCCGTCCCCTTAGATTAGTTCCCTGTGCCTCTGTCCAGCAGAGCCATTGAAGTGATCCCTGAGGTAAACTTTCTCTTTCCCATCCACTCGTCAAGATTTCTTTTGAAGAGTGTTAGCGAGGAGCTCTGCCTAATGTAGATTGGGATCTTGTTCCAAAGCATGTGAAGTCCCTGGGACAGGAATCTTTCCCTCCAGCACGTCCTATTTATTGTTGTGGTGAGGTTTAGATCAACAGAGCGTGTGACTCGTGGGGATAAGGTTTTCTTTAGGTAAAGCATGTCCATCAATTCTGGGTTGGACATGGCCTTGTATGGCAGGCAGAGATCACCGCTGAGTAGGCAGTATGCAACTGAGTACAGCTGTAATTTCTTCAGTCGAGTTGCATAGGGCATCTGTTTGAGGCCAGTGATCCTCTTGGTGAGGTACTTCTGTAGTCTTTCCAGCTGTTGCAGGTGTCTTGTAAGGTACATCCCAAATGGGGCATTGTACTCTATGATGGGTCTGATGAGTGATGAGTAGAGGGGCACAATGACCTCTTTTGATCTGGATGTGAACCATTTTGTGATTAGGTGGGCCACGTAGAAGGATTTTCTAACCACTTTGGCAATGTGATTATCAAAGGTGAGATTACTATCTACTTGGGTCCCCAGATCCCTTATTATGACTTCCGTATTTAGTGGACTACCACCTATGTGGTAGTTTGTGGGTACTTTGTTTTTCCCAAATGGGATGACTATCCACTTTTTTGCATTTAGCTTGAGGCCATGATTTTGACACCAGGTATCTGTCTCAGTGAGAGCCTTTTGGAGGATGTCTGTGTTAGCCGGAGAGTCAATTATAGCCCCTAGTTTGCAGTCGTCTGCGGACTTGGTCAGCCATAGTCCTCCTGTGCTTGCCTGTACCTCTGAGAATTATATGCTGAACAAGAGGGGTCCTAGGACTGAGCCCTGGGGAACTCCACTTGTAACTGATTTAGAGTCGGACCTAGCTCCTGCAACTCTCATCATGTGGGTTCTGTCCGTGAGCCAGTTGGCAACCCATCTTGTGACTTAGGGGTTTATGTTCAGGCTGGTGAGCTTGTCTATAATACCAGAATGGGGAATGGTGTTGAAGGCCTTTGCAAGGTCTAGGTAGGCTGTGTGTACCACCTTTCCCTCATCCATAGCCTTGGTAACTGTCTCAAAGAAGTCCATCAGGTTTAGGAGGCATGATCTGCCCTTAACAAAGCCAAACTGGATAGGGTCCAGTGTTTGGAGGTTCCCAATGTCTCTGTTAATGAGTTCCATGATGATGTGCACCATAGCCTTGCAGACCAAGCTAGTCAAGCTTATAGAGCGATAGTTCTGTTGTGGCTCCACCTTTGTGGAGCAGAATAACCACTGTTGTGTGCCACTCTATGGGTACATAGCCTGTGGAGAGGCTGAGTTTGCATAGTGTGTTTAGATGTGGGGTTAGTTCGTCTTTGAGCTTGTGTAGGATGCAGCCTGGGACACCATCTGGTTCCATTGATGCTGTGTTTTTGACTTTGGAGAGGGCTGTTTTAACCTGTCTTTGATTTCAGGGACTCTACATTCTTCTGGTATGGTTATGGGCCCTCTTGGGGGTGAGAGAGGGGTGAAGTTTGCGCTGAACCTGTCTGCCAGGATGTTGGCGATATTGGTCGGTTCAGTGTATTTTGTGCCATTCTGCTCTAACTCCAAGCAGATTTGAGCATTGCCACTTAGATTATTTACATAGCTAAAGAATGCCTTGTGGTTATCTTTGGAGTCCTTGGCAATTTTTCTTTCAAAGCTCACCTTGGATGATTTTATGAGGGATCGTAGTTTCTTGCTGATACTGATCAGGGTTGTCTTCCCTTCTTGGGATTTTACTCTTTTCTGTACTAGTTTCCTCCTTCTGTTGTATAGCTTGTTTATGGCAGGAATCGACAAGACTGGTTTCCTTTACTTGGAGGAGTGAGTCTTGGTTTTGCTTGGGATGTCATGATCCATACATTCTTGTAGGTGCCCATAGAATGCATTAGTAAAGAATTTTACAGCTTGGACAGCATTATCCTTCAGCATGGGGGCTTTGAAACTTTCCACCTCAGTCTTAAGTAACGTGAAGTTTGCTTTTGAAAAGTTTTTCATGGTTGTTTTCTTGTCTGGGGGTGGAATGTGGATATCCAAAATGATTTGTTTATGGTCAGATCTAACCAGCGAGGGGTTGCCCTCCAGTGTGGAACAGTAGTCGCCCATGTTGGTGATGACTAGGTCCAATATGTTGTCACCTCTAGTGTGAGTTTTGACCAGTTGAATCGGGGTGTTTGAGTTTATAAATTCTAGGAAATGTTGGGCAAGGGAGTTAGTACTTGAGTAGTTCTCCCAGTTAATGTTTGGATAATTGAAATTACCCAATATTAGGGTGTTTGGTAGGACCTTTATGTTTCCCAGTGTTTCCAGAAATGCGGAATAGGGGTCCTGGGACATGGTGGGGGATCTGTAGCAAGCTACAGTTTGAATTGCAGTTTTGCCTATTGTTAGTTGCACGTGGATGATATCTGAAGCATTGTGCTGTGCCACTAACCTGGAGGTGTGGGTATCCTTGATGTATATGGATACACCCCCACCTTTTGTATTTTGGTTTGGGTTTTGTAGCCAAAATGTATGGTATGAGTTGTAGCCTGGTAGTGCTGAGGTGCTCTCTGGAGCCTTAAACCAGGTTTCTGTTACTGCACATATATCGATTTTCTCCATACTGAGGAGTGCCTCAAGTGTGTACATTTTCTGGCTCAGACTACTGGCATCGAGTAGTTTTTTGTTACTTGTGCTATTTACAGCAGTAGGTTTGTCTTTTGAGCCTTGCCTGAAAAAGACACTATCGGGGTGGCAAGAGCCTTGGCCAGTATTCAAAAGCCTAAGGGTGACATGTGCAAGCTGTCACTAGCGAAGCAGTGTGGCTTTTCGAGCATGTCATCCCAGGCGGACAGACACTGGATCCCCTTTGGATGATACCAGAAACTAAGCCGATTGTTGAAACTGAGAATTTTTTCTTTATACCGTGGTATTATTCTTGGTGAGGGCAGGATGCTACTCAGGGTCAGGGTCATACAGGCCTGGGCTACGTGATCAGAGAGCTCTTCCATGTCTCTTTTCATGTAGTCCAGAGAGGTATGGCTCAGGTCATTCACGCCAACATGGACAATGGCAGAGTCATATTTGTACTTGTTCTGTAGTGACCTGAGTGCTTGTGTTATGTGGCGGATCCTGGTGCCCGACAGGCAGCTAACAGTAACCTTCTCCTTATTCAGCCTAGTGAGTGGGACGTCAGTGTGCCTGACTATAGAGCCACCTATTACTAGTATGTTGGGTATGTTATTTTGCCTTAAGGGCTGTGATTGTATGGCACACTGGTTTTGTGAAGTATTTATTTCATGGTTTGTGTTGGGGGGGGGGTGGACGTTGCTTGGATGTTTGCTATGGAGGTCTCTGTTGGTTTTGCAGATTTTTATTTAAAGCCTCCAAGTATGTTTTCATGTATTTATGTGTGTTTTTTTCCAGTGCTGCTTTAATGGGTTTATGTGAGACTGGTGGTGTGATGCAAGTATTTCCTTTCTCCTCTTGACTGTCTGATCCAGTCTTGGGTTGAGAGAGCTTAACCTCCAGTTTGGCTGTATAATTGCATCTCTCACATGTATTAGTGTTTGGTGATAGGAGGAGGGTGATGTTTGTATACATGATGCAGTTGTAACATTGCGTCAAAATGCCCAGATTCACCAGTTGGATTGGAGAGTACACCTGAAACTGCCATTTGGACATGCCTGGATAGGTACAGTGAACTGCTTTACTGGATGGCTGGTAAGGTCGAATAGAGAGCCTTGTCCTTCTATACAGTACAGGAGGGTCTAGTGCTAGGGTTTATAAGTGCTTGCTATAAGTTTTGAGTAAGTGCCAGGCTGAGAAATTAGTGGCTTGAGTGCTTAAGTTGAAAGTTTGTCTAGTTCCAAGGGAAAAATTGAAGAGGAGACTTTGTGGAGCGGGAATAGTTTTACCCTAGCTAACCGGCGCTGCCCAACTCACAAAACCCGGCGTGCAAAACCGGGCAAATACAGTATTTATAGCAGGGAAATGAAAGAGAAAGAAATTAGCCCAAAATGGCCAAGAAACTACTAATTTCTGGGCTGAAACCACTTCTCCAGGGACAGAAAGGCTGCTCAAAGCTCCCCTCTCTCACAGGTGAACAAAGAACTTCCTTCTATTCAAGTAAGGTATGGGCAAACACAGAGATTTGTAACACAGCCCTGAATTCAGCAATAACCTGAAAACTGGGCTATATATAGGTTTATAGGTTAGTACTAGACTAACTGCCCTTGTGAGCCATTTTAAGCCTAGCCAGTTATCCCCTGTGAGATTCAAACACTGTACATTGTGTTTGTAAGGCAAACATCTTAACCATTACGCCACCCTCTCAACTAGCTTAGAAAGGTGGGAAACGAGCATATATATTTTTTTCTTGTTTTTTTTTTTTTTTTTTAGAAAGTAAAGCAGATACACTCAAAAAAACACTTGAAATACACAGAAAAGGATACTTATTTTTATATATCGCAGATCAGAGTTATAGTAAATGCCCCTAGTAATAAAGTAGGAAGAAACACAAATACAGTAAAAGCAGATGAATAAAGTGCAATTTATATATCTATATATATATATATATATATATATATATATATATATATATATATATATATAAAACAATAGAAAACAAACAAACTGATTTAAACAAGTCACCTAATTAACCAGAAAAAAAGCTTAAAACTGAGCCCTGTTCCAGCAGTCTTCAATCAAACAAGTTCTAACTGCACACCCCTGCTTACTAGAGTGCAGGGAAACCTTCTCCAAAAAAGATGGCCTGGATCAGTGCTCAAGTTATACAAATAAAGCTAGATTCAGCAGGCCTGAATCTGGTCTATGCTACAGCAACAGGCCGCACCAATTTCAGAAAGAAACAGTTCAAATAAGCAGGCACAAAAAGCCTGCGACCAGATATTCCCAGCTCAGAAGGGCAGAATCTAGCCTCTCCTCTCACAAGAGTGCAGACCACAAACCTTCTTAATGTAGAATAACTGGCCTGAAGCCCAAGTGCTTAAGCCAGAACTAATACACTTTTAGAATAGCAGACACTGGGCCTTCAATCAGCAGTTCCCAGCTTAGAAGGATGTAAGCTACCTGTCCTGCCACAACAGTGCAGACCACAAACCCTTTTAATGTAAAACAGCCTGTATGAAGCCCAAGTGCTTAAACCAAAAGACTTAGAATAACAGTTACAGTTTAATCAGGCTACTACCAAGCAGTAATAAATGCAGCAGAATAAATAAAATTGAGTACTTTTAAGAAAAGCAAAATAAAGTAAGAGGAAAGACAAATACAGTACACAGAGCTCACTGTTCAGAAACACACAATTAGAAAACAGAAAAAGTGAAAATACAGTACTTTTAAAACTGCAAGTTTGTACTTAACAGAATATTAAAATGCAAGTTTCGCTTGGCTTCAGCTTCTAATGCAGATGTTTGTAGCCAAGCAAGTCTCTCAGGAGTTGGGCATAAAATGATTTCTCAAACTTTGTGACTAGCACTTAAAGTACAGAGGAATCCCTCTAGGCTATTAAATATCAGATAACAAAGAAGTGATAACATTACCCCCTTTATAGCAAACAGACACAGAGCACAATGTTCAGAAACACACAACTAGGAAACAGAAAAAATGAAAATACAGTACTTTTAAAACTGCAAGTTTGTACTTAACAGAATATTAAAATGCACTACTGCAAGTTTCACTTGGCTTCAGCTTCTAATGCAGATGTTTTTAGCCAAGCAAGTCTCTCAGGAGTTGAGCATAAAACGATTTCTCAAACTTTGTGACTAGCACTTAAAATACAGAGGAATCCCTCTAGGCTATTAAATATCAGATAACAAAGAAGTGATAACACCACCCTCTTTATAGCAAACAGACACAGGGCATATTGTTCAGAAACACACAATTAGGAAACAGAAGAAATGAAAATACAGTACTTTTAAAACTGCAAGTTTGTACTTAACAGACTATTAAAATACACTACTGCAAGTTTCATTGGCTTCAGGTTATGCAGATGTTTGTAGCCAAGCAAGTCTCTCAGGAGTTGAGCATAAAACCACACATTAATTTACAGCCTGTGCACCACCTTTGAATCATCACAGCCTTGGGCACCTTGGGGCTGTTACCCAGATTGTGCACTGCATTCCTTCCTGCTATTGAGCAATGTACACACTTGTTTTCAGTGCAACTCTATCTTTAAATCATAGTCTTTACCTTCTAGGGACCATCTGATCTACATGGGCTCCTCCTCTGGTATATATAAGTGATTTCTGAATATCATTCAAAGTTACTTTATGGCATATGTCATTATATATTTTCAGATATCTCTATTAATATGTCAATATTTATTGTTATTGGCAAATAAGTACTGTTTTAGACATTTAAATGTCAGACGTTATTTTTGTAACTAAATATTTGCAACACACAGTAGAAACATTTAATGCTTAATACATGTTTCCAATCATTTATATTAAACCTAGTTAATGATGTAAAAAAACAAAAAGGTACAGAAGCAGAAATAACAACCATAAAAAAGGAAAACTGCCTCCAGGCGCCGATAACTAGTCCCCGACTCCACAGCAATGTGAAAAATACTACAAATGAACTGCAAAAATCGGACTTCTCCAACAAGAACACAGTTGTAGTAACAATCACTTTAATATATCCACACAGCACAAAAGGTCAAGCGCTTAAGTCAAAATTGACTTCATCAGAACAAAGACATGTTACACTAAAACCTTTTTATACATTTTCCTTAATGAGTCCATCAAAATCAGCACAATTAAAATTTAAAGCAACAGTCTTTTAAAATATTTCAAAGTACATATAAATAAATAGAAATAAATAAGAATGGAAAATGTGTTTGAGTTCATAAAATAGTACATAAAAATATATATAATATAACAATTATACAGACGTTTTTGTATAGTTTATGTTTATTATATAATAACAAGTGTTTAAAAGGAATAATTATAATCTATTAGCTCTGAACTTTAATTCAGGTTTAATACTAATAGATTCATTTATACCAGGAAACTCAGCCCGTTTAACCTGAGTTGCCATCTAGTTTCAACCCTGAGTAATTTTGCTTGACCTTTTGTGCTGTGTGGATATATTAAAGTGACTGTTACTACAACTGTGTTCTTGTTGGAGAAGTCCAATTTTTGCAGTTCATTTGTAGTATTTTTCACATTGCTGTGGAGTCGGGGACTAGTTATCGGCGCCTGGAGGCAGTTTTTCTAGTTAATGATGTACATTTAGATAAAATATCACACAAACTGAAGTGTCCTCAACAAGGTTAAATAAAAGTAATAAATCATTGCCAGAAAAAGAAATGCTAATTCCTAATCAGTCCTGTATTATGTTCAAATCCTCATTACTTAAGGGATTATTTATTTTATTTTATTTTTGCCTAGTTACTGGTTATGTCAAATTGCGCATTAACCCATTCAGTATAGAATCTTGAGAGAAAAACACAAAAGGAAGTTCATTTATCCTGTAAAAGTTAACACAATGATAAGAGGATTAAATTATAAATTTCTTTAAAATTAAGTGGACTGAATAACTTGTAGTTGTAATGCACAAAATACACAGCATAAGGTTCAAGTATAAATAAAGGTGAACTTAAATTATGGGCTGCAAAATGGAGTGCGTGGTAAAATGAAGTTTGTGTCAAATGCACATCAAAATTGACTGATCCTCATCTAGAGATGAAGCAGATATGCAGGCAACAAGATTACTTTATTAAAGTAGATATAATCAGAAAAAATAATCATTAAGGAAAGGAAAGCTAGGGTGGTAATTGCAGAAAAGATGGTGATTTATACCCTTCAGTTAAGGCAAAGTACAGACCTTGTTGAGAAAATTGCAAAAGGCACAAAGGCTTTGGAAAGATACTTAGAAAAACAATTAAATTATCGTGCAATTAGTAAGTGGTAACTGGAGTGCTTATGAAGGGAAGGAAAAGTAAGGGTGTGGGTGGTAAGAGTGGGAGGAGAGTAGAAGAAATGGAATATGAAAAGTAGTTGTGCTTGAAGTATGGGACAGAGGCTACCGAGGGAACTGAAATATTAGGAAAGAGCTAGTGGCAAGTATAGAAAAAGTAGTAATAATTAAGAGCAGAAATAACTATTTCAATGCCAAATTAAAATCTGTTACAGGTAGTGCAAGCACATAAAAAGGGTACCATGTAACACTGCACATGCAGAAGTCTGAGTACTTGAGATATTGCTTACTGGAGTGTTGAAAGAAGGTATTAAAGAAACATTTAATAAAAGAGCTGAGAAAATTTCATATGATTAGCACTGTACAATTGTGTAGCATTCATACAGTGGTTGTTAAATTTGGCAACAACTATGCAGATCAAATAAGAAGACCATGGGATCCTGAGGAGAACGCTCTTAAAAAAGTATAGTTTTTGGTGAAGGGCACAAGATCTTGAAAAAAATCTTCTAAGGTATGTTTAGTTAAGATTGTTTTATGTAGCTGGTGAGACATGCAAGGCCAGTATACTTCTTTGAAGATGTCATAATGGTTAGCTTTGCATGTGACAAGTTTGGCCATATTGTGATAGTGCATTCAATGTTTGCTCATATTCCCCTGGATTTACTATTCTTCCATGCAGGAATAGCTTAGTACTGCATGGAAGCAGACGTTTAGGAGCAGGACAGCAGTGAGCCATGCATATTAATGAAGGTGCGCTGCCTGAGCTACTAATCTTACACGGAGCTTGTAAGAGTGCAGGGGGCATGTCTGAGAGCAGAGCTCTCAGAATATACATGCCCCCGCAATGAAGAACTGCAGAAAGGCCAAAGTAATGAGCGAGACTGCTCATAGTTGTCCGCATATCCCCAGCAACATTCCCCCACATGTACAACAGCAATAGTAAATACAAATCAAATAAACAAACCTTTTTTTTAATTAAGAATCCGATTAAAGCTAACCATAGGTGAGCACGTCTGCCCATTGCTTAGCTACAGTTAATGCAGCTTAAATGGCTGAGGAGGATAACAAGGAAGATATATGCAAATGAAGCAGTATAGCAATAGTGTAGTGGGCAGAGCATTCGCCTTATGAGCAGGCATTTTTGGTTCGAGTCCCACTGCAGCACATTCCATTTTCCATGGCAAATCATGTTATGACCAATATTTTAGTTGCATAACCCTCTAAATGATATATATTTGTGAACTGGAGTACTGCATTAAATTAACATGTGAGGTGTCAGTGTCATAATGTTGCAAAGTCCCCAGATAAGTACATGTGCCCCATACAGTATATGTACGCAGGAATCATGGATACAAATGGAAGGTAAAATGTGTAATGAATGACAACTCCATACAGCTTCCAAATCCCCCACCTTCCCAAGAACCATTACATATGACTGTCTAAATCAGTGCAATTGTAAGTGGAAGAAAGCACTAGTAAGCAAGTGTAAGCACCAATAAGCAGTAGTAAGCGAGTTTAAACCTGTTTGTGCAGTGGTAAGCAATGCGCACACAGGTTAAGCAATTTTGAAGCTAACTCTCTGTAAGCATATTTAACCGGAGGTTAACATTGCTTGCCCTCGCGCAAACCTGGGCAAATCTACTTATAACCACTCAAAACTGCCTTAATCACTCTGTATCCAATGGCCCTTGTACTACCCAGCAACAAAATAAACAGCCTTGCAGGTCTTAAACCGAGGACCCAATACACTACAATCACAGTAGTTAACCACCAAGCCATCACATCAATACAGAAGAATGAGGTATCAGCAAACAAGTCCTCACTATAGTAAAATCAAACTGAACCTGTGAAAGGAATCAGTATACAGTCATATGTTCTATAACCCACTACATAATATAAATATGTGAACTGGAGTACAGCAGTAAGCCCGGATGTGAGGTACAATTGTAATAGAGTGTTGAAGTCCCCAATAAAACACAAGGACACGATACAGTGTACATACACATGAATCATGGATACCAGGCATATATATAAGATGTAATGAATAAGAAATCAATGACAAAAAGAAAATATAATGCAAAGTCTAATGTAAGGAACGCTAAGTATAGCACAGGCCAGCTTAGGAGATGTAAGCAATGTGTAGGCCAGCTACCTCAATTTTTTTATGTTACATTTGTTAACCGGGGGTGTCTGCCTAAGCCGAAAAGGCCCTTTTTCAGCAGAGGCCCGTGGAGAAAAGCTCCACATAGAAAAATTACAGATACATTTAGTTATTTAGACATGATCAGTATACACACAAATTACAAAAGACATGTTCTTACAGTGGTATGCAGCACATCAGCAGTTACAGTAGAGGGAGAACAAACAGCAAAATATGAATTTAAAAATAAATTGAATTAATAGATTTGTGGTGTACAGCTGAAATTTGGAACATATGTAGAATACATACATAGTGCACAGGTACAGTACATACATTGTAGATTAGCCAGTGTTTGTGAGTAAGACGGAAAACTATTATCAAGTACTCTAGGTTTAGTATGTGTACCTTATCCACTTTCACTAGCCTGGGGAACAATCATGGCACTGACAACTTTGCTTGAGATGTTGCCTGATGAGGTCTTTAAATGTGGCTTTGGACAATGTGTTTTGAATGCTAGTAGGGACAGAGTTCCATTTTTTAGTCACTGAACTACTATATAGTGCATCTCCAAAGCTATTGTAGCTGTTGGTGACTTCTAGTAGTAGTTTGCTTGATGATCTAAGAGGCCTTTTGGCTGAGTGATGTTGTACTAGGTTTTTGAGGGCAGGACACTTATTGGGGAGGTAATATATTGAATGACAGAGGCAGACCTGATTGTAGCCTAGGAGCTTGGGTAGTTCAAGCCAGTATAGCTGTCTCAAAGCAGTCCAGTGATGAGTTCTATATGAGCAATTTGCAGCAAAGTGGGCAATTCTGTTATAGCAGGATTCAATTTTCCTTAGTTCAGTTTTGTTGAGATTAGTCAGAATGGGAGATGCATAGAGTAGGGTGGATAGAAGTTGGCAGCGAGCAATGGCTGATCTTATGATATTGGTACAAAATGTTTGATATGGTAGAATGATCCCAGTCTGGCATGTATTTTTTAATAGTTAAGTTGAGATGACTATCAAATTTTAGGTGAGAGTCTATGGTTATTCCCAATAGCTTAGCCTGTGCCACTGGAGTGACTGGAGTAGCATTTGTGGAGTAGATAATGAATTGACTGTTAGTGTTTTTGTTAGAACTGGTTATAATCATAAGCTGAGTTTTCTTTGGACTGAGAATACGTTGGGCTTTGGTTAGGTAGTTTTCAACATCAGAGAATGCTAGTTGAGTTGTTTGCAGGAAGGTGGGAATGTTTTGTGCAGCACAGATTAAGGTAGTGTCATTTGCATACTGAATGATAGATGCATGCTGTGTGGAGGCATTGAGGTCATTTGTGAAGATTGTGAATAGTAGTGGTCCTAAGATAGAACCCTGTGGGACTCCTATAGTTATGGGCAGCTGAGTAGAGAGAGGTTTCCCATTTCACAGCTTGGTACCTGTCAGTTAAGTAGCTTTGGAGCCAGGTAAGAGTGGAATTTGATAGGTGATATTGGTTTAGTTTGTTTAGCAGGATTTGGTGCGAGACTGTGTCAAATGCTTTGGACATATCCAAAAAAAGAGTTGACACCTGCAGGCCTTCAATTTTGAGATGGTTTACTGTGCCTGTGAAGCAGAGGAGGGCTGTAGTGGTACTATGGGCAGGTCTGAAACCCTGCTGACTAGGTGACAAGATGTTGTTGTCTAGGAGATATTTTAGCACCTGGGTATGGATGCATTTTTTCTAGGATTTTGGCCAGGGGGGAGATTAAAGCAATGGGTCTGTAGTTTTGAGGGTAAAGCTTGTATTAGTGTTATTTGTGTTTGGAGGGATAGTGAAGAAGGAACTGTCCTGTGATACTAAGGATAGAATTGAGCCCAGTGTTATACCCCTTTAAACAATGCCAATCTTAGGTAAGCAGGTTTGCCCATAGCCTAGTCTTTTCAAAACCGGCCAATCATGAATAATTGTGGGAAATCAGCCCTACTTAAACCCAACAGGCAGGAATACATCTCATAACTAGTTGTAGCTTCCCCTTGCAGGCACTATGGCAGAAAGGGGAGAAGGTGTGCACTTCTGGGTGCAGCACTGGTGCCTTCAGGCGTCCAGAGTCATGGCAGGACTGCCTGTCAAAGACCATGAGCAGAGACTGCTGCAGGGCCAGTACCAGGGTTCCCAATACTAGGTGGAAGCCTGGGACCATCTCAGCTATGAACTCACCAGTGCCACTGGTGTACCCCAAACTGGTGAGCAGGTCAGGCATCACTATGCCGACCTGAAGTGGCATAAAGGGGACCTCTTGGACCAGTGGATCCAAGAGGCTAGAACGGCAGGGGATGTCCCAGCTGAGTGTAATAATTGCCAGCTCATGTATATCATGGATAGGTATGGCTAAATATTCCTCTTATGTCCTCCACAGCTGTACATGAGTGGGACGCAAACCAGGAGACCCACAGAAGTCGCCTGGAGAGGTTGCGACCCGAGGCAGGTCAGTAATACTCTTGCATGTACTGTCATAGGAAATAAATCTAAAAGTATTAGTAAATTAATTGCCTGTATAAAACCTGTATTATGTAAGGCAAGTACTGCATACACCAGAGAATATGGCAGGAAGAGTCACATATAGTTTGTATGTAAATAAAAGCGTAATAGCCTGACAAAATTCTAACTGCTGGACTGCATGTGTATACTCTGCTATCATATGGTAATGTAGATTTGCAATCACGTAATAGCAATGTTGTATTAAGCACTGTTACCCAGACTGTGCACCATAAACAGAATGTGTAGGAATGCCTGTATTTGACTGGTGTAATCCCCAGAGGCTATTTAGTACAACTGAGAGGCACATAGACAGAAAACAGTGAAAAGGCAGACAAAATTTGAATAGCACATGCAACTGAGAAGTGAACTGCTGTATTTTTAGTACACACACAGCCATGGTTCGAATCCTGGCAGTGGTAGTAGTCTGCATACAGAATCATACCCCACAACTGTACAGATATGTCCAGAATGTCCAGTAAAGTGGCCCATATCTGCTGCCTGTCAACCTGTCCCCCTGGGAAATCAGTGGGATGATCCCAGACGTATAGCCAGCAAACAGGAAAGACAGCCAATTGACACACATCTATGAGAACAAAGCTGGCACACTAGCAACTCCCTAAAACCTTATTAGAATAAGAAGCCATGTATGTCCTATTTATACCCCCATGTTGTCAAGCTGTGGCCAGAGTGCGTACAGTAACATAGTGAGATGTATGTGCATAATAGTAATGTGGAATCTCGTACTGTGTGTGGCAACATTCAGGTAGTGCTAACAAACATTTCTCCCACACGTCTGTCAGATACCAACACTGTGCCCAGAAATACAATAATGATACCCTGTACTTGTACTGTTTACTTTGGAATTGTATGGCATTATGACTGATGCAGTTGCTCCAAATAATAAGGTATTACTCATCACTGTCACTCACACTGTCCTAAAAATATAAATGTCTAGGAAATCCTGTATAAGAGTGTTGTAATACAAGGTCAGCATGCAAAACCACAAGAGAATTATAAGAGAGAAAGCAGATAGGAGATATACAGCAATATCTATATATCACACACAACTCTGATGGACAGTGTTTAAGTTGTAGCAGACACAGCCATGGCCTGAATCCTGGGAGTGTAAGTAGGCTGCATACAGAATCATACCTCACAACTGTACAGATAAGAACAGAATGTCCAGTATATGGGTCCATATCTGCTGCCTGTCACCCTATCCCTCTGGGAAGTCTGTGGGATTATCTCAGATGTCCAGGCAGCAAACAGAGAATACAACTGATTGTCACACATCTATGAGAGCAAACCTGTAAGTCTATCAACTCCCAAAACTGTTATGAGAGTAATAAGCCGAGTATCTCCTATTTACACACACATGTTGTCAAGCTGTGACCAGAGTGCGTACAGTAACAGAGTGAGATGTATGTGCATAATACTAATGTGTAATCTGGTACTTTGTGTGGCAACATTCAGGTAGTGCTAACAAGCATTGTTCCCACAGGTATGTCGGATACGAACACTGTGCCGAGAAAAAAAAAGCTTGATACACTGTACTGGTACTGTTTACTCTGGTACTGTATGGGACTGTGAGTGTTGCAGTTTCTCTGAATAATAAGGTATCACTGATCACTGTCACCCACATTGTTCTACATAATATAACTGTGTAGGAAAGGAGAAAGCATATGATAGGGTGCCTAGAGAGGAGTTGTGGTATTGTATGAGGAAGTCAGGAGTGGCAGAGAATTATATAAGAGTGGTGCAGGATATGTACGAGGGTAGTGTGATAGTGGTGACGTCTGCAGTGGGAGTGACAGATGCATTTAAGGTGGAGGTGGGATTACATCAAGGATCAGCTCTGAGCCCTTTCTTATTTGCAATGGTGATGGACAGGTTGACAGACGAGATCAGACAGGAGGCACCATGATGTTTACAGATGACATTGTGATCTGTAGTGAGAGTAGGGACCAGGTTGAGGAGACCCTGGAGAGGTGGATATATGCTCTAGAGAGGAGAGGAATGAAGGGTAGCAGGACTAAGAACAGAATATGTGTGTGAATGAGAGGGAGGATAGAATAATGGTGAGAATGCAGAGAGTAGAGCTGGCGAAGGTGGATGAGTTTAAGTACTTGCGATCAACAGTTCAGAGTAATGGTGAGTGTGGAAGAGAGGTAAAGAAGAGAGTACAGGCAGGGTGGAATGGGTGGAGAAGAGTGTTAGGAGTGATTTTTGACAGACGGGTACCAGTAAGAGTGAAAGGGAAGGTCTACAAGAGGGTAGTGAGACCAGCTATATAGTATGGGTTGGAGATGGTGGCATTGACAAAAAGGCAGGAGTCAGAGCTGGAAGTGGCAGAGTTAAAGATGTTAAGATTGGCACTGGGTGTGACAAGGATGGACAGGATTAGGAATCAGTATATTAGAGGGTCAGCTCAGGTTGGACGGCTTGGAGACAAAGTCAGAGAAGCGAGATTACGTTGGTTTGGACATGTGCTGAGGAGGGTTGCTGAGTATATTGGGAAAAGGATGCTAAGGATGGAGCTGCCAGGTAAGAGGAAAAGAGGAAGGCCTAAGATAAGGTATATGGATGTGGTGAGAGTGGACATGCAGGTGGTTGGTGTGACAGAGCAATATGCTGAGGACAGGAAGAAATGGAAACAGATGATCCGCTGTGACAAACACTAATGGGAACAACTGAAAGAGAAGAAGACGAAGGAAAGCCTGTATAAGAGTGTGGTAAGTCACTAAAGGTTGACGAGGGCAATAGTCTAGATATGTCCCGGTTTACCTGCATGTGGTCAAGACATAGCCAGGGTCTGTGTAGAAAGAGATGGACAGCTATGTGCGCAACATCACCTGGAATCAGGAAGTATGTGTAGAAACAGTCAGTGTTAACAAACATTTCCTCCACAGGTATACCAGGTAAGAGATGCATACTGCAGGTAAAACCAGTTCATGTATAATGATGACGACAGCCATATCACTGTCCAAACTAAGGTTATAGGGTAGTCTAGTAATACTTGTAAGGTACAGATAACAGCACTGACTAGGAAAGTAATGTGGACTACAGAAACATACTAGTTGTTAATTTACATCCCCCCCCCCACCATATCTCCAACAATAAACTACATACCCACCTCAACTGGTATGTAATGACTGCACAGTTCTGTTGGGAAATATGTCCTATTGGTTGATAATTATTTTAACCTGTTTCCATGCATGGTGCCATCAATGTACCTGCATGCTGTTGTTATTACCACTGTGGTCACACATATGCATGTGTTTCATTTGCTATGCAACTGTTCTGTATCTGGTGTCTGCGTTAATGGGAATATCTATGCATGCTGTTATACCTAACCCTGGAATGTGTTGATTATTACTAACCCACATAAGATGATAAAACTTAAACACTATAGCACATTAGGGAAGGTTGGTCCCAGCAGACCCACCTGTTCCACCTCAGCTGGCCATGACACCGGTCCCCAGCACATCTGGGGCCCAACCCGGGACCTCCTCATCTGTTGGTCCTGCACCACCTTTGGGTGGAACCACCTCAGGAGATGGGGCTCACTCCCCCCACCCGTCGCCATGTCTGGGTCGTGGTGCATAGCGAGCACCACTGGGAGGTTGGTGATCTTCTATGCCAGCTCGAGGGCCATGTGTCACAACTAGAGGGTCAACCTGACTCTGCAACTCAGCCCCCAGCACAGCCACTTTTGGGGCTGTGAAGGTGCCCATGGGTGAGGACCTCTGTCCCACTGTTTCTACTAGGGGGCTCATGGGTTTCCGATGTCACAACACCCCTCCCCATCAATGTGTCTATCCCCCCACATGTGTCATACACCACCTCTGTATGCGTTTTGTCTTGTCTATTAATCTACCCAACCTACCTCCCCAAATATACATACTATCCCTCCCCAACATCCCACTCTCACCAGAAAAAAAAGGGCAATCTGTTCCCCAAAAAAATCTTGCCTCATACATAACTGTCCATTTCGCACACATGTCCACTGAAAACATGTAATCTGGTCTAACTGGCATCACAACATATTATTGTTGTCCACACCCCTCTCTCAGGGGTTTGAGTGCCCAAATCTACCTCCAAATTCAGAGTATCTGCACAGATGTTGCTGTAGAGGCAATGGGCAGCTATGGACCTTCCCTACACACTTCCTGCACATCCTTAGCTATCTTTCCTACTGTCTTTCACTCTTTGTGCCCCTTTTTCACCACTTTCCTATCAACCTTTTTTTTTCTTTTAAAAAAATTAGCATGGGGGTAAGCGGGAGTAAGCACTTTTAAGCAGCAGTAAGCGGGTTTAAGCTTGTTTATGCAGGGGTAAGCAATGCCTTCACAGGTTAAGCAAATGAGAAGCTAAATCAGTATAAGAAACTGTAACCGGAAGGTAGCATTGCTTACCTTCGAGGAAACCTACACAAACCTGATTACAACTGCTTAAAAGTGCTTATCACTCTATATCCAACGGCCCTTGTTCTGCCCTGCAACAAAATAAACAGCCTCTGCAAGGCTCAAATCCATGACCCTACACACCATAGCCAAAGTGATTTACCACTAAGCCATGCCAGATATACATAACCCAGATGTTTTCACAAACATAACATCCAGCACAGTCATTCAACAGTACAGGGAATGCATTTATACATGTAGATGTATGTGTGTGTGTGTGTGTGTGTGTGTGTGTGTGTGTGTGTGTGTGTGTGTGTGTGTGTGTGTGTGTGTGTGTGTGGTGTGTGGTGTGTGTGTGTGTGTGTGTGTGTGTGTGTGTGTGTGTGTGTGTGTGTGTATATATATATATATATATATATATATATATATATTTATAACAAATACATATATGATCATTAGTGACCACTCTCTAACCTTTGTATGTAGACAAAAGATCAGCATTCCTAACTCTAAGTTATTTAGAAATACTCGGTTTAACAAAAATTTTAACCAAGGAAGCTTCCAAACCGAACTTAAGGTATGTGACTGGTCACCTCTAAAATACCTACCACTATAGAAAGCAGTGTTATATTTCAACACTAAATTCCTACAAATCTTAGACTATCATGCCCCTGTTCGATCCATCAGAAACAACAGAAAAACTGCTCCATGGCTTACAAATGAAACCAGACAAAAAATCATATTTAGAAATAAAATTTGGGCCAAATGGAGAACTACTAAAAATCCAATAGACCACCTATATTTTAAGCAACTGAGGAACTGTAGTAAAACTTCTGTACTCCTTGACAAGAAAAACTTCTACTTTTGACTCCAACAAACCCACCAGCACAAACCACAAAAATTCTGGTCAGGCATAAATAAGCTCTTACATCCAGGCCACTCCAAAACACCAACCCCAACAGGCTCTGCCCATGACAATCCTAAACTTATTGCTAATGCCTTCAATAACTTCTTTACTGATGCAATCCAATCTCTAGACAATTATTTACCCACTGTTACCACTAACCTGTCACACATTTTAACTAACTTGTCTCCCTCATTTCATATACAACCTGTGCCTACATCTGTTATCTGCACCCTTCTCCAAAGACTTAAACCAGGCACCCCTTCAGCTGACCTCCTACCAGCTGAATATCTACAGAAATCTGCTAAAGTCTTAGCCTATCCCATCTTCATACTTATAAACAGAACAATCACTGAAGGAACTATCCCAACTATCTAGAAAATCTCCCATATCATTCCTCTTCATAAGGGTGGTGACTCTAATGAACTCTCTAACTTTCGCCCTATAGCCCTACTCTCTCCACTAGCAAAAATAATGGAGAAGTGTATTCACCGACAACTACTTGACCACCTTCTCCATAACAATTTACTTGCCATCTGTCAACATGGCTTTAGACCATTCCACAGCAGAACTTCTGCCCTTCTATCCTTTTCTGATTGTATCAACAAAAATCATAATAACAACTCCCTATCATCCGTTCTCTTTCTTGACCTCACAAAAGCCTTTGATATGGTTAACCATCACCTTCTTTTGGATATACTTGTATCTCTCTCACTTGATACACAGGACCTACACTGGTTTAAGTCCTACTTAGAAAACAGACAACAAGCTGTGCTCTGGGACAAGGAACTCTCTACACACCTCCCTGTTTCCCTTGACGTACCTCAGGGCTCTATCTTAGGCCCTCTCCTATTCTCCATTTATATTAATGATCTAAAGCTTACAATTCCTCAAGCCACCTGCATACAATATGCAGATGACTCTACACTAATTTGCTCTGCTACTTCCTTACCGAAACTCCAATCGCTTACCCAGAATGTATTCAATAAAGTTGAAAATTAGTTCCTACAACGTTGCCTTCTCCTGAACGCCAAAAAAACAAAATTATTGCTCTTTAATCCTACAATAAAGTCCTCTCAATTAGACCATACAGTGACATCCAAAAGTGGTACTGTAATATCTCCAGAATCTACCACCAAACTCTTAGGAGTGATACTTGACAATAATCTTACCTTCGACATACACATCAATACCAACATAAAACCAGTTAATAGAAAGCTAGGCACCCTTTACAGAATTAAACCCTACCGTACCCCCACTGCCAGAACTACAATTGCCCACACCCATCTCATCTCCACACTACTCTATGTCTCTCCCATTTATACCAATCTTTCAAAAAGCAATCTTAACAAACTGACACTCACCTATAACAACATAGCTAGATTTGCCAAAAACTCCCCATTAAGAACCCACCATTGTCAGAATCTAAAACAACTTGGATGGCTTGAACTCCAAAATCAACTATTATTTCAACAACTTACTATCACACACAAGATCTTATATCATCCTACTAATACTCCAATATTAACTAGTCTTATCACCCCCTACAAAAATCTCTCAACCCTTTGCTCAGCCAATAGGTTACTAGTAACTATACATAAATCCAACAATAAGGCTGGGGGCACAATGTTCTCAAACACTGTAGGGAAATCTTGGAACCTGCTCCCCAGGGAACTCTCATCTCTCTCTTCTACATCTCTATTCAAAAAGCAACTTAAGGAATATCTCCTAACTCACTGGCTATGCCCTTGCATATCTCAGCTATGCCCTGACTAAAACTCTCCTCCTTCATTTTTTATGCCTAGATTTTCTTAATACTCTCATCCTATCTCCTACCAACTGCTGTGAATATGTGATTTTCAGTCTATCAATGTTATTACTAACACTGCATTTCCTTAATCTGCTATTGCGCTTAATACTCACTTAGCATGTGCTCTTCTTGAGAAACAGAACTCTACCTTAGTTTAACCTACCACAAAGCTTAAACTTGCTTAGCAAGCTCTACCCTAGCTTATTTTAAGAATTATTGCTTGTACACAATTGTAGACCTTATTAGTACTATGATGTTATGTAACAAGCTTGTTGTTCTACTTGTAATTATGTACTGTGACTTTAACTGTAGTGGAGCTTTTCTCCCCGGGTCTCTACTGAAAATGGACATGTGTCCAGCTAGACTAGCCCGGTCAACAAATGTAAAATAAAATAAATAAATAAATAAAAGTATAAATATGTATGTATATATATATATATATATATATATATATATATATATATATATAAATATAAGTATATATTTATGCCTACATCTATAGATATATATGCCTACATCTATAGATATATGTCTACATATATATATATATATATATATATATATATATATATATATATGTGTGTGTGTGTGTATATGCAGATATATATCTATAGATATAAAGAGAACATAACAAATACATATATGACCAAAGGCACCGTTAATGGGGGTGAGGGGGCCCAAGCTAAATACGTCTTGTAAGTATTGATATCACCCCCTCCCCCACAGCAAAACAGATCTTCCCTGCAATACAATACCAAATGTTGCATGTCCCATACCCAGGACCTGATACAACATGGGCACAAGGCGTTAACAGTACTCTATCACACCTGTATAATATCAGGATGGCATCAATAACATATCATGCAGTACACTCTGGCTACCATAGGGAATGTACAATGTGGAAGCAATAAACATTCCAAAAATACAAATACACACACACACACATATGCAGATACACACACACACACACACACACACACACATATATATATATATATATATATATATATATATCTATATATATATATATATATATATATCTTACTACACATACACACACAGAGATATGTATAGGAAGATACATATTTAGAGGGTGCACACCATACTGAACAGCCAATAGTCCTAGAGTTGCCACCTTATGAAATGGACAGTGTATGAGTCACCCATACAAAAGACAATTGTTGCCTGAAACATATACCCACAGAGAAGTCAAAGGATATGACACCACACACAGGTTTGCATGCATAAGAAAGTTTTATTTGTGTACTATTACAGTTGTATATGCCATGTCATTTAGCTGGTTAGACTTTGAAATACATACAAACAGATTAAATCAACTCTCAAGCAGATCATTTAACATAGTAATCCGAAAGCATAACATGTGTTGCTGTCCAGATCAAGGCCTGCAAGTAGTACAACAGTAAGGACAGACTGGGCCACAGGATAGCAATCAATCAACAGTAAGTAATGCAGATGTATAGTCCAACAGCCTCTAACTACACTCTGTATGAATTCCCTAGGATAAAAGACTTAAGTTAACACAATGGGATGTATGTGTTACATAACAATGCATAACTGAAATCATCACAATCACACTGACAAACAGAACAGTCTGTATGGCAGTAAGCAGTAGGCCAGCAATGTTCCCAAGGTGAAATGTATGGTAATGTACAGCCATAAACTGTAAGGCAGCTTACTACTGGTATCCCTCACATGTTGTAACAGCCTAGGTTATATATGGTGCATACCCATCCCCATAGACTGACTTACAGGGGCATATAACACTATTACATACACTGACCTCTGGACTGCAGAAGGGCACATATGTTTTGTGCAGATGAAGCCCAAATATACATGGACCCAATCCCACAATATGTGTGGGAGCCACAACAGCACTGGAATGATGGCAGGAATGGCAGCATGACATAATCACAGGCCACTACATAACAACCTCTTACTGCATGTCATATGAACAAAGCATGGTATGTAGGTGGAGGACAGAGGCCAGAACACAGGCCCATATGTGAAATAGTGTTGTCATACACTGAGCAAGTTGCTGGTGTTACAGAATAGTCTGCAACATACCCTTAGTCAGGAATATGAAGTTAGAAACACAAATGGATGCAGCCATGTACTGCTAGCACTCAACACGCACACTGCCAGTGATATATCTGACACAGGACCTGTGTGGTGGATAGACAAAACATAACTGGCACACCTCTGGCCATCATGTGGATAGGCCAACAGCTGAGAGCTATGCAGATAGACTGCATTCCATGTTAAACTAGTATGTACACACAAACCCTGTAACATTGGTGCTATACAATGCATATAACAACAGTACTCACACTCTGTCTGTAGTTTTGGAACCTTATACAAATATGTCGCTGGCCAGAGTCTGCAAGTCCTCTGGTAAGAGTTATTGCTACCTGCTGTCTGTAAAACTGCTGCCCACACACAGGAAGGATGCCCACCATACAGGAAAGGTAAAGGGACCATGCCCACGTGATGTAGGGATTTATAGTAGTGGGTTGCCATGACAGTGGTAATTAGAAGTACTTCACAGCATGCTGCATGCAGGTAGCAAGTGGAGGACACTGATTGGTGCAGAGTCCATCAGCTGATCATGTGCATCACGTACAAAATCCATGCTGCAATCTATTGAAAGCAGCTCATTCCATTTACAGGAGAGAGAACGAGATAGAGAGAGAGAGAGAGAGAGAGAGAGAGAGAGAGAGAGCGTGAGTGAAAAAAAGAAAGAAAGAAAGACAGCTAAAGGCCAAGTCAAAGGAAAAAAAATCCAAGCAAACTATCCAAAACAGGCATCATTCCCACAACAGGTATGTGAAGTATATATATATATATATATATATATATATATATATATATATATATATATATATATATATATATATATATATACATGTAATTGACTGCGGTACTTGATCCATAATAATGGGATAGATGATATGGAATGATTTATATGTGCCATCAGGTGTTTTTGTAATGACATCCAGCTGAACAACTGCTATGGTCAATAGTGTCTGTCCCTGTGGGTGGTGGGCCATACCCACCTGTGCAGAGCAGCACAGACTGACAAGATGTAAGCCATAATAGTGTGTGTTGTGTAATGTAAAACATGTATATTACTGTGGCCAACAGCTGGTGGTGGAAGTAATGCCATAATGATGGACACGTGGGTTCTAGAGCCGACACTTGCAGGGCACTCAAGTTAACATGTAATGTAGCATGTTGAAATGCCATAGGTGTGTAATCAGCTTACCTGCAATCTGTCCCTATATATACCCCCTAATGTTAGGCTGTGTCCTCATGTGGCACCTGTCTGTGTTGTAGCAAGGCAGAACAGTGAAGCTGTGCAGGAATGAGAATTAGAGATTGCAGACCTGATGTCTGAATGTACTCCATATATATATATATATATATATATATATATATATATATATATATATATATATATATATGTGTGTGTGTGTGTGTGTGTGTGTGTGTGTGTGTGTGTGTGTGTGTGTGTGTGTGTGTGTGTGTATGTGTGTGTATATATATATATATATATATATGTATATATATATATATATATATATATATATATATATATATATATATATATATCTATATATATATATATATATGTATGTGTATAGATATACAGACACCTATATGTATATATATATATATATATATATATATATATATATATATATTTATATGTGTGTGTATGTCAACATATATACAAACACACACACACATATGTATATGAATACATGTCCCCTATTTTTGCATCACAGTACTGCATGCTATGTGTGAGGGAACATCACACATATCAGTGCACACACACACACACACACACACACACACACACACACACACACACACACACACACATATATATATATATATATATATATATATATATACAGCAGTAAGTGTGTGCAACATGGACGGTTATGTCATATGTGAACCTCTTGCTGGGACCACATTGCCCTTGTCTGTGAAGGTGGGATTGGGAATTTGGAGAAGGAAAGTAGGTATATTTGTGGAGGTGGGTTGGGATGGGAGATAGAGAAGACAGCCTACAGGGTGGTATATGACACATGTGGTGGGTAAACACCCTGGATGGTGAGTGCCGTCTGTGATGTGGAAGCCCCATGAGCCCCCATATGGAAACAATGGCAACAAAGCCTCCGCCCATTGTCAGTCACAACAGCAGCTTCATGGCCCTGAAGGTGCCTGGGCTGGAGGCTGAGCAGTAGGAGCATGTGGACCCTGTGATTGTGTACTGAGGACCTCAAGGTGCTGTAGCACATCCCCCAAGTCTCTGTGTCGCTCCCTATGCACCAGACCCTGGACCTGAACTCAGATGACAGGATCATGTCTGTGTGTGGCCCCCGGGGGGGGGCAGCATCTCCTGAGGTGGTTCCACCTGAAGGTCATGCAGGGCCAGTAGATGAGGAGGCCTGAGGGTGGGTCCCACATGTGATATGGCCTGGTAACATGACCAGATGAGGTGGGAGAGGTGGTTTGGCTGGCAATTGTTCCCTAAACATGCTATAGTATCACTGTTATAGAACATATGTGGGTAGTAACAGTCCACACATTCCCACATCATGTCCAACAGCATGCATAGATATCCCCAATAACACATAACAACAGATGTGCAGCAATCACATAGCAAACAGACCACATGCATATATGGAACCATAGTGGCCCTTACAATGGCATGCAGGTGACATTGTCTGTAACAGGCCACCAGTGATAGTGTCCCCACAGGGAACATGGCTACAGACACATACAAATGTGTCATTACTGGGGTTCATGGCTGCAGGTGGTCATAGGTGTGTACCTGGCTATTGTCCATGGAGAGATGGGAAGTTTAGGGGATGTGTGTACTGTGGTATCATGCCACCTGACATATGGCAGCAGGCAATCTATCTACAGACACCACTGTGGTGACTCTCAGGGTGAGAGTGACATGCATCAGCCAATCCTCTGTGTGCCACCTGCAAATGGCCAGTGAGGTGATCCAGTTGACATGTATGCAACATGTATTACAAAACATGGTTTGTGTCTGTGTTTGAGACCTGTACCCAAGCATGTTCTGTTGACTGTGGTAGTGTAGTGTAGGTACCTGTGGCATATGGTGCATACAGGGTGTTGTGTCCTATCTGTGCCAGTTATGACACAGCTGGGCAGACATGTCAGTGTCAGTCAAGCATAGGTTGCTTGTATGTATCCAAGCTGGATACCTGACAACTGCATATCCGTACAGGGACTGACAGACACCAGTTTGCCAACTAACTATGCAGTAGGATGAATGTGTTGACAGATAGATGTCTGACACCAATATGTATGCGATTACTACATGTTGGCAGCCCTCAGTGACATGTGCTATACAAACAGTAGTCTAAAGTTAATTTCCACATGTCAGATCATTATCCAGTAGGAGATATATACTGTGTCACAGCTCACATGCCAGGAACATGACAGTGAGGACTCAGAGTCCAACTATGCATGCAGGGGTGCTTTTTGCCAGTACTGCAGTTAGCAATCTACCCTTGATTGGGAAAGCACTGTCAACAGTAGTAACGCATGATACCCTACATGCCAGTGTGACAGCACATAACATGGGATACTACCCTTGTATGTAACATTCACATGGATAAGAGTGTTGTACAGGTCATTTATACGCAAGTGTCCCAGACATGACACTCACACCCCTTGCTACTGTACTGACAGCGCATAGACGGATGTTATGTACATGGCATTACATACACCTTTTACAGATGTCATTAACCTGCTATGTTAACAGACTGGAATGTGAGCACAGGTTACCAGGGCTGAGCCATGCTTAGCAGGTGTCAGCATTGCTGCAATATAACAGCTAAGCAGATTTGCGCACTGGTAAGCAAAGCCTACATGGTGTAAGTGCCCATACATTTAATCGTATGTTAGAACTGCTTAGCTTTGTGCAAACCCATGCAAACATGCTTAAAGCTGCTCAAAACTGCCTTAACCACTCTGTATCCAACAGCCCTTGCTCTTCCCGGCAACAAAATAAACAACCTTTGAAGGTCTTGAACCTAGGACCCTGTACACTACAGTCACAACATTTAAACAGTACGCCATGACAGCTGTAAGGACAGTTGTATTTCCAATACATCTGTCAGTAGACATATTGAATATTATTGAACAATCGCTGTGACGTCTACAATTGTATAGTACATGTTAGTGATATTACTGTTCCATCACATATGTTGTTATATCCAAATATATACATATCAGATACATACGGTGTGATACATCTGGGATGGTATACACAACAGTAATGTTTACACATGACAAGGATATGAATATATAAATATACATATGTGGATATATGTCTATATGGACATACACATATATATTCATATATATGTATTTATACACATCTGTATAGTGCATCATATATATGGCCATTCATAGATCTATCTGTATATTTATATGTATATATATATATATATATATATATATATATATATATATATATATATATATAGACATATATAGATGTGTATATGTATATATATATATATATATATATATATATATATATATATATATATATATACATGTGTATGTTTGTATATGTGTGTGTATATATATACATATATATATATATATATATATATATATATATGTATGTAGATCTGTATATGTCTATATATCTATATAGATATATGGATACATATAGATATATCTATATACATATATGTTTATCATATGTCCAGAACATGGAGTGGATTCCTACCTCAGCACCAGTAGTATCAACCTCTTAGTGCAAGGGGATGTCATGTATGTATTGCAGGTATATATGCAGACTGTTGCTATTGTAACAGGGATTGTCTTAACAGACTTGTTGTGTGTGGGAGGTCACACCTGCTATTGACATGTATGCCATCGGTTACTAACAGACATCCTAAGGACATCATAGTACAGTACCACTGATAGCACAGTAATGATCCTGTGGGCTACAGCAGAGATATGACCAATATTTGTAGACAGTCTGACACTCTCTGGTCAGTCCAGAGGTATACACAGATCCCGTTCATGTGAGACATGTGGTCCAATCCTGACAATGTGAATGTTAACAGCCATGTACATGGGTATATCACATAAATACTGGACTACATATGCCCACACAGTTTATGCATTCACACACTCCTGTCTGTCCTGACACATAATAACTGGTGGTGCAGAGGTCACATGGCCACATGCTACCCAGTAGTTAGTGACATACATCTGTTCAGAATCCCACTGCTTTGTCCGAAATACACAACAGTTATGGTGGCCCAGCAGCAGTACTTCTTGCAAATATCTGGACATAACATCACACTGGGTAATTACACTAAGCTGCTAGGCATGTAACAAAGCACTGTGCAAACTACAGGCAGACTGCCACAACACTGGCCTACATTTCATATGGGGAAATACACATGTACCTGCAAATATAGCAGGCTCTACAGACATGTCACAGCACAGAGTAACAGACACCTGTGTGAAAGTGCATACCCACAACCAATGTGAACACAGCCACATATGGTATGCAAGCTTAATATTACACTATATGGACTGTCTGATCAACACCATCCTCATATTTGCCACTCACACACTAACCCTACATATACTGGGTCACGACACAGTGTGGTCTAATGCCTGTCTGTGATACGGGACATACGTGTGTTTGGCTCTACAAGCATGTGAGCCAATAGGGTACCAGACACTGGAGTAGCACGTAACATCATGTAGAACAGGACGAAGAACAATGACATCTACTACAGTCTGTACACAGGCCAAGGTATATATTCGCAATACACATACTGTCGACAATCACTATAAGTACACGGACCCCACTACTGTACACACAACCACAGAATGCCTAGGTTATGTCCTCAGAAATAACCCCTACTATACATAACATGTCTATCAGTCTGATATCTGACTGGCTTGTTATCAGGTGGAGCCACAAACACTGGGCCAACATTGGCATGTTGCTGTGATACCCTAATACATTTACTGTTATAACAGGGTTTGTTGTGACACATGTCCTATGAGGGATATGAAGTCAGTAACTGTCATGCCTGTCACCATGTACTGACTGCAATCTTTAGACTATGCTTTTGCAGTTCTAAGATAGGTGATGTGTGAGTAATACAAGAAATATAAGACTCCAATCACTGCCCAGTCTGCAGATAACCCTACAGGTGGTAGTTTCCTCAAACACCTAACAATGTCATGACAGGTATTAAATCATATAGACCAGCCATATCCACACAAACCCTGTTAAACCAACATTTCTCCACAGACACAGGTTGCCAGTACTGACATGCATGGGTGCATTGCTTCACAGGTGTGTAGTGGTTGACTGTGCCAGAAGATTTTACAAGGTTAGGTAAAGAGTATACTTTGGAATCAGGCCACATGAAAATGGTCTGCAGTGTAGCTCAGGGGTGTAGTGTCTGGATTGGCCCACACAGGTGGGTATTGTATTCGCCATCCAGTCATGTGGGTTACTAATTTGGGTGGCCAGTGCTGTGCAATGCTTGCCATGTATGTGTTCTATAGTCCATGACATGGACAGTGTCTGGGATGTGCACACATCCCACATGCATGTTCTGTGACATGTGGAAGTGTACCTGGGGTGTCTGGGGCATGTTGTCTACACAGATTGTTATCATCAGATATGCCATTCCTGGGCTCATGTGGTGGGAACTGGCAATGGACACCAGGTTGACCCTGCACCTACATTGACAGCATGATACAGATATTCCCTGGTGTCAGTGGCATCTGTCCATACAGGGCATGTGTATAAGGCATGGTATGTCCTTTGTGGGTTACAGTTGCTGTCACTACAGTGGTTGCAGGCATCCAGTGAGGAACATAGTAAAGGAGCACTGTATGCAATTATGTGCCTACTGTAGTGATGGGACAGGGTGTCATGCCCTCTGTAGTCCACTGCAATCACACCATGGTTACTATCTGAGGGAAATTTGCAGAGAACTACCAACATAGTGGTTGTTGCCTAGCCAAGTGTGTTTGTGTATGAGACATGGGTTGAGAGTGCTCTCTTGGTAATACTAGGGTTGCCTAAATTGTTCACCAGGCCTTGATGTCAGATGTAGGGGTATGGATTGTCAACCCCAGCCTCTCTGCTAATTGACATCTGTTAACCTTGTATGGTGGACATTGTGACATATAATAGGCCCACCATATAAGAAATTTGCAAAACCCACTCCACAATGAGTCCAGTTGTTACACACTCACAGCCACCACCACACAGGATACAAATGACAAGCACACACACAATGACTCACAGTTGCCATGTCTGAGAATGGAAGTCCTACCTAACTAGTATATTACACAACAGCATTATGCAGTTACAGCACGCGACACAGAGATTACTTCGCTACTCCTTTCCCAAGGGTGTATTTCAAAGTGAATGACATCAGCAGGCTTGCCAAAGAAGGACAATGGAGGTTGTAGTGTCTGTGAATGGCCTCAAAACCATTGCTCCCTACATAAACAAACAAACACACACACACACAAGCATCCTGTTAGAAAAATATGTATTAATGTGTGTATTAGTAATATGCTTAGTGCATTCAGAGCCTAAAAGAGTTAACACATTTATTCTATTTCATACTGCATAAATCTGTACAAACTGCAGTTGCTTTCTGACCTTGTACTGTCAGCTAAATCTTGCTTGTGCTTTGGAAATTTACTGAGAAGCAGATGATTTCTGCTTGCGTTAGGAAAATAATGAATAGAACAATACTGCTTATATGAAACTCAGACAAGAGGTTCCGCTGTGCCATGAGAACATACACAGCTGTAGAAGTAATAGATAATTAGGACAAAGCCTGCTTGAAAACATGAACTGCAATCAGCATTTGCTTGTATCTGTATTAGAAAAGTACCTTGAAAAGTAACAGTGTACAATAGATGCTTGTAAACGGATTAATAGTCACCAAGGCCAGGTTGTTTTTCTAAAAAGTTTCTCGCAAATCTAGTCATGTCAGCAGAAAATCTGAAGTAACACCTGCTGTAGTACAATGCTTAAAGTTGTGTTTGATTACATCAGCTTAGAAGGCCATGTCTTGTAAAACAGTATAAGAATGAACTTACTTCCTGTTAGTAGTTAGACAAATCCTTGTATTTGCATGTTTTTGTCTCCTTGCTGCAAGTAAATTAAAGTGCTTTAACTGAACCTTACATGTATTGGTCTTTGAAGTTTTTTCCTTTGACAGATTGGTCCTTCGGACCGGAAACCTTCACTTCGCCTCGGATCAGACAGGCCAGGTGGCTTGAAACAGTACGGGGAAGAAACCACATCAGTTCTTCTTATTTGAAAAGTCCTCCGACTGAATTGTCGTACAAAGGAGGCCAGCCACTTTCTGATCTGCGACTGAAGGATGGGTTTACTCGAACCAGGTGATCAATCATGAAGACTCAGGTAAGGTGAATCTACCTTCTTTTTCTGTTTTAGATCAGGGACTAGATTTGTATTTATTCTGTTAGAGACTTTGTTTATAAGTCAGGGACAGAAAGATTACTGTCTTGTCACAGATCAGGGAAACAGAGCAGTTAGGCAGTCATTCTGAAGAGACTATAAAAATATCTGTGGTACTATGTAAAAATAAGGTGTTATGTAACGATTAAAAGGGTAGAATAAAATGGGTAATAATTGTAGAAAAAGGTCTCAAAATCTGCCGGTAACCGAAGACGAGAAATACATGCAGTCACAGCGTGCTGATAATATTAAATACTACTCAAAATGGGTTAATAAATATGAATTTGATGGTAAACTAGAGAAATCCTCACTTGTCAAACTTGTCAAACAGCTTAAAACTGATTCTAAAGGTCGGGTAAAGAAGCAACGTCAATTATGAATTCCTCAGGCACACAGGTGGATTGAGGAAGTAAACCGAAAGGAACAAAAGAGTAATAATTCAAAAGCAATGTTTTTAGATAAAGAGGATAATAACTTAGTAATAGCATCAGCCCCTCCACCTCCCTTACCAGAATATGAGGCAAGTGAACAAGTTAGTCCACCCCTGTGATATCCTGCTATCAATGTAAGTAGAGACACTACAAAAGCAACACCGTTTGTTAGAGATCCCGTCGAGACCAGGTCTCGAACACGGGCAGGAAACTCAAAAGGGGACATTGAGTTATATCAAATGGGTAGAAATTCACGATATATGAGTGGAGAAGAAATATGCCCACTTATAGAAGTGCCTAATCCTCAGGCAGGGCAAGAAGGTTAGGACACAACTATTCTAGTGTAGAGACCCTGGACTCCGGAAGACATCCGGAAAGCCACTGAGGGAATTCCCCATCCAAAAGTTAATTTTAGAAAATTCTTAGAAGATTTGCAAGGAATGAGGCTGAGTTATAATTTAAACAGAGAAGAGGTAGAAAAAGTAGTCAGTTAAATTGTGGGACCAGATTGGCACATGATTAGTGGCGACTGGAACCCCTATGATATTGCGCTCAGGCCCCTCCCATATAGTAGCACAGAGTTAGACAACAGAGTGAAAGGTCTTACAAACTGAATCTCTAAGAAATGGAAGCCTAGTGCAGACTGGATTTGCATTAATCAATGCATCCAACAAGAAGGTGAGACTGTTGACAGATATTATGCCAGACTGTTAGAATGTTTTAATAACCATTCTGGAATGCAGGTTCCTGAAGACCAGACACATGATTCCTCATATGAGCAGCAGTTAAAGAATGCATTTTTGAAAGGCAGTATTGCAGCCATAAGCAGTTTTATTGCAAAACACATGGTAGATCATCGTACAAGCAGATTACAGTCATTGCTTGAATATGCTGGGCATGCCGAAAGGCATTTTAATAGCAAAAAGAAAAAGAAAGCCCAAGTATTTTCTGTAGAAGACAGAGCAGAAGTTTATGTAGTACAGTCCGGGAAGAAAGGCAAGAGAAATGCCCAGGGAAACAAACAATCTGATCAACGATCAGAGGACTTTGAAGGGCAAAAGAAAAGGGGTGAATGTTTTAAATGTGGTAAGAAAGGACACTTGGCAAGGGATTGCAAGAAAAACAAAAAGGCAACCACGGAAGATAAGGAGGGTGAGGACTGATTATATGGTTGTCAGGAATCACTAGAAGGGGATAGCAGACAAAGGACAAATGAGTATGTGATAGAGGGAGTAGAGAATGTGACAGAAGACATAGAGGAAGTGCAAGAAGTCACGGATAGTGAAAAAAAATGAAATATTGGATTTGGCTTTATTGAGCTTAGAGCTCTATTTAGCACACACAAAACCAGAAGTCACACTCCTGGTAGAAGGGAGGGAAGTCACATTTTTGTGTGACTCAGGGGCCTCACGGACCCTAATACATCCCTCCAAACTGCCAGAGAACTCAGAGTCACCTGATTACATATTAGTGAAAGCAGCTAATAGACAGCTATATCGGGAGCCCCTCTCCCATAATATTGTGATAACTAATCCTGTTTCAGGATTGACCCAGAAAAGCAAAATTGTTGTTTCTGCAAAATGCCCAGTAAACCTCTTGGGCAGAGACCTTATGCAGCTATTTGGTATAGCAGTAGTTTCAACCATGCAGGGTATGGAAGCACAGCAGCAAATTGATACCTTTGCAGTGCAATCGGAGGGTAAAACATATTATTGGTACAGCCAGGACTTGGTTACGACTGGTCCAGGGGCGGTCACCGAAGAGTTGATGAACATAGCCGTCAGCAAGTTCCCCTCCCTTGACATTGATAAACAGCATTTGTTGCACTGTACTCTGTATTATTGTAACACACCAGGACCTGATAAGGAATATGAGCAAGAATTGTTTAGAAACCATGCAAACAGATTGATATTACGTAATCTGTACTGGGACACAGAAGGGAACAGTGTAGCCAGCTGTTCATTGTCCCAGGAGTTCTTTGCACTTTATAAATCTAATCGATTACCACATGTTAGCTTAACTAAGGACGAAAATGTGAAATGGGTAGACTTAGGAGAAAAAGTCATGAGATGGGAGAAACAGACAGAGTTAGAACTATCAGAACAGGGAATACAAATGCAGAAGTTGAATTGGATAACTCAGACCCACCCAGCTGTACACTTGCAGTCTAGCAAGGACAGCTGATTAGCACACCTATTGAAGGAGGAAGAGGATGCCTTACAGAACATATCATAAACTCTCTGGTCAACAGGAAAATCAGATGTAGGACTTATTCGTACAGTGGGACCAGTTACTATTACGCCAAAGTCAGCATTTAGACCACAAAAAAGACAGTATCCCTTAAGAAAAGATGCAGAGGTAGGAATCAACCCTATTATAGCAGCTTTGCTTAAGGAAGGGGTGCTGGTGGAATCTCTTGATTCACCATGTAACACACCCTTATTTCCTGTTAAGAAAGCGAATGGGGAGTGGCATATGGTCCAAGATTTACAAGCTGTAAATGACGCTGTAATACCAAGGGCACCTACAGTGCCAGATCCACACACCCTGTTGAATGATTTAAAACCTCAACAGAAATATTTTTCTGTGGTAGATATCAGCAATGCTTTCTTCTTGATACCGATACACCCTGACAGCCAGTATTGGTTTGCATTCACATTTCAGGGGAAAAGGTATACATATACGTGACTACCACAGGGGTATTGTGAAAGTCCAACAATATTCTCACAAGAAATGGCAAGCAAGTTGGTGGGATTTACCCCACCAAGAGGTAGTCAGATTTTGCTTTATGTTGATGATATCCTGCTAGCAGCCCCCACCCAGCAAGATTGTAAAGAAGATACCATAGCACTATTACAATTTTTAGCCACTGAAGGACATAAAGTAAACAAAAATAAACTGCAGCTTTGGAAAAAACAAGTTAAATACCTAGGATATGTAATATCTAAGGAAGGTAGGACATTAGATGAGGACAGAAAAATAGCGATTTTACAAGCACCAAAACCCACTACCAAGAAGGAAATGATGTCCTTCCTGGGTACAACTAATTTTTGTCGGAGCTGGATTCCAAACTATGTTTTGGAATCTGCACCGCTGACTAACCTGATTTATAAAAAGCCTATGGCAGCACAGGATTTGTTATAATGGACACCAGAAGCAGAATCTGCTTTCTGTAAACTGAAACAGTTAATAGAGTCCTCATTAGTTTTGGGATTACCAAACTATCATAAACGTTTTTTCCAAACTGTAGATTGTAAGCAAGGTTATATGGCATCAGTGTTAACACAGCAGCATGGGGACAAGCAACACCCTATTGCTTATTATTCATCACAACTGGACCCAGTGGCATGGTCTTTACCTCACTGTGTACAAGCAGTAGTTGCAGCTGCAATGGCAGTACAGGCTTTGGCCTCAGTAGTGTTGTTCCACCCTCTCACATTGAGAGTGTCTCATGCAGTCGTGATTATTTTACTGCAAGAGAAGGTAGCATATCTTTCCCCTGCTAGGCATCTTTCCTGTATGACTATATTGTTGAGCCAACCTCACATGATAATTGAACATTGTACGACTTTGAACCCTTCTACCTTGCTCCCAGCCCCTGCAGATGGCACACCACACAGCTGCCTGCAGGTGATTGAGCAAAAGACACTACCTAGAAAAGATCTTACGGATGTTCCCTTGGATGATGCCGAGGTGACATATTACATGGATGGCTCATGCAAAAGGGGTCCTGCAGGACAGGACCTAGTAGGATATGCAGTAGTTTCTGACACAGACATTATAGAAGCGAAAACTTTACCACACAGTTTATCTGCACAGGCAGCAGAATTGATTGCCTTAACACGGGCATGTACCTTAGCAAAGGGTAAATGTGTAAACATTTTTACTGACAGCCAGTACGCTTTTACTGCACATGTTTTTGCGCAACAGTGGAAAAATCGAGGAATGATAACATCTACTGGCAAACCGATTAATCATGCACAGTTTATTTTAGATCTTTTAGAATCTATTCAGTTACCTCAGAAAGTAGCTATTTGTAAATGCACAGCTCATACCAAGCAACAGGACAGGATTTCAAAAGGTAATGCGAGAGCTGATACAGCTGCAAAGCAGGCAGCTTCAGAAGAATTTCTTTTGAATGAGGAATTACAACCCTCTGAGATTTTAGACTTAGAAATGTTAAAAACAATGCAGACACTTACTATGAAAGTTGAAAAACAAAGATGGGTAAAATGAGGAGCAACTCTTGAAAAGGGGCTGTACATCTCTAAAGAAAGGAAACCGATATTGCCATCTAATTTGTTTAGATATGTAGCTTTGTTGAGCCATGGTCAGAGCCATGTCTCAACAGGGGGGATGGTACAGCTGGTGAACCGAGTGTTCACGACATATGGCTTCTCAAATTACTCTAAAAAATTCTGCACGGTATGCCACGTTTGTAATAAACATCATGCACAAGGAGCGTTAAAGCCCAAGCAAGGGAGTTTCCCTACTCCACCATATCCGTTTCATACTATTTGTATGGATTTCATAGAGTTGAATAAATGTGAAAATAAGAAGTATTGTCTTGTCATTGTAGATATGTTTTCCAGATGGGTGGAAGCCTTTCCAACTAAAAATCCAGATGCTACAACAGTGGCCAAAGTCCTTGTAAAAGAAATCATCCCTAGATTCGGCTTTCCGGAAAGGATCTACAGTGACAATGGCATGCACTTCATGAATCAGACCATATAACAGCTAAGTAAATTTTTCGGAATTTCTTTAAAGAATCATTGTGCGTATCACCCGCAATCAGCATGGCTAGTAGAGAGGCATAATGGGATTTTAAAGAGTAAGTTAAGAAAGTTAATATCAGAAACACAGAGAAACTGGGTGTACTGTCTGCCCCTGGCACTGTTGAGAGTGAGAACTGTTCCAAATGCAAAAGGATTGACTCCTTTTGAAAAGCTCTTTGGAAGGACTTACTATATACATCAGTGGAAATCTCTCATGCCCGCAGACCAGGAAGCTGATAGTACATTAGCAGAGTATATGTGTAAGTTATTAAATTCTAAACATTTGCTGCAGTTAAATTCTGTTTCAGATAAAGAGTGAACCAGATCGTCAGAAGTGGCAGTGCCCCCTGTAGCGTGGATCTGGCTGAAGGTAGTCAAGAGAAAGAACTGGACATCTCCTAAGTGGGAAGGTCCATATCAAGTGCTTTTGTCAACACCACTGCAGTCAAGATAGCGGAACGTGCCTCTTGGATCCGCCTGATGTACTGTAAATTAGTTAAAAATTTTGAACTGGACAAAAATCTTGTTACATGCCAAGAGTAAAAATGATAGAGTCCAGAAGAAACAGGAATGCAGAACAACCCTTTCCTCAGAAGTATTGCATAATCATCCTGTTAACTGTATTTGTGACAATAATCTTTTTGCTGTGGCCTTTCCTTTTCCCAGCCACACAGACTGAACTGAATAAACGTGAAGTGTTACTCATAAACTGGCATCCAAACTTTAACACTTATCAGGCAATTAAATATGTGAATGCTGAGACTTTCAATGTTTCAAATTGCTGGATTTGCACAGCTTTGCCGACAGCATACAGGGGTTATTAATGACTACAGTCCCTCTAGGGGTCAATGAGACCTCGGAGAACTTGATCTATGATACCTCAACCATTACAGCACAAGATAAAATAGCATTGCACTTGTCCGTTCCACAAAAGGGAACTGTGTGTTTTTATAAAAATGATACTGTTCAGGTGGGTTGATGCAATTGCAATGTTACTGTTCCTTATAGATGTTATACTAAAGGAAACAAATTAGATCTTTATTGTAATACAAACTATGATTCATTTCTTGGATTGATGCATAAAACACTTGATGAAGTAAAACATAATTCTGTTCTTTATAAACAGCTGTCTATAATTGATAGAAAAATGTTTCATGCAGGGTGAGTGTACATTCATAGCAAGGTTACTACTAAAGTAGAGGATTGTTATTTTGTGTGTGGCAGAAAGGCATACAAATGGTTACCTGAGAATTGGTCCAGCAGTTGTTTTTTGGGTTACCTGGTTCCGGCCTCATGGGAAAATTCGAAATGTCTGAGAAGTCGTCAAGAAACCTGCAAATTCAGTGGGACAAATCGATGCGCGTTGGAAAGACCATCACTCTCTAGGTAAAGGACTGACACACATGGACTTGAGTGATAGCGTTATATTGTGGGCCGGCATATTACCAGCATATGGAGCAGTGAAATCGATTTGGGAGCTGAGAAAACTGTCAAAATGTCTCGAAGTAATGAGCAACACAACTTTTTCTGCTCTCGAGTTGGTGACTGATGAACTGAATGCTGTGGGAACTGTAGTGCTCCAAAACCGCATGGCTCTCGACTTCACCCTAATGGCGAGAGGTGGTACGTGTGCTTTAATCCAAGAAGAATGCTGTTTGTATATTCCTGACCATAAACACGAGATAGACAATCATCTTGAGGTAATTCAGCAAGTGTCAGTCATGACCAAACCAGGCCCAAACCCACTGACGAACTTTTTCCAGAAATGGTTTGGGGGGTGGGGTACCATCCTAATGAATATTCTGATTGCCATTTGTGTAGGTATGCTCCTACTAGGAGTATGTGTTTGTTGTGGTATCCCCTGCATGAAAAGACTGATTAAAGACCATATAGACATGTCAGTTTCTAAAACCTTATATCAAAGTACTGAGTTTAAAGAACTGTTAAAAGACTGAAAATGCTTTCATAAGTTTAAACTGAATGACTCTCTTAACTGCAAATCCTGAGTGGAAGAGGTTAGGAGAAGAAAACACACTGTTTATGCTTATTTTGAAAGTAGAATAAAAGTATTAATAGGGGGGAAATGTTAGAAAATATGTATTAATGTGTGTATTAGTAATATGCTTAGTGCATTCAGAGCCTAAAAGAGTTAACACATTTATTCTATTTCATACTGCATAAATCTGTACAAACTGCAGTTGCTTTCTGACCTTGTACTGTCAGCTAAATCTTGCTTGTGCTTTGGAAATTTACTGAGAAGCAGATGATTTCTGCTTGCGTTAGGAAAATAATGAATAGAACAATACTGCTTATATGAAACTCAGACAAGAAGTTCCGCTGTGCCATGAGAACATACACAGCTGTAGAAGTAATAGATAATTAGGAGAAAGCCTGCTTGAAAACATGAACTGCAATCAGCATTTGCTTGTATCTGTATTAGAAAAGTACCTTGAAAAGTAACAGTGTACAATAGACAACGGATTAATAGTCACCAAGGCCAGGTTGTTTTTCTAAAAAGTTTTTGACAAATCTAGTCATGTCAGCAGAAAATCTGAAGTAACACCTGCTGTAGTACAATGCTTAAAGTTGTGTTTGACTACGTCAGCTTAGAAGGCCATGTCTTGTAAAACAGTATAAGAATGAACTTACTTCCTGTTAGTAGTTAGACAAATCCTTGTAGTTGCATGTTTTTGTCTCCTTGCTGCAAGTAAATTAAAGTGCCTTAACTGAACCTTACGTGCATTGGTCTTTGAAGTTTTTTCCTTTGAGACATCCACACTTGCCATGTCTGGGAATAGAACTCCTACCTAACTAGTATATCACACCACAGCATTATGCAGCTATAGGATGCATCATGGGGATTACTGGGCTAGTCCTTCCCCAAGGGTGTATTTCAAAGTGAATGACATTAGCAGGCTTGCCAAAGAAGTGCAATGGAGGTTGTAGTGACTGTAAATGGCCTCAAAAGCATTGCTTCCTACACAGATAAACAAACACACACACAAACATCCACAGTTGCCATGTCTGGGAATAAAACTCCTACCTAACTAGTATATCACACTACAGCATTACACAGCTATAGGACACACCACAGTGATTACTGGGCTACTCCTTCCCCAAGGGTGTATTTCAAAGTGAATGACATCAGAAGGCTTGCCAAAGAAGGGCAATGGAGGTTGTAGTGACTGTGAATGGCCTCAAAAGCATTGCTCCCTACACAGACAAACAAACACACACACACACACAGCCACACTTTCCATATCTGGGAATAGAACCCCTACCTAACTAGTATATAATTCTATAGCATTACACAGTTATAGGACACGCCACAGAGATTAGTGAGCTACTTCTTCCCCAAAGGTGTATTTCAAAATGAATGACATCAGCAACCTTACCAAGGTTGGGCAATGGAAACTGTAGTTCATAAGTTCATAGTGTCAGACATTGATACTAGGCTATCAGCCGTAGGGCCTATACATGCCTAGACATGACAATTCTCTGGCTATGACTTCCCAAAATATTTACTTTCCTGCACCCCTGTCTAGCAGGTCAGCTGACATGATCCCCAGGGTAAATGTCCTATCTCCCATCCAGTTGTCCAGGTTGAAGAGGGTCAAAGAGGCACTCTGCTTGACATGTATGAGCAGTCTATTCCAGATCCTGGGGAGTCTCTGGGTCAGGAACACATCCCTTCTGCATGTATTGTTCATTGTGATGACAGGATTTAGATCCCCGGAGCATGTGGCTGTGAGGGTTTGGAATTATGTAAGTGTAGCATGTCCAACAGCTGAGGGTTTGACATGGCATGGTATGTTAAGCATAGATCTCCTCAGAGAACACAATATGTGACAGAGTATAGCTGGATGATTTTCAGACGGTCAGCATAGGGCATCTGGTTTTGGCCTGTGGGCATTTTGTGATGTATGTCTGCAGCCTCTCTACTTGTTGCAGATGTCTTGTGAGGTACATATGTAATGGGCCATTGTAGTCTGTACTGGGTCTACTGAAAGATGCCTACAGTGGTTCAGCGGCCTCCTTTTCCTGGATGTAAAGCCCTTAGTGGGAGGTGTGCCACATAGGTGGGTTTCCTAACTGTTGTGGCGATACGGTTATCAAAGGTGAGACCACTGTCCATGTGTCCATAAGTCTGTTATCACACTTTAGGTGTTTAGTGTACTGCCACCTATGTGGTACTTCACAGGTACATGTCCCTTCCCAATAGGGATAACTATATATTTCTTGGCATTGATCTTGGGGTCATGGCTCAGGCACCAAGCATGACTTTCTGTAAGGCCCTTCTGTAGAATATCCACATCATGTGGGGATTAAATATTGGCTCCCAGTGTGCAGTCATCTGTGACCTTTGTTTTGTCAGTGTCCCTTACTGTTAGACTGTACTTAATAGCAGTAAATGCCAAACAAGGGCGGTGCCAGGACTGTACCCTAAGGTACTCCAACTGTCCCTTGTCTGGGGCTTGGGTATGTGTCACCTATATTTACAGTGTGGGTTGTGTCAGTACAACAGTTGGCAGCCCATTGGTGACACTGGGATTAATGGCTAGCTTGATACATTTATCTATGATTCCAGACTGGGGGATGGTGTCGAAGGGCTTGGCGAGGTCCAGATAGGCTGTGTGAACCACTTTTCTTCATCCACGTCTCTGGAGACAGATTCGCAGTTGTCATTCAGGTTGGGGTGACATGATCGGCCCTTCACAAACCCAACCTGGTTAGGGTCCAGTGTTTGCAGGTTGCCAATGCCCTTGTTTTAATTTCCATGATAATACATTCCATGGCCTTGTAGATCAGGCATGTCATACTGCTGTGGCTGTAGTTCCCAGGATCCAAGGTGGATTCTCCTTTGTGGACTGGGATAACTGTAGCTGTGTGCCACACAATGGGCATGAAGCCTGAGGTGTGGCTATGATTAGACATGGCATGTAGGTGAGATGCCAGTTCAGTTTGTAGCTCATGTACTACACCCCTGGGATGTTGACTGGTCCCATGGCTGCTGTCGTCATAGCTCTGTAGAATGTGATTTTTACCTATGTGGCCATTATTACCGGAATATGGCAATCCATCCGTGTTGAGATGGGCCCTTTGGGGTTTGGGAGGGGGGTGCAGTTGGCACTGTATCGATCTGCCAGTATATTGGCAATATCCCTGGGAGCAGTAGATTTAATACCATCCTGTTGTAGCTCACAGCAGTTCTGAGCATTGCCATTTAGATTCCACACATAGCTATGGAACAGCTTGCAGTTGTCTTTGGCATCTTTGGCTATATTATGTTTGTAACTAGCTTTGGTGGATGTTATGAGGGATCTCTGCCTCTTACTGTAGCTGGAAAGGGAGTATTGTGCATCCTGGAAATTCCCCCATTTCTGCAACAGTTTCCTCCTTTTGTTGTGCAGTATGTTTATGGCAGGGGGCCACCACATTGGCTTCCTTTTCTTTGTGGGGAGCGTCTTGGTTCAATATTGGATGGCACGATTCATGCACGAGTGGATGTGCTCATACAGTGCCTTCATGTATGATTCAGTAGTTGTCCTTTCAGCTCCCATCTGTGTGGGTGTCATGATGTTAGTCATATCTGACATGTGTAGCTTGACATTGGCTTTTGAGATGTGTGTTATGGAGGTTTCCTTACTGAGGTGTGGGGGAGGGATGTTGATGTTAAGGGTGATTAGCTCATGGACATACCTGACCACCGATGGGGTGACCATATGTGTGGAGCATTTATTTTCCATGTTGGCAATTACCAGGTCTAGGATATTTGAGCCCCTGGTGGGACTATGGGTTACTTGATGCAGGGCATTGGGAAGTATGACTTCCAAGAACCACTGGGCATACATGTTGATACTCAAGCAGTTTTCTCAGTTAATGTCAGGGTAGTATAAGTCACCATGTATTGTTGATACTCAAGCAGTTTTCTCAGTTAATGGCAGGGTAGTATAAGTCACCATGTATTATGGTGTTTGCTTGTATGATAATATTTCACAGTATGTTTCAAAAACTGTAGTGGGTATCATGGGGCATGGTGGGGGATCTGTAGCAAGCTATACAATTTGGAATGCAGTCTAACCTACTGTTAGTTGCACTGGGGGTATTTCAGACACATTCTGTTGGGCAAGTAGCCTGGTGGTGTGAATATCCTTGGTGAATGTGGGCACTCCTCCATCTTTATTGCTTTGGTGGCCAACAGGTGTGGTGAGAGCTGTACCTGGTACTGCAGGGGTGCTCTCTGGAGGCTTGAATCTGGTCTCTGTTACTGCACAGTTATCAATGTTCTCCTTTTGTAGGTGTGCGTAGTTAATGTGAATGGCCAAAACAAATTGATCCCTATACACACAGAGTTTCATAGTTGCCGTGTCTGGTAATAGAACTCCAACCGAACTAGTATATCACACTACAGTATTACCCAGTTATAAGACATGCCATAGAGATTACTAGGTTACTTCTTCCCCAAAGGTGTATTTCAAAGTGAATGACATCAGCAGACATGCCAAAGAAGGGCAATGGAGGTTGTAGTGATGGTGAATGGCCTCAACCATTGCACCCTACACAGGCAAACAAACACACACACAAACATCCACACTTGGTATATCTGGGAATAAAACTCTTACCTGACTAGTTTATCACACTACAGCATTACACAAGTTATAGGACGCGCCACAGAGATGACTGGGCTACTTCTTTCCCAAAGGTGTATTTCAAAGTGAATGACATCAGCAGGCTTGCAAAAGAAGAGCAATGGAGGCTGTAGTGACTGTGAATGGCCTCAAAAGCATTGCTCCCTACACAGACAAACAAACAGAACTCTTATCTAACTAGTTTATCACACAACAGCATTATGCAGTTATAGGATGTGCCACAGAGATTACTGGGCTACACCTTCCCCAAAGGTGTATTTCAAAGTGAATGACATCAGCAGGCTTGCCAAAGAAGGGCAATGGAGGCTGTAGTAACTGTGAATGGCCTCAAAAGCATTGCTCTTTACACAGACAAACAAACATCCATACTTACCATGTCTGGAAATAGAACCCCTACCTAATTAGTACATCACACTACAGCATTACATAGTTATAGGGCGTGCCACAGAGATTAGTGGGCTATGCTTTCCACAAAGGTGTATTTCAAAGTGAATGATATCAGCAGCCATGCTAAAGTAGAGAATTTGAAATTGTAGGGAGTGTGAATGACCTAAAAAGCATTGATCCCTACACAAACACACAGTTGCCACATCTGGGATTAGAACTCCTACCTAACTAGTACATCACACTACAGCATTACACAGTTATAGGACATGGCACAGAGATTACTGAATGACTTCTTCCCCAAATGTTTATTTCAAAGTGAATGACATCAGCAGGCATGCCAAGGTAGGGCATTTGAAATTATAGTGAGTGTGACTGGCCTAAAAAACATTGATCCCTCCACAGACAAACACACACTTGCCACATCTGGGATTAGAACTTCTAACTAACTAGTACATCACACTACAGTATTCCACAGTTATATGATGCACCACAGAGATTAACAAACAGACAAACAAACACACACACACACACACACACACACACACACACACACACACACACACACACACACACACACACACACACACACACACACTCACTTGCCATGTCTGGGATTAGAACTCATAACTAACTAGTACATCACACTACAGCATTACACAGTTGTAGGATGCACCACAAAGATTACTGGGCTATTCTTTCCCCAAAGGTGTATTTCAAAGTGAATGACATCAGCAGGCATGCCAAAGTAGGGCATTTGAAATTGCAGTCAGTGTGACTGGCCTAAAAAGTATTGATCCCTCAACAGACAAACACAGTTGCCACATCTGGGATTAGAACTCCTACCTAACTAGTACATCACAATACAGCATTATGCAGTTATAGTATGCACCACAGAGCTGACTGGGCTACTCCTAACCCAAAGGTGTATTTCAAAGTGAATTTGATCTCTACACAGACAAACACACACACTTGACACGTCTGGGATTAGAACTACTACCTAACTAGTATATCACACTACAGCATTACTCAGTTATAGGATGTGCCACAGATATTTCTGGGCTACTTCTTCCCCAAAGCTGTTTTTCAAAGTGAATGACATCAGCAGGCATGCCAAAGTAGGGCATTTGAAATTGTAGTGAGTGTGACTGGCCTAAAAAGCATTGCTCCCTACACAGACAAACACACACTTGCCACATCTGGGATTAGAACTTCTAACTAACTAGTACATCACACTACAGTATTCCACAGTTATATGATGCGCCACGGAAATTACTGTGCTACTACTTCCCCCAAAGGTGCATTTCAAGGTGAAGACATCAGCACGTTTGGCATAGTAGGACAATGGGGAGTGCACTGTGTGTGCATGAGCCATAACCCATTCATCTAGAGGCAGACACACAACACTTAGGCACACACAGTTTTATATTCCACAGGTACATGTATACAACTGCTAGATAACTACTGACTTGTACAGTCATGTTACACAGTTAGCACAAGCACCACAGACACTAGAGTGCTGAGGGATACCAGAGGTAAATGTCCACGGTGATTGACATTTGCACATCATGTGGTTTTAGCCAATTGGATGTGTGTTGGGTGGGACAGGCCTCATGATGGAAGGCTCTTTGTCACTGTCACTCTCTCCACACATCAATGTATGTGTATTATTGGCCTATTATAGTGTGTTGTCCTTGAATATATGTGTGTATTCCTATCCAATGTGTGTACAAAGCATGAATGGTGTATGCACTAACATTTGTGACTGTCCGATGTGTATAATCTACTGTTGTTGCCAGACATGGGCTTCATTTTTGTAAGTGTGCGAGCATGCCCAGTATGACCTTCTGTATTGAATGTGTGAATCCATTCCAGGTAAATTGTACTCCAGTGCAGACTTTTGTGTTCTACACCTACAGCTCACAAAGTGTTTCTGCAGGATATCTGTAGATCAGTTGACAATATGGAGTCAAAATGGGCAAAGGATAGTGGGTTACTGTAGGTAATTGTGTCTGTGCTGCTTCTGCTATATGGTCCTGGTGTTAGCAGAGATATTCAGACATATGTACTGTTATACACTGTGATGTTTTATGTCATCGAGTACTGTCAGGTATACATATATGCTTGCAGTGATGTCGGAACACACAGTGAATGCAGCTGTGTCCAGTATTGTGGTCAGCAGACTACATATTCTCGCACAATCATGCAATTCTGGAGGGGAAGCTGCAGACACTTGCTGCTGTGTCTGTGTAAATGGTTCAGCACCTTGCTACAGTGGTGGCAGAGGATCCCATGCTTGTACATCCATCGACGTGACAGTATGGCCATATCCTGCTGTGGCCATACCTCACAGCTGTACAGATTCACACAGGTAACCCAGAAGCAGGGGGTCATAATTCTGGACATTACCCCTTCACATTGTGGTTTATGAGCAGGTTTGTAGCCACCCATTCTTGTGTTTGCAGCCAGGGATAGTATGTGCACATGGCTGAGTTTCGGACTTCACACACTTCATGCCGCCCATGCTCCCACCTCCTCTTTTATTCTATCCTCTTCCATACATTATGCAAACATTATCTGATATGTTCCCTATAGTTATCACTTCATCCCAGCAATAATTTGGTGCTTGTCCACAGTTCATGCAGTAGGACATGGTGGACATGTTATTGTGATTTGTTCACATGGCCTTGCATTTGGGTTCTGTGGATTGTATGTTGTTATTTGGGAGTCCATGACATAACATACATTGGCAGTATGGGTGAGACACAGGCCTTTGGCAGAGGACTGCAAGCCATTTAGTAGTGATACAGGCTAGCTGTAGCAGGCTGTTGCATTCTGTCACTCCTACCGTCCCAGACTGCAATACACTATATTCCCCTGGGGTGACAGGGTAGGTGTGCAAGGTGTTCATGCCAATACTTTGTGTCAGTATTGATCCAATTGTGTGGATGCTGGCAGGGTGCTGCTTATAGCTAGGGACACACCTGCATGGGACACCTGCTCTGCATGGTGCATTCTTTCGATATTGCCATAACACAGGTGAGGGTCATATTGTACTCATTCCCAACAGCAGAGATAAGACCAGAGAGGTACCCGTGGGTGGTGGTGGGGTGAGCTGGGTGCATGTGTGCTATGGACATTACTTGCATCTGAATTACAGACATGCATGGGGCATTCCACATATGCTGGCGTTTGCAGGGACATCAGCTGTTTCTCAATATTTCATTCCTATGACCTTTGTGGTCTGCCAGTGTTTGGCCAGACAACATCGGTATTCCCTACTACAAGCCCAAATAATGTGCTGCAAAACTGTATGTACAATTTCAAGGGTGTGTCCATTTGACTGTTACATATTATATACTGTCTGTCTGGGGTACTTCCCCCTGTGTACTGCTTGTATATCTGGGCCAACATTCATGCCATGTCCATCTTTCAGATGGTGACACATATTACTTCCAAACATTTGCTATGGCTTACTGCTGGAATGTGTTTTGCTTGGAAGCATTGTGTTTGGCACTGCAGTTGTGAGAACTTGGTCCTGTCATCAGCAGTACTGGCAATGGCCACCAGGACAAACCTCACCATGCATACATACTGACCACTCTCACACAATATACAACACACTCCAACCTAACACACACAGACCTGCAAATTGTACACATGCTACAATTTATCCTGCTACATTGGCCAGCTCAGATAATCTGTGCTCCATTTTTATTATACCTACACATACATGTTACTACATTTCTACATAGGATTGGGGAGGCAGACCTGACTGTTACTACATTTATACATAGGATTGGGGGGCACACCTGACTGTTACTAGATTTCTACATAGGATTGTGGGGGGGCACAGCTGACTGTTACTAGATTTCTACATAGGATTGTGGGGGGCACACCTGACTGTTACTACATTTTTACATAGGATTGTGGGGGGCACACCTGACTGTTACTACATGTCTACGTAGGATTGGGGGAGTACACCTGACTGTTACTACATTTTTACATTGGATTGGGGGGGAACACCTGACACTTGTACACATTTGCTATGACTGTACTGGTATTTCAGGTACTCCATTTCATTATGTATTCTACCCTATCATGCTGACTAGAGGCATATCAGTGTACTACATGTCTTAGGTTTGATTGACCGACATTTCAGTTTTTGACTTCTTACACCCACAGGACTAACATCCCACTGCCTGACCTGTTGCAGTCTGTCTTTGTAGGTCTGGGGGCTGTTCTCCATAGCCATTAATCAGAGGCCTTAGCACAGCCTTTGTTTTTGTTTGTCTACACCTGTTCTGCTGGCTGAGACTGTTGTTGGGTATGTGAGCCTCCCTGACTGGCATGTGTGTGTCCTATGGACACACATGTGGCCCAGCACATTTCCTGCAGTGAGGTTTGTCACCTTGTCTAGTACTGGCTACTATGGTGACACCAGTATTTGTTACAGATCTCATGCTGCCACTATAGGTGTCTACTATCTGCTGGCATCCCATTCAGCTACCCGATTCTCTTGCATGCCAGCCATACCATAGATACAAGTAACAACACATACCACTCCAATTGGCAATTGGTAGGAAGAGTGACTTGCCTTGTGGCTGTGCCAGTATTGAGGATGGTGCAGGAGGGCTGACTATGTCGGATGCACATAGTACACTCCCTATACATGGTTAATTACAGGTAGTGTCATGTTTGGCATCCCTTTTACTGTATGTGAGAGTCAAAGAGAGGTGTAATTTCCTGGGTCCCTACAATGTCAGTGTATGTGTTATGCATTGAGTCTTTGCCAAGGCCTGGGTATACTGGTCATGCCTCCTTCTACCTAGGGGGCAGGCTCAGGTTGTTCCTCCTATGAGTCACTCTGTGCCTGTGTAGGCCTTGGTAATGGTGGGGAACTGTGTGGTCCTGCCCCATGCTGTTCCTGCTGCAGCTGTTTCCACAGGATCATATTGTGTAACATGATGCATACGATGACAATTTGGGTAAATGTAGCTGGTGAGTACTGCAAGGCTCCACCGGATGTGTGCAGGCACCGGAATCATGACTTGAGCATCCCAAACACATGCTCTATTATGATTCAGGTCTGTGCGTGTGCCTCATTATGGAGTTCTTGTTCGGGTGTGTGTGCATTTCTGATGGATGTCATCAGCCATGGCTCCAGTGCGTAACCAGCATCCCCCACTAGGTGACCGTAAGGGATATCCCCATTGGCAAATCTCTGGTACAGCTGCATCAGATACCAGATGTGGGAGTCGTGATAGCTTCCAGGGCAGCCAGCACACACATTCATTATAATGCCCTGGGCAACACACACGACCTGGCAGTTTATGGAGGGGAAGCTTTTGGAGTTGATGTAGACACCACCCCGCTCACCGGGTGATGCTTTGATGCATATGTGCGTGCAGTCTATAGCACCCACTACATCAGAGTATTCTGCTATTTGGTGGAAGAGATGCTTATTGCTGGCCAATGCCTCACAGGTGTTGGGGAAATATACGTGCTCACCGACATATGCTGACATGGCATCCAGGATCTTGTGGAGTGCCCTGGATGCTGATGCCTGTGAGATCCCCATGATATCCCCAGTTGGCCTTTAGAAGGTACCTGTGCCTAGTATTCTTAGGACTACACATACCTCGGTATCCACTGGGATGGGTTCCCCTCTGTTAGTTCTGTGTGAGGTGTGGCTGGCACAGCTCAACAATTTGCTGTAGGACGTCCCTGTCCACCCTATAGCAGTCCACTATCTCCAGCTCATGTAGCCCTTAGTAGGTTACCCTGGGTCTGTACACTCTTCTCCTTCTCCTCACTGTGGGTTGGTCGACAGCATTTTCATCCTCACCACCCTCAGCCTTTTCCACATGTTGATGTAGGATAGCTGTTGCAGCCCCTATCATTTTGTTGCTTTTGTTTGGTAAAATTTCCTCACTTGTGTACACTGGTGGTGTACAGTATGTGAGAAAAACCAGAGGGTAAGGTGTTTGCATTGTTTATAGTGGTGTGCTGGACTGGGCTGATCTGCTGCCTGTGTAATTGGCTGATTCTGATACATTTCACCTGCCAGCTATGATAGCTCTCCTTGATTACCTTCCTACTGCTGTTTTCTCTTCCTGTTGTCTTCCTGTTTAAGCTCAGGGTGCTCCGCACAAACACAGTGCTCAGATGTGCACAGAGCTGCTATTTCCTGGTTTTTTTTTTTCTTTAAAACTCAGTGCGTGGCGCTCACATCTGCTTAGGCAATGTAAAGAGTGCTAGGCAGTCTCAGACACACCCACTTGCTTAGCTCTGCAAAGCTAAGGGCAAACCCAAGCCACAGGGCTCCAATAAGCTTACAGTATGCCTGAAACACCCTCCTATGATGTCAGCTTACTCTTAGGCTTGCACCATGGTATTCCTGCACTTACATGGTTGAGCGGTTGGGTGCTGGCTAGTACTGAGGGGAAATCTGGGATTCAGTATCATTCCCCTCATTTGCATAGGATTGCCTGCTAATGCATAGTTACAGGTCCCACACTAAGCCTTCCCCCTTAGCAACCACTATTCACTGGCCATGTTGTCTTCTGCCTACCATTGAGTATAATGGCAAAATAGTGATTCTGGATACAATGCTTATTTCAGGGGTTTTATTTTATTTTTGACCCGATCCCGTTTGCGAGCTGCTGTCCTACACTTAAACAACCAAAATTGGCTAAAAACGTTATTTTCTTATTTTGCCAATTGTTTTCCATGCCAATGGCCATATATTTGTATGTCCTCAAATGAAAAAAAACATATTGTTCCACTTGCTTATGTATGTATTTACCTGAGATATTATATTTTTATAATTTGTTTATCTTGTTTTTTTCCAAGTTTTTGCATAAGGTTATCCCTAGGTAATTTAGTGTATTAACTTGTTCCTCAATGATGCTTTGGTTAACTAGTTCAGAGGTCCCTTTGTCTTCTTCTTTTTATTTCAGCTGTTCCCCATTAGGGGTTGCCACAGTGGGTCATCTGTTTCCATTCCTTCATGTCTTCTGCATCTTGCTCTGCCACACCAACCACCTACATGTCCTCTCTCACCACATCCATAAACCTTATCTTAGGCCTTCCTCTTTTCCTCTTACCTGGCAGCTTCATTCTTAGTATCCTTTTCCCAATATAGCCAGCATCCCTCCTCAGCACATGTACAAACCAACGCAATCTCACCTCTCTGGCTTTGTCTCTAAACTGTCCAACCTGGACTGGCCCTCTAATATGCTTATTCCTAATCCTGTCTACCCTTGTCACACCCAGTGCAAATCTTAACATCTTTAACTCTGCCACATCCAGCTCTGACTCCTGCCTTTTTGTCAATGCCACTGTCTATAAGCCATATAACATAGCTGGTCTCACTACCCTCTTGTAGACCTTCCCTTTCACTCTTACTGGTACTCGTCTGTCACAAATCACTCCTGACACTCTTATTCACCCACCCCATCCTGCCTGTACTCTCTTCTTCACCTCTCTTTCACACTCACAATTACTCTGAACTGTTGATCCCAAGTATTTAAACTCATCCACCTTCGCCAACTCTACTACCTGATTCCTCACCATTCCTCTATCCTCCCTCTCATTCACATACATTTATTCTGTCTTAGTCCTGCTGACCTTCATTCCTCTCCTCTCTAGAGCATATCTCCACCTCTCCAGGGTCTCCTCAACCTGTTCTCTACTCTCACTACATATCACAATGTCATCTGCAAACATCAAAGTTCCCTTTGTCATTAAGAATAATATGTTTAGAATTTTGCTTACTAAAGTGGAGGCCTGAAATTTATGAAAGTTATTTATCATTGTGTCTAGTTCTAATAATTCTTTATCTGACT